>NC_089583.1:15573166-15910942 GCF_019320115.1 Miscanthus floridulus
TTCTCGCCGCTGCATCGCACCGAAATCGCATGAAATGAAATTAAATGAGATTATTGCAAACAACATGCCACCAGAAGCAAGATGTGGTTCTGTTCTCTCTAAGCGAAAGCAAGATGGCAGCGAGCGACATACCTGATAACACGGTCTTGCAGGATCCGGAGCAGGAACCTCGATGGGGACTGAAGCAGTATCATCTTCCACGGCTCTCCTCCCCCTCCTCCTGTCAACCAGCCTTGCGCCCAGGGTTCCAAAAAGCGGCACTAAGCGCACGCTTCAGCGCGCTGAAGCGCTAAGCGGACAGGTAACGCTTCGCTTTGGGGCATAAGCGCTCCCAAAGCGGCGCGACCGCCTTGGTGGAGCAGCGGCTGCTGGCTCCAGCCTTGGCGAGGGCGCGAGGCGACTGGCGAGAGGCGGGAGGGGGAGCCGCTGACGCCGCCGCCGAGCCTGGGACTGCCCCGCCGTCGCTACCGACGAATCTCCGCAAAACGCGCTGAGAGAGAGCTGCGGGAGATGGACGAGCTGAAAAAAATGTAGATCTCACCGGCTCCTTCTCCCTTCTCACGCGGGATGGACGCCGCTGCCCCTGGATCCACGCGCTGCGGCTCCTCCTCCCTCCTCACGCGCGTAGCCGGCGACGGAGAAGAAGCCCGGCGGCCAGGAACGACGGAGGGAGGCGGGGAGGCGATGAGAGGCGAGACGGCGCGGGAGGCAGGGCAGGAGGGGCGGAGCGGAGGAGGCGGATGCGCGCCGTCGCTCGGCGGCGCGACGAGAGGCGTGGGGCGGTGGTGGTAGTCCGAGCGGGATCGGTGGGGCCGCGGAGAGGAAAGAAGAGTTCGTGATGCGCCGCGGGATCCCTGGTCTCCCCAGAGCGATGGGATAAGGGAAAGAACAAAATAAGTAATAATAAAAGAAGAAAAAAGAAAAAAAAACAGGGGCATTATAGATAATAGCTAAAAATACACGCGAGTTGCACTGAGTTAGGCCGTTTAGATTTCAAAAATTTTCAACCCAAAATATCACATCGAATCTTACGGAACATACATGGAGTACTAAATATAGACGAAATTAATTACACAGTTAGGTGAGAAATCATGAGACGAAACTTTCAAACCTAATTAGTTAATAATTAAATATTAATTACCAAATACAAACGAAAGTGCTACAGTAGCCAAACCCAAAAAAATTTTGGAAACTAAATGCGCCCTTATTATCCGTTTGTAGGGATGATTGGTGGGCTTCCAAAACATGTCAAAGCCGAAAATTTAGCAAACCATAATTTTAGCTATTGTTTGGTTTGGTACTACTAAAATTTGTCTATCTCTCACATTTGACTTGTCAAATCTATGGCAAAATTTTTACCAGCCCACGGATCTTACTTGCAGGTGGCACTGACATACATGAACTCGAGCAAGAAGCTGAGAGGAGCAAATATACGGCCCTATTTGACAAAGCTCCCAGAGCTCATTCTCTGCTGAATCCAGCAGGAACTCTGTCAAACATTTTTTTTAGAGAGAAGTGATTCTCCGCTGATTGTGTGAAGTGATTCTCTATTGATTGTGTGAAGTGGTTCTCTAAAATGAACTAAGAGGCTGGGAGTTGAAAAAAATAGCTTCTTCTGATTTTGCGATGTGATTTTTCATAATGATTTTGAGAGATTATACTAAATAATCAAAGAAAATTATTTTCAATCATAAAATCACTTTTATTAAAGAATCAACTTTCCTAGATAATTAGAATCAAATAGAGTTGTACCAACTCACGACTCGTATGGGAGGGAGAGATTTTTTTTTTTTGCTTCTTTATTTGTATATGGGTCTGAACACCTCACCCAAACCTTCCAAGAGAAGCCAAACATAGGACATGGATAAAAAAACTCATATCTTCGTCCCTAACCTACGTCACCTTTTCCATCCTCATAACTAAGGATGGCAACGGGGCGGGTTCGGATTGGGTGGAGTGCCTGGGCACCCGAAACTGAAACCCGAACCGAAAATCTGAATCCGACCCGAAAACCGATTCGGGTGATAATCCATCCCTAAAACCGAAACCCGCGGGTACCCGAAACCCGACGGATTAACCGAAACCCGAACATGAACAACACAGTGCACAGTATACCAGTCTTAATCAATACAGTAACAGTACAATACAGCAACAATTTCACTAACAATTTCAGCAACAATACCAGGTGAGTACAGTAACAATACAAGTCTTAAACACCAAGTTCAGGGACAATACAACAACAATTTTAGGGAGAAGTTCACAGCAACCCTTCTGCTTGTGAAAATTAAGAGAAACCAATAAGCTCTGCGGGTTCCTAATGGGCCTTTAGTAGGCCGAATTATTTCGGGTACCCGATGGAGCTCCGCGGGTTATTTTTCAAACCCGCCCCAAACCCGTGGTATTTCGGGTATCCAAACCCGAAAAACCGTGGGCGAAAACCACGAACCGAAACCGAAACCCGCGGATATCCGACCCGAAACCGAACCGCTGCCATCCTTACTCATAACCCAATCCCAATTCGCATAGCTATCCAAACGGCACCTTATGGTAAAGAAACGTGTGGGTGTAGTGGAACGTGGGTTTGTGTTGAATTAATGGGCTTCTAGCACTTGCGCATTCATGCCGGGAAACACGCAGTGTCATAGAACACACACGCGTGTGGTGTACCTGACTTTTTCTAGAAAAAAATTCAGAAAAAAGGTGCAACGCCAGGGTTTGAATTCTGGTGGGTAGCGTCCCACTGGACTGCCCTACCACTGGACCACAGACCATTTTGTCTTTATAACATCTTTTGACAGATCAGCAGATAATCTAATGTATGTTGGATGTTTTGAGTTCTATGTTAGGGTGTATTATATGTTAGGACCTCATTAGTGTGTTCAGGGTCCAATTATATAATCAAGAGGCTTGTGAGATAATGATTGGGGTCCATTTACAGCCCCTAGATGCACTTTTCTAAATACAAGCCCTACCAAGGGAAATTGTGAAAATCTCCCCTCTCAACTCCCGTATAAAAAGGGGAGAGGGACCTAGCTGTTATTCATTTGCACTCTCTCCATTGCTCTCCACTCTCATCTCTTATTTTTTCACTCCAAGACTAAAAACAATTTTCAATTTCTGCGACAACAAAACATTTAAGCATGCTTTGGAACGCTTAAACACATTTAAACTTTAGGCGATGCGTCACCGCTCGTTTAGCGCTTAATGCTTTTTATAACCTGGTTGCGCCTCAGCCCCTCAACCAGACAAAATTCTCTCAGTTCTAGAAGCGTGCAGCAGTCGGATAGTGATAAGCTGCGGCGTAGCACTGAGGCTGAAATTTCATTTAGTGGTCATTTAGACGGATCTAAACTTTAGAAAATTCCGCATTTAAACGCTACCTCAAAATAAACATGCATTATTGCAGTGACCGATCCCAAGCGAAATATATCCCATTCCTACCTTTATAGGAAGAAATATTAACAATTTCAGTCTGTTGGTATGTCAAACTTAACAAAAATGTATGTATTGTGACCCAATTGACAAGCAATATTGTCTCATGCAAACAACACCACACATATCGGATAATGGAAAACCAAATACTATAGTTGCTAGGGTCTACCTTTGGCAAAGGAAGCCCAGATCTGGACGCCGACGATGACAAGGGTCGGGTATGACCAGTAGCCACGACAGAGGAGGGTGTGGGACGACTTTGCTGGGTGCCGCCGGCTTCTCTCCCCTCCACCGTGGCAGTTCTTCTCTACACTGCCGAACCTGATCCAGGAACGAAGGTCGCAACAGATGGTGGTGCGCCTGCACAGCGAGGGAGGAGGAAGGAGAGAGAAGAGTCACCGGCGCTAACTCGGTCACGATCGTCTCTGGTGCGCCAACGCTTGCTGTGTCGACCACGGTGAAGGAGACACAGATGGAGGGGGCACACATGCGAGTCACGTGGACGCCTCGTCCCAACTCCGAGTAGGCTGGACCCGTCGTCGAATTTGCACCTACGTCCCCTCCGTCTAAAAAAATATGTAATTCTATATTTGAATCTAGTTAGTACTTTTAAATCTAACTAAATTTATATAAAATAATATCAATATTATATATTCAAATAGTTTTATTTTACTATCAAAATACTCCCTCCATATTGGTAATTCAAGTCGTTTTGGACAGCGACACGGTCTCCAAAGCATAACTTTGTCTTCTTATTTTTATAAAAATATTTATTGGAAAGTGACATATGTATATTTTTATGAAAAGTACTTTTCAAGACAAATCTGTTCATATGGTTTTCATATTTTCAAACTCAACAACTTAAAAATTATTCATTATTTATATTCCCAATGTTTGACACAAGTCTTGTCCAAAATGACTTGAATTACGAGTATGGAGCGAGTACATTAAATGATTAATCTAAGGGAAACGCTACCCAGCATGCGGTTGTTTCTCCCCTCCCCCAGCAACCAAATTTCGCCAGCACCTGCTCCCCTCTTCTCTCGCGGCGCACTCTCTCTCTCTCCGGCGACCTCCTCCCCGTGCCCACGCCCCCACCTACACCGAGCTCCTCCCCCCACCCGCGTCGGCCATGGCGGATCTGGCGAATCTGGCGGTGGCCATGGCGGATCTAGCAAGGTAGGCCTCCTCCTCCTCGCGGATTCAGCCATGGTGGATTGGGCGGCGGCCATGGCGTCTCTGGCAGCACCCATGGTGGCTCTAATGAGGTAGGCCTCCTCCTCCTCCTCGCGGATCCGGCGGTTCCGGCAGCGAGGCATGGCAGATCCGACGAGGAAGAAGAACAATGGCCATCGGGAGGAGGAAAAAGGAGCATGAGCCGTTGGATGAGGAGATCGACGGTCCAAAAAATCGTTGTTGGGAGAGGGAGAAACAACCGTTTTTTGGGTAGGGTTTCCCTTAATCCAATGATACTTATTTGACCTTATAGAAGTTAGTGGAGAAACAACCGGTTTTTGGGTAGGGTTTTCCTTAATCCAATGATACTTATTTGACCTTATAGAAGTTAGTTTTTCAATTTATTTAGTTCAATTTAAAATTATTTGATTCCTTAAAAAAGAGAGGATTGCACTTTTTATAGAGAGAGAGCATATTTGTGTCCAAACCAAACATCTCTAAAGTCTAAAAAGAGGATCAACCCAAGTATCTAATCTCCTCTAAACCAAACACGAGATTTAAGCATGAGTAGATTTTTAGTAATTTTTAATTTAAAAAACTAGTGAACTACCCAACCAACCACACACGAACATTGGTTGAACAAGTTTTTATGTCTAGCTCTCACGTTTCCCTAGAAGCAACACAAGCCAAATATTTATTTCCTCATATACGTCGTGTCGTCATTAGAGGTGATCATAAAAAGTACTATGTGTGACCACGAAGGGCGATAGCTGAGAGGCCTCTTTCATTGGTGTTTTCTGCTCCAACCTAGCGCTAGATGAGATGGCGACAGTGACCTAGATCTTGTGCCTCATATCCCATGCCACCATGACAAGATCTGGTGACTCCGTGGCAAGCTTGGGCGGTTATGTGATTGGGCATGTTGCCTTGGTCTCAACAACATCAGAGATGCCTCGTGCATAAGTAGGCGATCTCAATGAGCAATGATGACATGGAAGTGCTCCTTGGGTTGCTCTATTGTGGTGATAGCACACGATGTCGACTCAGCATCTTGGGCTGTAGCGTGGTGGCCGGAGGCGCCCACTCTATAGGGTCCATGTTTGGCATTTAACTACTAGTGGTGTCTCAGCGATAGACATGTCCTTCAAGGTAGCAAGTGGGTTCAGTGAATGGGGTGTCACATTGGTGCAACACATCGGTTGTGTGCATTAGTTGCTTGGGCTGCGCAAGCACTACAATGATTCTGGTGACACGCATGGACACGCTAGTTGTGATCAGGCATATCTGTGCAAGGCACGTTAATGCCAGTGGTGATTAAATCATGAGGTTTTTGCTCCACATGACGGTAGGGTTGCAGTGAGAGCAAATTATGGCCGACTCCTGACCATGGGTGATAGAAATGGTGGCAACTTCCTTGAGCGGATAACATGCTCGTAGAGACCCTTCTCTGCAAGAGGTTGGTGATGGCTATGGTCTGTGTGGACAAGACACCATGGTTATTGGTTGAGCATGTGGCTAGATTGGTGCAAGTGTGTCAAAGCTTGTTGAAGGTGATGGTGGCTAGAAGCTCATCGGTTGTCCCAAGCAATGGTAATGGGAAAAGGCTTTTTCCCTTGAATAATAACTTTGTTTGGCCGCCCGCAGTGATTAGTGTCTAGTGGGACAAAGGCGACTGATGGAGCCCGCCAACGATGTTGCATGTCTGTGGCTTGGTCATCGCGACAAAGTCTTCCTGCTAGTGGTGGCTCATTGCGGACATTGCCTTAGTGACTTGTATCGCTAAGCGATTGCTAGTTTCGTATGACAACAATGGGACATGTTTGTTTGGATTTGTGAGTGGATGCTCGAAACTCACGAGTGAAAGCCTTGCTTGGCACCCCAATGATGTTGACAAATGATGCCTTTGATGCTACATCCCTCGTTGTAGGATTTGTCATAAGGTTCCTACATTCTAGGGTTATATCGGTTGAAAAACAATAGGTCCAGTCTTTCTAGTCGACGATACATCTATGAACATTATACCCTTCTATGGACATTGTTGTGGAGAATCCCACTCTCCTTGTTCCCTATCTTTAGCAGCTTGCTACCCTTCTATGGGACCTTGTTGTGGAGAATCCCACTCTCCTTGTTCCCAATCTTTAGTGGCTTGCTATGATGAGTAGGGTGATGCTTTGTCGTCAGAGTTGAGGAGGCTTCACTAGTTGTTTTTGTGGTGTGAGTTTATCTTGTTGTTCATTATGAGTTTTGTTTGGTTGTTTTGTTGGACATTAGTTGTTATAAAGTTGCTCCCTTTCTATTGATATATGCCATGCAAAAGTATTATTAACTGTCTTTAGAAAAACACAAGCAACTCTCAAGAGCCTCTCTCTCTCTCTCTCTCTCTCTCTTCTCTCTCTCTCTCTCTCTCTCTCTTTTCAACATCAAGATCCAAAATCTAACTGTCATGCACAAAGACACCCAATGATGGTCATGAATTGGAAAAGTATCCCATGAACCACTAGGATCATTTTGTTTCGATCAAAACCATCCCATCCTAAGAGCCCAACCAAGTTGTTTGGGCCTTGTTCTCAAAGTTCCAAGTTTTTTCACTCTCTCTTCATCACATCAATTTTTGGACGCATGCATGGAGCATTAAATGTAGGTAAAAAAAAATAACTAATTGCACAGTTTGGTTGTAAATCACGAGACAAATCTTTTGAGCCTAGTTAGTCCATGATCGGACAAAGTTTGTTAAATACAAACGAAACGTGCTACAGTGTCCAGATTGCAAAAATTTACAATCTAAACAAGGCCTTGACTAGATATGTCTACCTCGCCTTGCTCTTCAGGAAGGCAAAACTCTGGTCTAGGCTACAAGACACTGTCCTAGGCTCCTAGCCATGCCCAGATAAACCAACATTCAAGGGGGCACAAGTTAGACCAGAAATCAACGGCCCTCTTTAGTTAAAAGATCTGCTTTCCAACCAGGCAAGCAATCAACATTCTTGTCAATAAAGGACTACACTTGGGTTTTAGTAAGGACTGTTTAGATCGGCTAAAGCTAATTATTAGCCATAGCTAAAAATTGGCTAACCAAATTAGCCAGCTCGCAAGGTAGACAGCCTTGTACAACATCAATATCAAACTCTGAGCACTGTATCAGTAAGCACTGCTTTTAGTTTGTCTTTAGTACAAAGAGTCCACAAGCTTCTCCGGATAGGAGTAGCAAGTCAAGTGATAAATCAAAATGTCACTGGCAAAGAGGCCAGATGACTCAAGATCACGGAAATGAAGCGCAACAGGGACAACGGATCAGCATGCTGCAGCCCACACGCCCTCAGGAGTAACCATTTAGGACGACTCTGTGACAGAGATTCCTTTCAATTCAAGGAGGCCGTTCATCTTTATCCTCAAGAAGATCCAATTC
Source organism: Miscanthus floridulus (assembly GCF_019320115.1). NCBI lineage: Eukaryota > Viridiplantae > Streptophyta > Magnoliopsida > Poales > Poaceae > Miscanthus > Miscanthus floridulus. The sequence continues at coordinate 15,581,181 of NC_089583.1, forward strand.
AGAGGATCACATCAAAAGACGTGACTATACCATACAATATAATATAAGAGATTAATAGAGGGATTGAATGTGTGAGCACAGACCAAAACTGTGATACCAATACGTAGACGTAGCCAACACATATATTACTACAGCAACCACCAAACACCGCAAAAAAAGGAAAAAAAGTTTTAGCAATGAAGCCACCTCGAAATCATTTATATTGCATTACAACCTTCATAACCGCTATGCTAAGATCGCAAAACTAATACATCCAACCACCACTTCTGTACTGATAGAGGTGAGCAGCATAGCACCTTTCTTTGCCATCTGATGACCGAATACAGCTTTAGATCCTTGTTCCTGCAGTCAGAGCCTAACATGCCAATTACCAACCAACATTCTCCAAACCCTGTAATATAATTCAGCACTGTAAATACAAAGGATAAGAATAATCTTCTTTTTAAAGAGTGTAATGCCAGTCCATGAATTGGCTTATGGAAATAGTTGACTCAAGGAATTAAAAAATTGTGCAATTTTTTTGATCGGAAAAATTGTGTTGGTAAAAAGTACTTGGGACATACTGTATTTCCTCAAACTATACTGTTGTATGTCTGCAGATACTCATTGGAGCAATATCACTAGACGAACCTTACTAGGAATTTGATAGCAAATTTTAATGATATTATATCTTCATAAAAGGAATCACAGCCACCATATCATTAAGTACTATCTTAACCCATCCTGTGTCATTCATAATGGAAAGATAGGCACCACTGTCATGTGAAGGTTCAAGTTCAACATACATTCTGACCAACCATTAATGTGTTCACCATTTACGTACGGTCAGGAATAAGATAATACTATATTTGATTTTTCCACCATTAATGTGTTCACCATTTACGTACGGTCAGGAATAAGATAATACTAGATTTGATTTTTCCATCCCCAGTGCAAATGCAAAATGCAAAACATACAGATCAATGAAGTCATCTCAGCTGCCACACTGCAATAGCAATCAAAATATTGCTAGTGCACAAGAATTTAGAAGCACAATTAGGGTACTCATAGAGTATGATTGCGTTATTTTTGCTGGCTGATGTGCATCACTCTATACTTTACAGGGCAAGAACAAGAGTGCAGCCACCACACGACTAGTCAGAATCAGCTGCAATAGTCCAGTGCTGCCACAAGAAGGAAAGGTTGGGTGCCTTGAAGGAAGTTATGCCTCAAGAATTTTGCCAAATGTCATCATCTAGAGACAGTCCAGTTGATAGGCCCAAACACTACCCGAAATCGAATAGACTTTCTTCCTCGTATAGTCGTATGCGTTTCTACTATCGAAGTGGTGAATTGAAGGCCCCCTCTAGGCCTCTACATTCAAAAATCCAAATGTCTAACGAATGAAAATTAATACCAGAAATGTCTCTTTTCTATTACATCTGCATTCAATTTATGTATGTGTTTACTGCAATTTCTAAGGATCAGCAGAAGCATAAAATTGCAGTGTACATCAAGGGCAACCAATAGGCTAAGGGAGCATGAAATATTTAGTTATTCACAATAGCTATGATAAATTTGGTCACATGTCAATATACTTTCATTCTTGAAAGAACATGAGTAGGGATGGCCATGGATCGATCCATTGATCCACTCTAGTTGTACCTGACAACTAATTTTTTGGTTTGTCCAAGACAGATGAAAAAAAATATTTAACTAAGTTAAACTAGAGTGGATCCATGGTTAACCATGGATTTCTCTATGCCTCATACTTGAACATGAGACACTCTATCCCAGCATTGACAAACCAGGACCAGATATGACAGGAGGTAATACCAATGGGTTATGGTAATAGACTTATGATGGTCCACATATAAAGCAGTACATGGCATTTCTGCTACCAGTTGATAAATGTAGCACCTACGTTTTAATTTTAACCTTCACCAAACCCCAGGGATGGGGTGGAGGGGGGGGGGGGGGGGGGGGGGGGGGGGGGGGGGGGGAGCAGGGACTAAAGACCTCTGCATTGGCCACTATTTATACTTCAACAAACCATTAGCATCTGCTATCAAACTAGCCTCTACCAGAATTCAGAAATAAGAGCTGCTATCTAATTAGCCTCTACCACAGTTAGTTTGAGATGTAAACACTGATTATATAATAGAATTTGCAGACATCTAATTATCTAATCATGAATGAATAGAAAAAAAGGTGTAACAGAATTTGTTGAAAGTATAGGATTGCAGTAGTGGATCGTAAATTAACCATGCACAGGTCTGCTTTCAGATTTCCAAAAAACCAACATGGTTGCAAATTGTGAAATAAAAAAGCATTCATGGTCCTATTTACTACTCCCTCCATTCCAAATTGGAAGTCGGTTCTGGCCTTTCTAGGTACATCTTTTTGCTATACATCTAGATATACACTATGTCTAGATACATCTAGAAGACTTGAAAAGACAAAATGGTTTACAATTTGGAACGGAGGGAGTCATATCAATGTATAGATCACATCAATAGGAAGATGAAATTGGAATGAACAACATTACCACTCTACGAGTAGAAACATTTTCTAACATATTCATACGGGATAATTCACTTCCAAAAGTCATAAGGCAAAAATTATGACTAAGAATATATAAAGCATTTTAATACAACCCATCAGCCAATGGGTAAAATTCCACTCAGTTGCATTTACATAAATCTACAAGCTATTATGTACAGCATGAAAGTGAGGTTATTCACATGCAGGATCAAGAAACAAATTTTACCACAAGACCTGTCCAAATTCACTGCATACGCACAAGTTAACTCATAAAAACCCATATATCAATGCAATTTACATTGCTATTCTCAAATACTTAGCATTGTACAAGAAAGCTGATTTACACATTGCACAAGCAGGTGAATTTACCAAACAAGAAATATAATTTGTATGGTTATCACTTTATCATGAAAACTAAATGACATGTTCCCTGTTGTAGCATTAAGAAATGCAACCTGGCATGACAAGACGAATTCATGTTATATCATTGCGCACGCAATCAGCAAATTACTATCCTGTCACGGTACAGGCTGACGACACCCGAGAAGAGCCCAAGAGCTAGGAGGACCAGAAAGCCCAAAACGTCATGGCGGTCCAGAGTGGAACACCTGACCAAGCCCCATTGCATCGGGTGAATGTCTGTTTCTCTTACAGCTGTAATACGATAGGAATACTTAAGAGAGGGGGGAGGAAAAGGGAGACTTGATTTGGTGGTAATCGGTTAAACAGGTGAGCTGCGGCTCGAGATGGCGGCGAGCATCTTGCTTGAGGACCGATTATTTCCATATCCATAGTGGGATAGCTACCTAAATTCATCTGTGTTCGTGTGTGACCTTGTAATGCATATCTAGTTCGTTACATATCCATACATAGCATGATCGATCTAACTCACAGTTAATGCAAAATGCGAAGATATTGACAATAACAGTCATCATAACATGGTCAATTGCTCTAATTAAGCTTTCACAGCATAACTTGTGCACTCGTACTCAAGTGTAATCATCAGAGCAAGTTTAACCCGTACCATTGCTGCAGGGAGTCATCACATGCGTGGCTGTGGGCGCAGGATCATGATGATGATGTCAATAGCCATGAACGCAACAAGCGGGCTGAGGTCGAGCTTGCGCCCGAACACAGGGGGCATGACCTCACGGCAGAGGGCGAGGAAGGGGTCGCAGAGGTCGCGCAGGGCCGAGAAGGGCTGGCGGTCCCAGGGGATGTTGGGGAACCAGGATAGCAGCACGCCGACGAGCAGCACCTCCCGGTACACTCCCAGCCACCGCACGGCCGCTGACATCGCCGCCGCCACGGGGGCGCGAAGGGGCGCGAGGTTGAGGCCCCGCAGGGCGGCCTCCAGCGTCGAGAGCGGCGACGCCAGCAGCCCGCCCAGCGCCGTGGCTGCCGCCGACGCCGACGCCTCCGCGGCGGCGCGCGGACGGGTCAGGCGGAGGCCGCGGGGGAGGGGCCTCGCGGGCAAGGCTAGGGTTCTGGGGAAGGCGCGGGCGGATGGGCTCGGGAGGGCGCGGAGAAGCGGGGCCCGAGGGCAGGGGGAGGTCAGGATGCCGTACATCTCGCCGCTTCTCCGGAGGCGCGGGAGTGGAAAGTTGAAGAAGGGCTTGGGGAGGAAGGGGGTCGGGCGGCGGAGGAGAAGGGCGGCAGCCGGAAGGCGAAGTGGCCGTGGCACGGGACGAAGAAGATAGAGGTCTAGCGTTTCGTGTGGGCCCCGCTTGTAAGTGAAAGATCTGCGGTGGTTTTTTTTTTTTGAGGGGAATCTGCCGTAGGTGGACTTGGACCCCTAATAACACGATAAATGGGCCATCAAGGCCGGGCCATATGCGATGGAGTACCAGCGCAAATCTAGTTTAGGCCTTTGGAATGCAGGAATTTTGTAGAATTTGTGTAGAAATTTTGTAGGAATCCGTGTATTTTTATAGAAAAAAATATAGCAAGCAGAATTTTTGCCATGTTCTTTTTTTTGCGCATAATTTTTTTTCCCATGTTCTAAAGGGAGCTAGAGGTAAAAGGATATATAAATTAAATGTGGATTTATAGTGGATTTGCAATTTTTATGTGGTTTATTTGTGCGCCTCATAAGTCAGGATGTTTGCCCGGCTCTGCATGCTGCTAAGTGCTAACCATATTTTCTAATTAAGGTCTCCTTTGGAACGCGGGATTTTTCCTCGTTCCTGCTTTTTTCCTACAAAAAAATAAACTAAATCATGTGAAGTCCTATGCAATTCCTGTGAAATTTCTGGGTTCCAAAGAGCCCTAAGTTCTTTTTTAATTACTACTGCTACTTCAATCTTAAAAAATACGTGATCCAAACTAACCCCTTTTTGATATTACATTCGTCCTGATTCTAAATCAAATTGTGCGACCAAACTTTTACCGAAAGTTCCGTTCTACATGCTGTCCTTTTTCTGTACTATACTACTCACTCCATTGTAAAATATAATATTATAAGCATAAGTTTGTCCTAACTCCCAAATCAAACTATGCCATGTCAAAGAGGTAATAAATAATGCGAAGTGATCATAGATCAGTTGGTTAGATTCTTCGTGGTGGAACCTGCCCACCGGTTCAAGCCCTTAACTTGGCACGGGTGTTCGTATTTTTCTGGATTTATTCCAGGATTTAACGGCGCTATGCTTTCAGTGTTAGGCGGCGTCCCCGTCGATAGCGAAGCGCCAGTAGTGACTTCGTGAATCTCAAGATCTGCCGGCTCAGTCCTTCAGAGGTGCTCATAGGGGTAGGGATTATGTACGTGTGTTCATAGGGGTGAGTGTGCGTGCGTGTTGTGAGCGTTCATAGGGGTGAGTGTGCGTGCGTATTGTACTGTGTAATTCTAAAAAAAAAGAGGTAATAAATAATGAAAAATTTATTATGCTATAACGTGTCAAATTCCAATTTCACAGGAATATTGTTCTCACTAAATGAGAAAAGTGTTCTGGCTTCGTGTCAAAATGTTGTAGCTTCTTCACGAGTTTTTTTTTCCTTTTGTAGCTTAACGAAAATATTATTCTAGATTTAAGAATTAATAGAGATTGTGAAAAAGGTAAACAATAGACATATGAAATACTTAATTATCAATTATTAATAACTAGAAAAAATCAATATAAAAGGGAAAAAATGATTGGTCTGGCTGATCTTGGGGTTTCTCGCTACATGTTAGGTCGTGTGCAACCTCAGACATGCTAGCCCTTACTCGTGTGATCCAATTCGACGTTAACACTGGGCCTTATGATATACTCCCTCTGGTCCAAATTATAAGTTGTTTTGACTTTTTTAGTATATAGAACTTGCTATGGGCTATGTATCTAGACATATTATATCTAGATACGTCGCAAAATGAATGTACAAAAAAGTCAAAGCAACTTATAATTTGGAATGGACGGAGTATAGAGTAAAGGCAAAGAATTGACAGTCGAGGGAGAAAAATGTCAAGATTGTACTCCCTCGATTCCAAAATTGTAAAAAACTATGTTTGTATTGCATATAGCAGAAAAGAAAAAAAGAAAAAGGTATGATCAGTTAAGAGGCCATTGCTGTAAGGATGTTTCACCCAACTATCAACCTCCAACAAATGGTCAAACAATGAACCACTGATCATGAGTGCAATCTATGCATGAATAGTCATCAACCTCAAACTAACCAGCCCTTTAGGCCTCCGAAACTACAAACTAGAATTAAAGCCCGGCTGGTATTATAGGTTTAGGAATCTTTGTTTAAGCTTGTTTAGTCGAGGTTATATTACCCGTTTGGGATTATTTATGCGAATTGTATTCTGTAGCAGGAGTAGCCTTTGTTATGTTTTAAAAAAAAATGAGTTGTCTTGCTGATCTTGGGATTTCTCACTGCGTGATAGGTCGTGTACGATTTTGGGTGTACGAGCCCTCTAGGCCTTGTAATGTATGGAGTAAAAAGAAAAGAGCTGGGGCAGTTGAGGGAGAAAAAACTATCAAGATTGTACTCTCAAGATTCAAAATTATAATATGTAGCAAAAATCATGTTTGTATTTATGTAGAGTATAAAAAGAAAAAAAAGAAAACAAAAAGGATTGATCAGTTGAGGTGCCAATTGGTGGGCCTTGTAAAGATGTTTCACTACCCCAACCATCAAACCCAAATGGTCAGCCCCCACAAATGGTTAGAAATGAACCACAGATCATGAGTGTGAAATAAGCATGCATAGTCAACCTCAAACTGACCAACCCTTTCGCCCTCCGAAACTAGAGTTACAGGCTCGCGCAACCAAGCTGAGCTGGTGTTATAGGCTTAGGAATCTTTGTTTAAGCTTGTTTAGCCTAGGTTATATTACCACCGGTTTGGGATTATTTATGCGAATTGTATTATTTTGCAGCAGCCTTCGTTAATCCGTTTGTGACGCTGGTACCTCAACGCATGCATATGGGCTAACCTTCATGCCCGTTTATCCAGACCACTGTTAGGGGGGGCCATGTCCACTAGGCACTTATTACGGCCTGACGGGTCAGCTCGGCGCAGCGGGGAGAGGTCGTTAGAGTCAGAGGTTCGAGGTGCGGAAGCACCTGTCCCAGTCTCTCCCAGAGCGCTTTTGCCGTCTCCATGAGAAGAAGCGTCGCGGGGCGCTCTGGAACGTGGAAAGTGACCGGCGGTTGCAGAATGGTAAGCGAGTTGAGCGTCTTTGCTGCACTGCTTTGTACTGTGGTGTACAATCAAATAGTTGTGATTGTGAGCAGCAGAGTAGGATCGTGTTGTTTGGACTTCGTCATATGTGGCTCATCATTTTAGTCTTCTTTTTTTTTTTAAAAAAAAAATCGACCCGCGGGGGAAATTTTAGTCTTCTTTTACATGTTGCATGAAAAAACATTTCTTAAATTTTGGAGAAAATAAAATAGTTCCTGCTGTTTTAGATCCCCAATTCTATTTTCTAATTGTTTTGTAGACTTTATTAGTATCGAAAGGAGACGAAGGACACTAAACGAAACAGAAGCCTCTTTATTAGTACCACTCAAGTCGCTGGTGATGAGCTGCAGCGTCTTCGTTTCCTCCGATCACAGAATGTTGAACTAGCCCTAGCATTACTAGTAGTAACACTAGCACGTCATGACCAAACATGGAGTATCATCCAATCTTCCACATGGAGCTGAGGGGCTCGTCGCTGAACGCGAGGAACGAGTTGACGTTCATGCCGGCCTGCGGGTTCCGTAGCATGGACCCGTACTCTCCCTGCGCAACGCCGCCGTCATAGAGCCGGAACAGCTCGGAGCCGAACCGCAGCTGCTCGTCCAGGCAGAACATGGAGTGCACGATCGCGTCCTCGTCGGTGTAGTTGCTCTCGGGCAGCACGCACCGCAGGGAGAACATGCCCGTGTCGGCGTCCACGGACCCCCGGAGCAGCCACCACGTGGTCCGGGACGGCCGGCGCTGCCACCATCCTCCGGGTCAGGCACCGCACATCGACGGCGCCGAGCCGGGACACCGCGGCTGCGAACGGGAGCGGGATCTAGAACGGTTCCGGAATTCCACGTGGCTTGGCGTAGTAGCGATCGTCCCGGTGGGGCATCAGGAGATTGATGGCCCGGATCTTCAGGAATGTCGCCCGGTACATGGCGTCGGTGATGGAGCGTGCCGCGGCGTCGATCTTGGCGTCATCGTCGGCCTTCTCCCGTCGGGACAAACGGTCGCCGTCGCTGTCGCCGCTTGTGCTATGGGCGAGGACGAGGCGAAGGACGCCGGTGGTGGTGGCGTGGACGGAGCGGCGGAAGACTTCCGGCACGATCTCCGCCCAGACCTCAGGATTGCTGGCGTTGGCGCGCTTGAACCAGACGCCGATCTTGCCCTCGCCGATGAGCATTTGCTCGTACAGCTTGTTTCCCACGGGCAGGGTGGTGTCCGCGCTCGGCGGCGAGGTGCCGTCGTCGGTCGCCTTCTGATCGTCCATATATGGCTTTACGCCGATACAACCGTCTCGTCAGCCGAACCTTGAGCAGGATGAACATTTATGGGACATTGGGACGGTAATGTTTGGAATCCGAAAGGGCGCAGATGGTCTCCTGGAGTGTGGAGACACAGATGGAGACACACGAAGGAGACACAGAAGCTGCAGCCTATCGAGTGTGGACGCTTGAGTCCCGTTTCCTGAACGTGAAGGATAGGTAAATAATTAAGGGTAAAGTACACTTCCCAACCCTCAGCTCGCGTCGAAGTTCGATTTTCAACCTTCAACTATGAAACCGGTCAAGAAACATCCTCCAACTATTAAAACCGGACAAATTTAGTCCTCAGCTGATTTCAAAAGCGGGTTTCTATTTTCGGGAGGCGCCGAAATTTTATATTATTTTTTTGAGCATCTTAACATCCTCAAATGAAAAAACTCAAAACTACAAAGTTTTAGATCTCATTGAGAGCTACAACTTTGGTATAAAAAAGTATTTTCATTTAACTCCATACAAATAATATATTAGTGCTATAATGCGGCAAGCGCTAGTAGGCGATTATTATGGTGCTGAAATTTTATATTATTTTTTCGAGCATCTTACTGTCCTTAAATAAAAAAAATTAAAACTATAAAGTTGTAGATCTCATCGAGGTCTATAATTTACATATAAAAATTATCTTCATCCGACATCGTATTAAAGGGTTTTCTATTTTTTGAAATTTGAGTCTCGTCACGCCACAGTATTGTTTTGTCGCGTGACGAGACTCAAATTTCAAAAAATAGAAAACCCTTCAATACGGTGTCGGATGAAGATATTTTTTATATGTAAATTATAGACCTCGATGAGATCTACAACTTTATATTTTTAATTTTTTCATTTAAGGACAATAAGATGCTCAAAAAATAATATAAAATTTCAGCACCATAATAATCGCCTACTAGCGCTTGCCGCATTAGAGCGCTAATATATTATTTGTATGGAGTTAAATGAAAATATTTTTTATACCAAAGTTGTATCTCTCAATGAGATCTACAACCTTGTAATTTTGAGTTTTTTTCATTTGAGGACGTTAAGATGCTCAAAAAATAATATAAAATTTTGGCGTCTTTCGAAAATAGAAAACCGCTTTTGAAACCAGCCGATGACCAAATTTGTCCGGTTTTGATAGTTGGAGGGTGTTTCTTGACCGGTTTCATAGTTGAAGGTTGAAAATCGAACTTCGGCGCGAGTTGAGGGTTGGAAAGTGTACTTTACCCAATAATTAAATACTGAACTCTGATCTATCACACAAGGTGAGTACTAATATAGTAATAATATGTCGTGTATGGGTAAAGCATGTACAGGCTGATCGGCATAATATATTCCATTCTCCATGACTCCATGGAAAGTAGACGAACGTGTTCTTGGTGTCTTTTTTTTTCCGGTTCCTATCTAAGCTGCCACCAGCACTCACCCAAGAGCCGACGAGGCACGATGATTCCGCGACACAGGTCATAGCCGAGAGGCCGCCAACGATATAGGCCGATAGCGGACACAACGACAATGAGGTCCACTTTGGCATGGAGGAAAATTTCTTGTTAAAGGAGAATTCCTTTTTTCAGAGACGCTGCATGCACATGCACGTACCGTTAGCCTCGGCCCTCCTCAGTTCTTGTCGTCCATCGCCGCGGCGTGTCCTCCGATTGTAACTGGAAAAGCTTGGGTAAGTGGCGATGGGCCCCTTACGGTGGCCTGGATAATTTGGCCATGAAGGCTGGCCTATATGCGGTGGAGTACCAGCGCCGTAACAATCGAGGGTGAACAACGAAACGGAAAAGATTAAACAATCCCAAACGGGTAATATAACCTCGATCAAGCAAGCTTAAATAAAGACACATGAGCCCGTAACACCAGCTGGGCTTGGTTACGCGAGCCTGTTACTCTAGTTTTAGAGGGCGAAAGGGTTGGTCAGCTTAGGGTTGAAGAGAGTAAGCCTGGGCAAAATACCCGGACCCGAATTACCCGAACCCGAGGTACCCGATCACAAATTCGGATAGCGATTTTAATTACCCGAAATTAGTTTGGGTAATTCGGGTAATATCCCCCGGTACCCGAACTACCCAAAGATTTGTTTTGTCTTTGTATTCATCATGTGTTGTTAGCTGAACCATTTAACTTATCACTTTATTAGAATATAATTTTCTCTATTTGAATGAGTGATTGTAATATATTATTCTCTACAAATTGCTATTGAAATTCTATACAAATTGCTGCTGAAATTATGTATAGATCGCTACTGAAATTTAGTGTAGTTTGTTGTTTTCTGTAAATTTGGGTATATCGGGTAATACCCGAACCTGAACCCGAATTATCGGGCACCCGAATTTGCGGGTAGTGTTTTTTCGGGGGTAATATCGGGTAGCAATTTTTATTACCCGAATTTTGAATTACCCGAATTACCCGATCCGAAAAAATCGGGTAACCCGAACGCCCAGGCTTATTGAAGAGAGTGCATCCTTATATTTGGCACACAATATGACATGGGCTGCTTATTGGGACGATCATGTGGGGTTTATTATGATTGGGGTGAAACAACATCCTAACACAAATCCAGCAATGGCACGTCACGAAACTGTCATGACGAGCCCGGCCTGGTATATTGTCGGTTGCCTTAATGTTTGGTTCTGCATTGCTATCCTCTCGGTTGCCAACCCTTTTTTTTCTTTGTAATCTGTTTTTTTCTAGTTAGTAACTGTCAAATCATAATGTTCAGTTCTGCATTGCTATCCTCGGCTGCCAATTTATATGTATCAAATTCCAAACTTCAAAAGTGTTGGTCCATTGGGGTTTTAACAATTCGTATTTTCTAGGCTCAAAATTTTTTTATCCTCTTTGAGTGGCTATTGATGCCCTAACCTTACCGTAGAGCCAGCTGCAAATGCAAGCGTCGACCTAGATCTCGTTAGGATCGTCAGGACGCGGGGCGGTGCTGTCAATGTGATGGAGAAGACCAAACTTGGTGCAAATGGAGCAGGAGAACTGCTCCCACTTGGTGAAGTTGGGGAGTTTGAGTTCCAGGATTGCTGGCGTTGGCGCGCGTGAACCAGACGCCAAACTTGCCCTCGCGGATGAGCATTTCCTCGAATTGCTTGTTTCCCACGGGCACGGTGGTGTCCGCGCTCGGCGGCGAGGTGCCACCGTCGGTCGCCTTCTGATCCTCCATATATGGCTTTACGCCGATACAACCGTCTCGTCAGCCGAACCTTGAGCAGGATGAACATTTATGGGACATTGGGACGGTAATGTTTGGAATCCGAAAGGGCGGGCGGTGAAGGGAAGGAAGAAGGGAGGTCAGCGAAAACTGAAATCCCACACAAAACAAGGTGAAACTTCAACCGACACCTTGATTTTTCTACGCTCTAATTTTTTAAATTAAATTTATTACTTGTCCTTTTAAACGAAGAGGCGACTTGTGCTTTGAAGAGAGCAACAAATTTCTGCTAAAATTAACATTTTCCAACCCATAATTTACATAATACTACTAGTTTTTTTTTTGCGAGGAATAATACTACTAGTTTTTATGAAGACAACCTCATTCATGCACCACAAATGAGAGCGCCCTCGGCTGTGCCGGGCCTCCGCGTTGTGAAAGCAGAAAGACAGGCCGGCTGACGCGAGGTAGACCCGTCATCAGGCCGTAAGTGCCTAAGTGGACATGGGCCCCAACAGTGGTCTGGATAAGGATAAACGGGTATCAAGCCTGGCCCATATGCGTTGGAGTACCAGCGTCACAAACGGATTAACGAAGACTACTACTGCTACAGAATACAATTAATCCCAAACGTGTAACATAACCTCGGCTAAACAAGCTTAAATAAAGATCACTAAGCCTATAACATCAGCTAGGCTTGGTTGCGCGGGCCTATAACTCTAGTTTCGGAGGGCGAAAGGGTTGGTCCCCTTGAGGTTGACTATGCATGCTTACTCGCACTCATGATTAGTGGTTCATTGTTGACCATTTGGGTTTGATGGTTGGGGTGGTGAAACATCCTTACAAGGCCCGGCAATTGGCACCTCAACTGATCAATCCTTTTTCTTTTTCTTTTCTTTTTATACTCTTCATAAATACAAACATGATTTTTGCTATATATTATAATTTTGAATCTTGAGAGTACAATCTTGATAGTTTTTTCTCCCTCAACTGCCAACTCTTCTCTTTTTACTCCATACATTACAAGGCCTAGAGGGTTAGTACACCCAAAATCATACGCGACCTATCTCGCAGCGAGAAATCCCAAGATCAGCAAGACAACTCATTTTTTGCTTTTATATCACTTTTTATAGTTATTAGTAATTGTCAAATAAATGTTTCATATGTCCATTGTTTATCCTTTTCACAATATGTATTAATTCATAAACCTAGAATAATTTCGTTAAGCAAGAAAAGGAAAAAAACTCGTGAAGAAGCTAATCAATCCTTTTATTTTTTTATTTTTATTTTTATTTTTTTATACTCTTCATAAATACAAACATGATTTTTGCTACATATTATAATTTTGAGTCTTGAGAGTACAATCTTGATAGTTGTTTCCCTCAACTGCCAACTCTTCTCTTTTTACTCCATACATTACAAGGCCTAGAGGGTTAGTACACCCAAAATCGTACACGACCTATCACGCAGCGAGAAATCCCAAGATTAGCAAGAGAACTCATTTTTTTATTTTATATCACTTTTTATAGTTATTAGTAATTGTCAAATAAATGTTTCATATGTCCATTGTTCATCCTTTTCACAATCTGTATTAATTCATAAAGCTAGAATAATTTCGTTAAGCTAGAAAAGAAAAAACACGTGATGAAGCTAATCAATCCTTTTTATTTTTTATACTCTTCATAAAAAACATGATTTTTGCTACATATTATAATTTTGAATCTTGAGAGTACAATCTTGATAGTTTTTTTCCTCAACTGCCAACTCTTCTCTTTTTACTCCATACATTACAAGGCCTAGAGGGTTAGTACACCCAAAATCGTACACGACCTATCATGCAGCGAAAAATCCCAAGATCAGCAACACAACTCATTTTTTTGCTTTTATATCACTTTTTTATAGTTATTAGTAATTGTCAAATAAATGTTTCATATGTCCATTGTTTATCCTTTTCACAACCTGCATTAATTCATAAAGCTAGAATAATTTCATTAAGCTAGAAAAGAAAAAACCCGTGAAGAAGCTAATCAATCCTTTTTATTTTTTAATTTTTTTATACTCTTCATAAATACAAACATGATTTTTGCTACATACTATAATTTTGAATCTTGAGAGTACAATCTTGATAGTTTTTCCCCACAACTGCCAACTCTTCTCTTTTTACTGCATACATTACAAGGCCTAGAGGGTTAGTACACCCAAAATCGTACACGACCTATCACACAACAAGAAATCCCAAGATCAGCAAGACAACTCATTTTTTTTTGCTTTTATATCACTTTTTATAGTTATTAGTAATTGTAAAAAAAAGTTCATATGTCCATTGTTTATCCTTTTCACAATCTGTATTAATTCATAAATCTAGAATAATTTCGTTAAGCTAGAAAAGGAAAAAACCCGTGAAGAAGCTGATCAATCATTTTTCTTTTTTCTTTTTTTTTTCTTTTTATACTCTTCATAAATACATACATGATTTTTGCTACATATTATAATTTTGAATCTTGAGAGTACAATCTTGATAGTTTTCTTCTCCCTCAACTGCCAACTCCTCTCTTTTTACTCCATACATTACAAGGCTTAGAGGGTTAGTACACCCAAAATCGTACTCAACCTATCACACAGTGAGAAATCCCAAGATCGGCAAGAGAACTCATTTTTTTGATTTTATATCACTTTTTATAGTTATTAGTAATTGTCAAATAAATGTTTCATATGTCCATTGTTTATCCTTTTCACAATCTGTATTAATTCATAAAGCTAGAATAATTTCGTTAAGTTAGAAAAGAAAAAACACGTGATGAAGCTAATCAATCCTTTTTATTTTTTATACTCTTCATAAAAAACATGATTTTTGCTACATATTATAATTTTGAATCTTGAGAGTATAATCTTGATAGTTTTTTCCCTCAACTGCCAACTCTTCTCTTTTTACTCCATACATTACAAGGCCTAGAGGGTTAGTACACCCAAAATCGTACACAACCTATCACGCAGCGAGAAATCCCAAGATCAGCAAGGCAACTCATTTTTTTTGCTTTTATATCACTTTTTATAGTTATTAGTAATTGTCAAATAAATGTTTCATATGTCCATTGTTTATCCTTTTCACAATCTGTATTAATTCATAAAGCTAGAATAATTCCATTAAGCTAGAAAAGAAAAAACCCGTGAAGAAGCTAATCAATCTTTTTATTTTTTATACTCTTCATAAATACAAACATGACTTTTGCTACATACTATAATTTTGAATCTTGAGAGTACAATCTTGATAGTTTTTTCCCTCAACTGCCAACTCTTCTCTTTTTACTCCATACATTACAAGGCCTAGAGGGTTAGTACACCCAAAATCGTACACGACCTATCACACAACAAGAAATCCCAAGATCAGCAAGACAACTCATTTTTTCTGCTTTTATATCACTTTTTATAGTTATTAGTAATTGTCCAAAAAATATTTCATATGTCCATTGTTTATCCTTTTCACAATCTGTATTATTTCATAAATCTAGAATAATTTCGTTAAGCTAGAAAAGGGAAAAACCCGTGAAGAAGCTGATCAATCCTTTTTCTTTTTTTCTTTTTTTTTGTTTTTATACTCTTCATAAATACATACATGATTTTTGCTACATATTATAACATTGAATCTTGAGAGTACAATCTTGATAGTTTTTTTTTCTCCCTCAACCGCCAACTCCTCTCTTTTTACTCCATACATTACAAGGCTTAGAGGGTTAGTACACCCAAAATCGTACATGACCTATCACGCAGCGAGAAATCCCAAGATCGGCAAGAGAACTCATTTTTTCATTTTATATAACTTTTTATAGTTATTAGTAATTGTCAAATAAATGTTTCATATGTCCATTGTTTATCCTTTTCACAATCTATATTAATTGATAAAGCTAGAATAATTTCGTTAAGCTAGAAAAGAAAAAACACGTGATGAAGCTAATCAATCCTTTTTATTTTTTATACTCTTCATAAATACAAATATGCTTTTTGCTACATATTATAATTTTGAATCTTGAGAGTACAATCTTGATAGTTTTTTTCTCCCTCAATTGCTAACTCTTCTTTTTTTACTCCATACATTACAAGGCCTAGAGGGTTAGTACACCCAAAATCGTACACGACCTATCACGTAGCCAGAAATCCCAAGATCGGCAAGACATCTCTTTTTTTTTGCTTTAGATCAATTTTTATAGTTATTAATAATTGTCAAATAAATATTTCATATGTCCATTGTTTATCCTTTTCACAATATGTATTAATTCATAAACCTTGAATAATTTTGTTAAGCTAGAAAAGGAAATAACCTTTGAAGAAGCTGATAAATCATTTTATTTTTTATTATTTATTTTTTATACTCTTCATAAATACAAACATGATTTTTGCTACATATTATAATTTTGAATCTTAAGAGTACAATCTTGATAGTTTTTTTCTCCCTCAACTGCCAACTCTTCTCTTTTTACCCCATACATTACAAGGCCTGGAGGGTTAGTACACCCAAAATCGTACACGACCTATCACGCAGCGAGAAATCCCAAGATCAGCAAGATAACTCATTTTTTGCTTTATATCAATTTTTATAGTTATTAGTAATTGTCAAATAAATATTTCATATGTCCATTGTTTATCCTTTTCACAATCTGTATTAATTCATAAACCTAGAATAATTTCGTTAAGCTAGAAAAGGAAAAAAACGTGAAGAAGCTACAACATTTTCACATGAAGCCTGAAGATTTTTCTAATTTAGTGAGAATAATATTCCTGTGAAATTGGAATTTTATTCCTCTTCTCGCTTTAATTCAATTTTCTAGTTAGTAAAAATATTGCATGTGTCCATTGTTTATTCTTTTTCTCAATCTATACTTTTATTCCTCTTCTCGCTTTAATTCAATCTATATTCCTGTGAAATCTTTTTTTTTTCTTGGTTACTTGTTACAAATCAGTTTTTATCTGCTCGTAGTTACCTAAATTAACACATATACTCTACCTTCACGCTAAGAAAAATTTAGGTTGTGTTAGGCGCGGCGAGCCATTGTAAAAACTTAGCCACTTTTATGGAGATGAAACCTAAAAGAATCCTGTTGGGGCGTAACCCTCTTAGCGACGCGCCATGTTAGAACCCAAGTATAGTGTTAAATGAGCAAGGGCCGGGTTGTCACCCCCGTGACACGCCGTGTCATGATCTGGGAACGGTGTCAAGTGAGCAAGGATCGGGTCGTCGCATCCTTAGTGGCGCGCCACATTTACGCCTAGGTGTGGTGCAAAATGACCAAGAGTCTTCACACCTATCTCGGTGGGTGCAAAGGGTAAGGAATCTTGTCAAGCCAATTAGGATCCGTTTAGGTAGCTAGAATATAGGGTCCCTTATGGGTAAGTTAAGAGAGTTAGTAGACACAACGGTTAGGAGGCGTGTAAATAACTTATGCGTCCAAGAGACTAAATGGAAGGGGCAGAAGACGAAGGAGGTGGACAATACCGGCTTCAAGCTCTGGTACACAGGGACAACTTCAAATAAAAATGGAGTAGGAGTTTTGATTGATAAGAGCCTCAAGGATGGTGTGGTGGAGGTGAGAAGGCAAGAGGATAGGATCATCTTAGTTAAACTTGTCATTAGTGATATGGTCTTAAATGTAATTAATGCGTATGCCCCCAAGTAGGCCATGATGAGAGTGCTAAGCAGCTTTTTTAGGAAGACTTAGATCGTTTGGCTAGAGCTATCCCTAGTAGCAAGAAGCTCTTTATAGGAGGTGATCTTAAAGGCCATGTAGGTACATCAAGTGTAGATTTCAAGGTGGTTCATGGGGTTTTGGATATGGTAGTAGGAACCAGGAGGGAGAGGAAGTCTTAGACTTCGCCATAGTTTTTGATCTGATGATAGTGAACACTTTCTTTCATAAGGGAGTCCCATTTAGTGACCTTTAGTAGCAGCTAGTACTCTAGTTAAATCGACTTTGTCATTACAAGAAGGAGGGATAAATGAACATGCGTGGACTGTAAGGTGATACCTGGAGAATATGTGGTCGCTCAACACAAGCTAGTGGTGGATGACTTCCGCTTTCTGGTGCAAGCTCATGGGAACAAACAAGTTAGGGTTGCTACAACGAAGTGGTAAAAATTAGAAGGGGAGGCATCAAAGGTCTTTAAAAAAAGGTCATTGAAGAGGCCCCTTGATAGGATGAAGGCAATGCAAACAACATGTGGGAGAAGATGGCAACATGCTTTCGAAAGGTTGTTTCAGAGGTGCTTGAAGTGACCAAAGGTAGCGGATGCGACTTAAAAGACACTTGGTGGTGGAATGAAGATGTGTAAAAGGCTATTAAGGAAAAAAGGACTGTTATAAATGCTTGTATCATGACAGGTGTGCAGACAACATAGAGAAGTACAAGGTGACAAAGAAGACTACAAAATGAGTGATGAGTGAGGCAAAGGGACGGGCCTATGAGGACATTTACCAATGTTTGAGTACGAAGGAAGGAGAGAAGAACATTTATAGGATGGCTAGGGCTCGCGATATGAAGACAAGGGACTTCAACCAAGTCAAATGCTTAAAGGATGAGAGGGAGCAGCTCTTGGTGAAGGAGGATGAGATCAAACATAGATGGTAAGAGTATTTTGATAAATTGTTCAATGGTGAGAACAAGAACACCACCGTTCAGCTGGACGACTCGTTTGATGACACTAACAGGCGCTTTATGCGGAGGATTCAAGAATCGGATGTTAGAGAAGCCTTGAAAAATATGAAAGGGGGCAAAGCGATGGGTCCTAATGGTACACCAATCAAGGTGTGGAGATGTCTTAGGGATATAGCTATAGTATGGCTAACCAAGATGTTCAACAATATCTTTCGATCGAACAAGATGCCTGAGGAGTGGAGAAGAAGCATATTGGTACTAATCTACAAGAACAAGGGAGATTTCCAAAGTTGTACTAATTATCAGGGAATTAGGTTGATGAGCCACACTATAAAGCTATGGGAGAGAGTCATCGAGCAACACCTATGAGGAACGATGCAAATATTAGCAAACTAATTTTGTTTCACGTGAAGGGACCGTGGAGCCTAAGAGGGGGGGGGGGTGAATTAGGCAACTTAAAAATTCTAACTCTAAACTATGGCCTCTTTTTCTAACCATAGAAAAACCTATGCAATAGATAAACTATCTAGATGTGCAACTATGATTTTGCTAGTGTGTTGCTATCTCTACCGCAAACGTAGTAAAGTAATCTATGTAAATGCAGAAGCTAAAGAGCAAGGTAGAGATATGCAAACTCCCGTCGACGACTCTGGTATTTTTACTGAGGTATTGAGAAGCGTGCAAGCTTCTCCCTAGTCCTCGTTGGAGCCCCTCGTAAGAAATCCCTCGCAAGGGCCAAGCTCCCGGTCGGGTAACTCCGTGGATAGCCTTGGGCCTTCCCCACACGCAAGTGGGTCTCCGATGTGCCTTCTGACAAGCCTCTCCCGGATGCTCCCCGCCGTCTTCACTATCAAGCTTCCGACCAAAACGCCGCGGGCCTTGTTCCCTCTGGTACACGGTGGTGGCCACACCACAAATGTGGTTGGTGTGATCTCGCAAGACTTTAAGCCCCTCCAATGTACAACAATGGTGCTCGCAAGCACCGAGTGATAAGAGGTATGCAAACCTCACTAAACACTAGGCCTAAACCTAGAGCAAGCGCATGAGCGGTGGTCTAATCAACCTAAGCACTTCGCAAAGCACCTACGCTAATCACCTAATGAATCACTAAGCTCTATGCAAGTGGAGATCACTAAAATGGAACCTCTCTATACTTGACCGGACTCTGTTGTCCAACGTACGGTCGGTTTAGCCGCCAGCGTCCGGTCCAGCGTCCGGTCGCCTATCTGCCGAGCCACCGATCCAGCATCCGGTCGTGCTTATAGCATCCGGTCGCCTCTGCGAGCTCGTTTCTTCACGATCTTGTGTACGGCTTGGTTCCTATCTTCATGCTTGGACTTTGCTTGATATCTTGGGTCTTTTCTTGTGCTCCTAAGGTCTTGCTTAAGGTGTTGATCATCAGATCATCATGTCGCCTTCGTCCAAGTCACGTCTTGCATCCTATTGAACTACAAAACAAACACTTGCAAATTCATTAGTCCAATTTGGTTGTGTTAGTCATCAAACACCAAAATCCAAAGTAGTCATCAAACACCAAAATCCAAAGTAAGTGGGCCTAGGGTCCATTTTCCTTACAATCTCCCCCTTTTTGGTGATTGATGACAACACGACCAAAGCAAGCAAATAATAAGAATTTGGAAGTAAAAAACTACCTACTTGCTAGGATGCAATGCAAAGGGCAAGTTTATGTGATACTTAAAGATACCAATTGAAATCATTTGTACGATACCAATTAAAACTACATGAAAGCTTATCTTGCCCTTGCAAAAAAAAATCCTCATATGGCATTATGGATTCCTACAAATTTTACAAATACTTAGACTAATCCATAATCCACTTTCCTCCCTTTCTCGGACCATTACCACTTGTAGACATCAACTTGATGCTTGCCTTTGGTCCTTCAAATTCTCCTCCTTTGGCATCAAACACCGAAAAGGAAGACATTAGTAGCACAGGGGAGGGTCAAATTTTGTGATCCTTTGTGTATAGAGTGAAATGGATCACAAAATTTGACTCTCACATTATATAGACTTGGTAGAAAGCAAAGCATATGCATAATTAGCAATTTTTTATACAAGAGAGTTTAATCTATATAATGCATGGAGAAAGCATATAAAAATGAAGTGAAATCAACATGATGATGCCAATTGAAGAATGATGCTTAACTCCGGGGACTCTAATTTCCTTACACTGAGACTACTACACATGTGATAGGTTTGAAAAATTGATACCATTGAAAAAGTGTTAGTCTCAAGGCATCCAAGTTGTAGAATTACTCCCCCTAAATATGTGCACACAAATATGGAATATTTGTAGGATTTGTGCACATTGATTTTAAAGTCAAAATACAACTTGAAGATGATATTTGGGAGAAATTATCTACAATTTGGACTTTGGCACATATTAGATAGACAATTGTAAGACAAGCTATGTGCCATGCTCCTAAATAATTTTAAACCATGTAGGTTTGCTCCAAGGGTTAAAAAAGAGACCGAGCAAGCCTACCATAAAATATACCTAGTGTATGCATGACAAAAGATATAAGTATGCAAATGCAAACCTAGGCATGAAGAGTAACTAGATGCTTAAGATATCAATTTGTAAGAAATACCAATTGAAAGATGTACCAATTAAAAAGTAATAACATCTAGTTACCTAACATAGGAAGGGGAATTTAGGTCTATAGTATTCACTAA
Organism: Miscanthus floridulus; assembly: GCF_019320115.1. Classification (NCBI taxonomy): domain Eukaryota; kingdom Viridiplantae; phylum Streptophyta; class Magnoliopsida; order Poales; family Poaceae; genus Miscanthus; species Miscanthus floridulus. The sequence goes on from NC_089583.1 coordinate 15,602,154, forward strand.
CCCACTTGGCAATGATTTTGTCCATCATGATGCACCCCATGAAATGCACCCACACTTTGCCAAGTCTCCAAATTCCCCAAGGTCCGACGGACTTCTCACTTCCCTTTCGGGATCCAAACCTTCTTGGTGCTCTTCATATTTAAAATGATTTCCTTTGGCACCCAAAAGCGTTTGACCCCATTGTTGGCTTGCTTGTTCACCTTGATGGCCACCACCTTGTCATTTTTCTTCTTCTTCAAGAGATAAGGTGTGGAAGCCTTCTTGTCCACCTTGTTGGTGTAGGTGTTGGAGAGCTTGCTTGTTTGCTTTTTCTCCTCCCCCATTCTTCACCTTGCACTCATAGGACTTGTGACCTTCCTTGTGGCACACGTAACAAACCACGGTTTGTCCTTCATCAAGCTTCTTCACTCCCTTGACGGTGTTATCTTGATGAAGTTGGGTTTGCTTCGCCTTGCATTTCACTTGAGTCAAGTCCTTGGTGAGGTGAGCTACTTCTTGCTTGAGTTGCTCATTCTCCTTTGCAACCACTTGTGTGCATGTATCTACAACAACTTTCTCAACACAAACTTGGTTGCACAAAGGTGAGTCTAAACATAAATCATTATAAGAAGTAGGGGCATCCTTTTTAGACATGTTAAAGATAGAACTTTTCTTTTTAGATGTCTTGGTGGGGGTTGTGCTAATGGCTTCAAGATTAGCAACTTTATTAGTTAGCTCATCACAATGTTTGCACATGGTTTCCATTTTAGCAAGCAAACTACTATATGCTTCTTGTGAGCTAGCTAAATTTTCTTTTAATTTTTTATTTTTCTTTAAGAGTTGCTCATCATTGATTGTGCATGCATTTGTTGTTGCACTAGTCTCAAGTTTCTCAATTTTAGTAGATAGTTCAATATTGAGATTAGCAAAGTTCTCATATTGTCCAAGTAAGGTTTTGTATGTTTTTTGTGAACTATCTAGCTTTTCTTTTAAACTTTTGAGCTTCTGTTGTTGACTAGTGCAAGCTTTAGCATAATTAAGATTTTCTTGCACAAGTTCATGATAAGAAGGCATATCATCATCACTATCACTCTCACTAGAGGAAGAACTTTCGTTACCTCATGCCATAAGGCACACACGAGAAGAGCTTGATGATGAGTGCTTGTGGCCTTGCCTCTTGTGATGGGGTCCTTCTTCACTTGAAGAATCATCCCATGATCTTATAGATGTGAGGGCTTGGTTCTTGCATGCCTTCTTCTTTGTCTTGGATGTGGGCTTGTTTGGACAAACTTCCACAAAGTGCCCCAACTCGCCGCATCCATAGCATCCTCTCTTTCTTTGCTCATTTCTTTGATTTGTGAAAATGAAATCTTGAATTTGGATGGGCACACCCTTGACATTGAGCCTTTGGATCATCTTCTCCACCTTGTTGATCACTTTGATTGATTCTTCATCAAGATCGGAGGTGGAGGAGGAAGATTGATCATCACTTGAATCTTCATCATCATCATCATCGTCCTCATCTTCTTCTTCATCTTCACTTAAGGAACTTGAGCTTGAGCTTGTCTCAACTTGCTTGCCCTTCATCTTCTTTTTCTCACTACGAGCGAGAGCTTTGCCTTTGCTTGATGAAGAAGCTTCTTCTTGACCTATCTTACGTGACATTTCAAATGCCACTAACTTGTCAATGGCTATGCCCAGGGTCATGTTGCTCAAGTCATCCATATTGTGAAGGATGGTGATGATGCTTGCATATTTCTTTTGAGGTAGCACGGAGATGATCTTCCTCACAATGTCCGCATCATCTAGCTTTAATAATCCTATAGAATGGAGCTCATTGATAATTAGATTCAAACGAGAATACATATCACGAACAAGCTTATCATCATTCATAGTAAAGGAATCATAGTTTTGCTTTGCTAGACAATGTTTTTGCTCATGGACATTGCTTGTGCTGTCATGGAGTTCTTGGAGTTTTAACCAAATTTCATGTGCCGTATTTAAAGTGAATACTTGGTTAAAAACATCCATACTAAGTGATTCAAACAAGCAATTTTTAGCTCTAGCATTGAATTATATTTCTTTTTCATCACTCTTTGTGGGGTTTTTGGGATTCTTGATGGGCTTCATCCCGTCACGAGTGACTCTCCATACACCCAAATCAACCGCCTCAAGGTGGCAAGCCATTCTAGCTTTATAGTATGGGAAGTTAGTGCCGTCAAAGTGCGGAGGCCTAGCGGTATCCATCCAAACCACTCTAAATAGCGTCGGCTCAACGGCGGTTAAGCCAAAGGTCCAAATTGAGCCAACCGGCTCTGATAGCAATTGAAGGGACCGTGACGCCTAAGAGGGGGGTGAATTAGGCAACTTAAAAATTCTAACTCTAAACTATGGCCTCTTTTTCTAATCCTAGCAAAACCTATGCAATAGATAAACTATCTAGATGTGCAACTATGGTTTTGCTAGTGTGTTGCTATCTCTACCGCAAACGTAGTAAAGTAATCAATGTAAATGCGGAAGCTAAAGAGCAAGGTAGAGATATGCAAACTCTCGTCGACGACTCTGGTATTTTTACCGAGGTATCGAGAAGCGCGCAAGCTTCCCCCTAGTCCTCGTTGGAGCCCCTCACAAGGGCCAAGCTCCTGGTCGGGTAACTCTATGGATAGCCTCGGGCCTTTCCCACGGGCAAGTGGGTCTCCGATGTGCCTTCCGCCAAGCCTCTCCCGGATGCTCCCCGCCGTCTTCACTATCAAGCTTCTGGCCAAAATGCCACGGGCCTTGTTCCCTCCGGTACACGGTGGCGACCACACCACAAACACGGTTGGTGTGATCTCGCAAGACTTCAAGCCCCTCCGATGTACAACAATGGTGCTCGCAAGCACCAAGTGATAAGAGGTATGCAAACCTCACTAAACACTAGGCCTAAACCTAGAGCAAGCGCATGAGCGGTGGTCTAATCAACCTAAGCACTTCGCAAAGCACCTACGCTAATCACCTAATGAATCACTAAGCTCTATGGAAGTGGAGATCACCAAAATGGTGTATCAACACCCTTGGTATGTTTCCTTAGCTCCACACAACCTAAATGGCCAGTTGGGGGGCTATTTATAAGCCCTCCTAAGAAAGTAGCTGTTGGGGACAAAATCCTGTTTTTCTGCTACTGACCGAACGCTGAAGTCGTCCTGACCGGACGCGTCCGGTCGTCTCGACCGTTGGAGCCACGATCAACTGATCGGACGCTGTCAGCGTCCGATCACATGCCACCGGACGTGTCCTATCGCATTTTCACCGCTCTGGAACCTCTCTGTACTCGACCAAACTCTGCTGTCCTGCGTCCGGTCGGTTTAGCCGCCAGTGTCCGATCCAGCATCCGGTCACCTGTCTGCCAAGCCACCGGTCCAGCGTTTGGTCGTGCTTACAGTGTCCAGTCGCCTCTACGAGCTCGTTTCTTCATGATCTTTTGTACGGCTTGGTTTCTATCTTCATGCTTGGACTTTGCTTGATATCTTGGGTCTTTTCTTGTGCTCCTAAGGTCTTTCTTAAGGTGTTGATCATCAGATCATCACGTCGCCTTCGTCCAAGTCACGTCTTGCATCCTATTGAACTACAAAACAAACACTTGCAAATTCATTAGTCCAATTTAGTTGTGTTAGTCATCAAACACCAAAATCCAAAGTAAGTGGGCCTAGGGTCCATTTTCCTTACATCATGCCTAGAAGGTCAACCATAGAAGCAATCTTCTTAATAAGACATGTTATGGAGCGGTTTAGAGAGCAGACGAAGGACCTCCACATGGTTTTCATTGACTTGGAGAAGGCTTATGACAAGATACCAAGAAATGTTACGTGATGGGCTTTGGACAAACATAAAGTCCCATTAAAGTACCTGACCCTCATCAAGGACATGTGCAATAATGTTGTGACAAGTGTTTGAACAAACGATGGTAACACAGATTACTTCCCGATTAAAATTGGACTTCATCAAAAGTCAGCCTTAAGCCCGTATCTCTTTGCCTTGGTAATGGATCAGGTTACCAGGAACATACAAGGGGATATTCCTTGGTGTTTGTTGTTCGCTGATGATGTAGTGTTAGTGGACGAAAGCCAAGCGGGAGTAAATAGGAAACTAGAGTTATGGCGGCAGACCCTTGAGTTTAAAGGTTTTAGATTGAGCAAAACTAAAACCGAATACATGAGCTGCGACTTTGGTGAAGCTGCACAGGAGGAGAGAGATGTGAGTTTGGAAGGTCAAGTAGTGCCTAAGAAGGATACCTTTTGGTATCTAGGATCGATGCTATAGAGGGATAGATATATTGATACAGACGTTAGCCATAGAATCAAAGCAGGGTGGATCAAGTGGCGACAAGCTTCTGACATTCTCTGTGACAAGAGGGTACCACAAAAGCTAAAAGGCAAGTTTTATAGACTGGCGATTAGACCGGCCATATTATATGGAGCAGAATGTTGGCCTACTGTAAAGTCAAGATGGCGGACTAGAGGGGGGTGAATAGTCCTTTCTAAAATTAATCACGTTAGCTAACCATAACAAATGTAGAATTAAAACTATCGGTCTAGCCAAGACTACACCCCTCTATCTAAATTCATAAGCACCTTATAAAGATGCTAATTAGGCAACAAAGGTGTTGGGCTAGCTAGAGCTCACCTAACAATTCTAGCTTGCAAGGTCACACAAACCTATGCAACTAGTACTTTAGCAACCGGGGGAGCTCCTACACAATCTAACAAGCAAAAGCACAAAGCCCCTAAGCTCACTTGCAATGCTCAATAACAAGGTTACACAAGCCAAATTAGAGAGCGCAAATTACCTAGCTATATAAACTAAGCAATGTGACTAACAAGGTTACTAAAACGAAATTAGCCACTCAAGTGAACTACTTCTATGCTACACAAGCAAGAAGGCAACTAGCAAGCTACTAAAGCTAGGCTAGTCATAAGAACAACTACATAAGCACAATGTAAATAAAAGTAATACAAGCTTGTATTTCGCGGAATGCAAACCACCGAGAAGATGATGAAGACAATGTTGACACGGTGATTTTCTCTCGAGGTTCACTTGGTTGCCACCAAGCTACGTCCCTATTGTGTCGACCGCTCACTTGGTGGTTTGGCGGCTAATTGGCATCACTCGCCAAGCCCGCACGTCAGGCACTGCAAGAACCTACCCCAAAAGTGAGGGTAGCTCAATGATATGCTCAACTAGAGTTGCTCTTCGCGATCCTCGCGGGGTGAGCACAATCCCCCTCACTAATCCTCCTCCGGAGCACCGCACAATTTTCTCGCGTGCTTCAACAGAGTCACAAGCTACCAAGCCGTCTAGGAGGTGGCAACCTCCAAGAGCAACAAGCACCACTGGCTTGTAATATGATCACCTAGTGCCACTCGATGTAACCTTACGATGTAATCGCACTAGAATCGCTCACTCACTCAATCAGATGAACACTATCAAGCACACTATCAAGCAAGAGTGAGTTAGAGGGCTCCTAAGCACCACCACATAAGCCACCAAGGCTCTAGTGTGCTCAGCAACTTACCAAAGGCCGACCAACACTTCTATTTATAGCCCCATGAGCTAAACTAGCCATTACCCCTTCACTAGGCACAATTCGAGGCGACCGGACGCACCGGCCCAGCGTCCGGTCACTCTACGCCATCCACGTGTCATCCACTGTTCAACCAGAGCCACCCGATCTCAACGGTCACTGACACTGCTCCAACGGTCAAGTGAAGACCGGACGCGCCAGATGCTAACCGGATGCACCCACACTGTGTCAGGTCCCGTGCTCACGCTCGCCACCGAACCGATGATCGGACTCGCCGCTACTAGAGTCCAGTCGTTTCCAGAGAGTTCCCCGAGCCTCTGTTTTGTGACCGGACGTGTCTGATCGGTCACGATCGGATGTAGCACCAGCGTCTGGTCCTTCATGGCCTGCCACGCGTCACCGCTGCTCCTCACGCTACCACGTCAGCGTACGTCAGCACTGACCGGACATGGCCCCTGCGCGTCAGGTCACTTTCAACGCCAGCGTCTGGTCGAAGACCGACACCTGCGCCTTCACTGTAGAGCATGACCAGACACACAGGTGCAGCCCAGGCCAGCCTCCGGTCACCTCCAGTGACCTGTTTCGCCTCCGTTTCTTCGCCGAGTTGACCCATTTCAACTCTAACTTCTTCTCCTTTGTAAATGTGCCAACACCACCAAGTGTACACCACCATGTGTATATGTGTTAGCTTTTCACAAATATTTTTAAGGGGTTAGCCACTCATCTTGTCACGCCACTCGATCCTAGCAACGATGCAAAGTTAGATCACTCGAGTGGCACTAGATGATCGATATATAAACAAGTTTGCCCCTCTTGATAGTACAACCATCTATGCTAAACCCGGTCATCAACTTCTCTACACATCTATGATCGGTGAAATGAAATGCCCTAGGTTATACCTTTGTCTTGCGCATTCCATTCAATCTCCTCCAATGTCAATGCAACACATGCACCAACATGATCAACAATGATATGATACACTCCATATCATCACGTGATCATATTGGTTCATTGATCTTGACTTCACTTGCTCTTCACCATTGCTTCGATCCATCTGCGCTAAATCATCACTCAACTTGCCCTTCACACTTGTAACCGGTCTGTCGAGCTAAGTCATGTCTCGATCTTCTCCACCTTGATCACATGACTCAATATTATGTCTCATGTGCAATGAGCTCCTTCATCATCACATGTGTGAGCTTTGCAACATATTCAAGCCATTTCACCTTCATGGCATGTATTGCTCACACACGTGTAATTGTGGACTAATCACCTATGTATCTCACTTAAACACATTAGTCCACCTAAGGTTGTCCACTCAATTATCAGAACCAAACAAGGACCTTTCACCTACAAAGATTCGACATGTTCAACAACTGAGTGTTGCAGAAATGCGTATGTTGCGATGGATTTGTGGTCACCCCGAGTTCGGAACGATGATATACGTGATCGCCTAGGGGTAGCATCAATTGAAGAAAAGCTTGTCCAACATCGGTTGAGGTGGTTTGGTCATGTCCAAAGTAGACCTCTAGAGGCACCAGTGCATTGTGGAGTCCTAAGCCAAGCTAATAATATGAGGAAAGGTAGAGGAAGACCGAAATTGATATGGGGGAGCCAATAAAAAGATATTTAAAAGCTCGGGATATACCTAGAGATCTATGTTTAAATAGGAGTGCTTGAAAAGCAACTATTGAAGTGCCTGAATTGTGACTTGGGGCTCTTGGTGGGTTTCAACTCTAGCCTACCTTAACTTGCTTGGAACTGAAAGGCTACGTTGTTGTTGTTGTACTGTTTTTTCCGTAACTTAAAACGAGGTGCAGTCAGGTTTTGTGCTTAAGGGGGGTTCTTAATATTTATTATTTTTAGCTCCCATAGTCATTTATCCCCCTCTGATTGCCTTTAGGTAGAGTGAATTGATCCTACATTTATGCAACATGCAAATGAAGGCCAGCAATATGATCATACTTATATACGTTAAATATATGTTACTCTTCATATACAGCTAGTGATGGTCACTATAACGGCTCTTTGATCGTACTTGTACACTAAAGCAGTACAGCATACACGTTCAACTCATGAGTCATTCAGCAGACGCCGATCACTCTCCTCGTCGAGCCAGCGAAAGCGCTCCTGGAACAGGCGGTACTTTTCCCATCTCGCACCTCTCCCTCAGCTGCGCCTCAGCATTGTGTGCGAAGCAGCACGAGTGCACGACAGCCTGAACCGACGAGCTGGCCGCCGAACTCCGCCATTGCCGCCACGAGATGTCCCGCCGCTCCGAGAAGGCGGCGTACCCGTAGGCCGTAGCAGCGCGTGGTCCTCGTTTGTAACTGGAAAAACTTCGGTAAGTGGACATGGGCCCCTGACGGTGGCCTGGATAAACAGGCCATGAAGGCCGGCCCATATGCGGTGGAGTACCAGCGCCATAAACGAACGAGGGTGAACGACGAAACGGAAAAGATTACTCCCCTGGTACAGAACACAGTTACGGGTAATATAACCTCGATCAAGCAAGCTTAAACAAAGACACCTGAGCCCGTAATACCAGCCGGGCTTGGCTGCGCGATGTAACTCTAGTTTTGGAGGGCGAAAGGGTTGGTCAGCTTGAGGTTAGAGAGAGTGCATCCTTATATTTGGCACACTTGACTTGGGCTGCTGCTTATTGGGCCGATCATGTGGGGTTTATTATGGTTGGGGTGAAACAAAACACCCTAACACAGACCCAGCAATGGCACGTCATGAAGCTGCATTGCTATCCTCGGTTGCCAACCCATTTTTTTTCTTTGTACCTTTTTTTTTCTATATAGTTATTAGTAACTGACAAATCATAATTGCTATCCTCGGCTGCCAATTTATATCCATCAAATTGTAAACTTCAAAACTGTTGGTACATTGGGTTTTCAGCAATTTATATCTTCTAGGCTCAAAAACTATTATCCTCAGCGGCCATCGACGCCCTAACCTTACCGTAGAGCCAGCTGCAAATGCAAGCGTCGACCACTCGGTGATGTTGGGGAGTTTGAGTTCCAAGATGATGATCGGAACATGCGTCTTGAAAAAATAGCGCCATAAAATTCTAAAATAAATCTAGAAAAATAAGAGCACTCGTGTCAAGTCGGGGACATGAACCCGAGTGAGCAAGTTCCACCGTAAGAAACCCAACCGGCTGAGTTAAGCTCAGTTTGCCCATAATTTTTATATTAGCCATATGTATTAAAAAGTAATATTTAATTAATGATCATATGCTGCATGCATATTACTTCCTCCGTCCAAATATCGTCGTCGTTTTAGCCTCATGCAGAGAGACAAGGAAGTATAAATAAATTGTTTCGTTTCTTAAGTCCTTCCGTCAGAACTCAAGAACCTAAGCTTAATCGCCAATAGCGCAACTTGGACAAGGTCCAACGTACGACGTGTCGACGCCATACCTTACCTAGCCTTGCAATTTGCTACGGGAACTTGGACATGCATGGTCCAACGTACGACTTCTTTGGCTACCCTCGAAAAGGCTACGGCCAATCTCTGTGTTCCTCTGTTTCTAGTTGTCGTTGAGAGCTGAGTGCATCTCGCTCCTAGTAATTAACGTTGGTAGCTTGCTACCCTCTTAATGAAATACACGCTTGAAGCTGTGTTAAATAAAAACCTAGCCTTGCAATTTGCTACGGACTACAGAATTTGCTTAGCTCTCTGTCTCCCCCGCTCCTCCCGCTCAACCCTGCAATGGATCCAGTTAGCTTCGCTGCTGTTGGCTGGAGCATACGAGCTGTAGGTTGGGTCATCTCTAAGCTGATCCACAGATGCTGCTCCTACCTCGGCTTTGACGCATCCAAGAAGCTGGAACAACTTGGGCCAAAAGTGTTACTGCTGGAGAGGGTGATGGAAGTTGTTGAGGGAAGCTCTTACAAGGATTGTTTGGAGAAGTTGTGCAAGGATCTTAAATCTGCTATCTATGAGGCTGAAGACATTGAGTATCACCGTCACGAGAGGAAGGTTCGAGACGACAAATTGAAGTCAGACGAGAGAGCGTCTGGAAGTAAGAAGAATTCGCTGATGTCGTTCAAGACGACAAAAGATCAGGTCCTTTCTTCTTCCCCTTAAACTTGAATGTGTTTCGATTGCTCTGATCCGGATTCAGGTCTTCAATATTCTTGTGCTGTCGTGTAGCTACGGGTGCCATTAGGACTTCGGTTATGATTTTCAGATCCGGCTAAAGATCCCGTGTTGTTAGAGGTGGTTTGTAGGAGGGAGGGGAGAACGTATGCTATGCTTCCATGCCAATATATTCTTCCATGCTCCCACTCAAAGAAAAGCCATCAAGTGACTAAAATCAATTAAAAAAGAGTCAAATGCACCAGATGTCCATTAACTTATGTTAGGATTTCAGTTAGGTCCATCAACCCTAAAAAGTGATTTTTGGATCCATAAACTTTTTAAGTTGTTCACCACATGTCTATACCGCTTCTTTTGCCTTCTCTTGCCCTTAGAATGAACTTCTGGATCTATGAACTTTTTTTAATGGTTTATCGCAGGTCCATATCTCTTTATTTGTGTAGGGACCGTGACGTTTAACGGGGTGAATTAGGTAATTTAAAATATATTTCTAACTATCACCTCTAATTTCAACCTAGACAAAACCTATGCAATAAATAAACTATCTAGACGTGCAACTAAGGTTTTGCTACATGTGTTGCTATCTCTACCGTAAAAGAGTTATGCAACTTAAATGCTAATCCTATCAACTACCTATCAACTAAGGTATACAATGTAAATGCGGAAGCTTAATTGAGATAGAGATGCAAACTCTCGGTGGACGACTCCGGTATTTTTACTGAAGTACCGAGAAACGCACAAACTTCCCCCTAGTTCTCGTTGGAGCCCCTCGTAAGGGCCAAGCTCCCAATTGGGTAACTCCGTGGATAGCCCCGGGTCTTCCCCACGCGCAAGTGGGTCTCCGGAATAGTCTCTCCGGGACCGCTCACCGCCGTCTTCACTATCAAGCTTTCGGCCGAACCGCGCGAGCCTCGTTCCCACCGGTACACGGTGGCGCCCACACCACAAACATGGTTGGTATGGTCTCGTAAGACTACAAGCCCCTACGAGTACAAACACGGTGATCACAAGTACTTTACTTTTTGCGCGGTTGGTGTGGTCTCGAAGACTATAAGCCCCTCCGAGTACAAACACGGTGCTTGCAGGTACTTTAGTTTTCGAGGTATGCAAACACTAGACCTAAACATAGAGCATACGCGATTAAGTGGGTCTAACTAGCCTAAACACTTCGCAAAGCATCTACACTAATCACCTAATCTTCTCTTAAGCACTTGAGGTGGTTAAAGCACTAGGTGGGGTGTCTCAACACTTCTCTATATCTTTAGCGCCCTCCAACACACTTCATTTGGCCTGCTATAGAGTATAAATAGCCTCCACAAGAAAACTAGCCATTAGAGACTTGCACAGAATTTTCTGCGCACAGCGCACCGTCGGACCGTCGCACCGCATAGACGTCGGACCAATTGAGCTCAGTCCAATGTCTCAGAACGGTAACCTGTCAGAGATATGTTCGTTACCGACCGTTGGGACCTCTCTGTGTGGCGTATGGTCTGCTACCATGCGTCGGACCAGGCCGACGGCCGTATTCCTCTCTGGAACCTTTCGGTTTGCCATTGGACGTTGGCGCTATTAGTCCCACGCCCACACTGTTCATTCAGTTTGACCTGCTGCACTGCACAGTGCCAGTGCTTGGTCCTAAACCTGCCTTGCCGCGTCTCTCTTCCTTTTTATAGAGCGGAGACCAATTCTGACTACTAAGCCCCTCTAAAAATTACCTACAAAAAGGAGTTAGTTCTTGTTAAACACCGTATCGTTTCTATTCAACCATAAAGCCCAGCACATAGCCCCTACACCTCCACTATAATCTGGTTCCTCAAACTTGGAATGAAACTCCTAAGCCACAAGCCAAACAAGTGAAATCTATCTTTGGATGGTTGAATGTTGAACGTGATAAACAAAGTATTCCACCAGAACCTAGCCAAACGGGACACCTACACAAATTCCTACAATCTTCTAACAGGCCTGGGTATTACACAAGTAGGGATAGGAGCCCCTTGAGATGGTCTAAACTTGTGAACAAGAAATACACTTTATTATTCTCAAACAGAGGACTTAAATATAATGTTAGCCTTACCTCACTGTCGTTTGGTTTTGCAGGAGAGTTTTATGTCAAAAAGTCGGTTGAAGGACAGCTTTGAGAAGATAGAAAAGGTTATAGATGATGCATGCAAAATTTTGGAACAGCTGAACTTGCCAAGCGTAGCTAATTCTGATGGGAGACAAGTTTTTACTGCCAATACACGGAGTGCAGTTACTACGGCAGATCCTCCACTAAAAGTAATTGGTCGAGACGAGGAACGTGATAAGATCATAGCAGTGCTTCATGAGGAAGATTGTAATGGCCAACAGAACTCCAACAGTGATGTTTGTTATTCAGTAATTGGTATTCATGGCGTTGCTGGGTCTGGAAAATCAACCCTTGCACAATATATTTGTGCGCATGAGAAGAAGGACAAGGAAGAGGGAAAGGACGATGGTCATTTCGACCTTGTTATCTGGATTCATGTTTCTCAGAAGTTTGATTTGGATGCCATTTTCCGGGACATGCTTGAGGGGGCTACAGAGGAGGCATGCCCACAATTCAGTAATCGTAGCGCCCTAGTAGAAAAACTGAAAAAGAAACTGCGTGGCAAACGGATTCTCTTGGTACTAGATGATGTATGGTACAATGTATCCGGAGTGAAGGGCGGCACCAGCTGGAGAGAGAACTAGAAGAACTACTTTCTCCGCTGAGGGTTGGAATAACAGGAAGCAAAGTCTTGGTGACTAGTCGAACAAAGGATGCATTATTAGCTCTGGTGCTGTAGAAGAGAGATGTGTTCCAATATCTGAACTACCTGATGAAGTATTTCTTCAAATGTTCATGCATTATGCATTTCGCGGGGTAAGTGTAGCTGCCCATGATAGAATAAAACTGGAACTGATTGGGGCTAAGATTGCAGAAAAGCTGAACAGATCGCCCCTGTGATTTTTTTTTTATTTTTAACACTTTTTGTAAACTAATTTTAAATCTAACACTATTTAATTTTTTTTCAAAACTAACACTTTTGGCCGCGCCTATTGCCATGGCGCGGTGAAACGCCTATGCCGCGCCATGAATGGTGGCGCGGCGGGAGGATGACGTGACGACGACCGGGACGCTGACCGATGATGTGGCAGGGTCTGCCCCGCCATAGACCACGGCGCGGCAGGACCTGGACACAGACAGAAGACCAGCCTCAATTGCAATTGAACGGGAGCCGCTGTCGGTGAGGATCGGCAGCGACACGACCATGGACCCCGGCTTCGCTTCGCAGCTGAACGGCACCTGCAGCTCCAACCCCAACGCCTTCGCCTTCCTCGACCCCTCGCCGGGGGGATTCAACAACGCCTTTTACCGGAATCTGCAGGTCGGCAAGGGCCTCTTGGGCTCCGACCAGGTGCTCTAGTCCAACATGAGGTCGCGCAGCACGGTCGACTATTACGCGTCCAACCAGGATGCCTTCTTCGGCGATTTCGTTGCGGCGATGACCAAGCTCGGGAGGATCGGGGTCAAGATGCCGACCACCGGCGGTGAGATACGCCGGGATTACCGGTTCCTAAACTAGTTGCTAGTTAATCTCGCCGGCAGTGCTGCCGCGACGCATTGAAACGAATATGAAGCAAATAAATGGAGTTCGTGCGCAAGTTGACAAGTTGCCACATAACATTTGTTCGACATAAGTTTCGGACGACAATATTTGCTCGACATAAGTTCGACATAACCAACTAAGTCCCAGAAGTGTAAGGATTCCTCTGACGCCTCTGTCTCTTCGGATTTATAGGCAACACATTGGGAGTGTAGCCAACGTCGGTGTGATCGTGTTGCCGGTGCGTACGGCTCATACCCTACAAGTATATGATATGCACGATTACTTATAATATGTATGATCGTTAGTTCATTGAGCCTACGTATTTAAAGAAACTACCTTTGTTACTACCTATGAGGCTCTTTGGATACCAAGCGGGGCACCACCTAGCTGAGACATACCGATCTCGTTCTGCTGCCAATCGTCCCACTGGTGGTGCTGTATGCGGAAGCGCAAGGGGTCGTCGTCGTCGTCATCGTCGTCCTCGTTTGCAGGGTCCTTCCCAGCGCTATGATGTGGTGGTGTACGCACTGCGGATGTGACACCTGTCACCGGCTGAGAAGAGCCGGCTGGTGTCCTCAAAGAGCCAGAAGATGTGCCACCCGACCACGCCAGGTAATCGGGTTCCACCCAAGGAGTGTCCATGCAGCTCAGCTTCTGAGCTAGTTTCCTACAGCTCTTCTTCACCTTCTGCATAAATAGACGTTAAAGTTAGTGCATTTCCCAAACGCATATACACTAAAGAAATATTTTTGAAATAGACAAGTTTATGTTTACCTCCACAAAAGCCTCGAGAACGCCTGGCCCCTGCCCTCTAGACTCGTGAAGCTGAAACGCTGATTCGTTGGACAGCCTTGACAATTGTGTCGCCTGGGTACAGAAATGCGGTTGGACAGTTTTAGTACACATACTTAATACCAAATGGATAACAAAATGTATCATTCGAGTATCTTACCATGTAGAAGCGGGGCTCTCTGTAGTTGTGTGTCGTCCTTATTGGCAACGTCGTACACATCTTAGATCACATCTTCCTCGTCGTCCTCGTCAATCGTATCCTCAGTGTACGGGGGCTTGATATGTGTCCTCATAGACATGTGAAGCCACCGCAGGTACTCGTCGAAGGTGTGCTGGTCGTGTGGGGGACCTGCATCGACCGGCTGCCGGTCCCTGTTTTCGTCACAACTGGATGTACGCGTTGTGTGTCACGCGCCAATCCTTAGTCTTGTACCTCTTCATGCGGTCATACCTACATCAAAACGATTGTTAGTGGTACCATACACACCTCTAAATTGTAGCTTTATTATTAATCGATAATGCAGCCATGCAATTCTTGGTTGGTGGAGTAAAGCGGTGGTGGGTAGCCTGTCATTCTTTCAAACTGCCTGCAAACCCTGATGGGCAAGTGAATCTCGACCACGTGGAAGAAAATAAGAGGGACGTTGCAGCGATACTCGTCTGACTCATCCCTAGTGACAGGACTTAGATAGTACTGGAGCTCCGGGGCATCCCAAGGACACCAATGCACCTGAACATTTCGTAATTGAGTTAGGTTGTGATATAGTGTACATCGAATAAGACACATATATGATAGTAAAGAGAGCGTAACCTGGTGCTGTGTCAGGACGTTGAGACAGTCCATGTACTCCCTGTACTTGCGCCTCGCATTCCCTCTAACTAACTCTGCTTGCGTCTAGATATACAGAGCTGTAGGGAGTGTATCTTGCCTGTTCCAATGCTGCATTGAACATGATAATGAATTACCATTAATAATTTCATCATATGTAACTGCCTCGAAGAATATAGTGAACCGAAGTACTTACCGGTAAACCAGTAACAAGGGGCCTTCCAACGGGCCATCGTTCCCAACACCAAACCTAGAGTAGGTAGAAGCAACCCCCAAGGTTCGCATACCCTGAGGTGCGACGGCAGGCAATGCATAGCAGTCGATACATCCATGCCAGGACTACGCTGCCCCAGCTGTACGCTGCTATGTTATCCCACGACTGGCGTAGTATGTCAAGAAAGATCCAGCTGATGGTGTTGCCCGAGGCATCGGAGAATAGGAAAGCACCAAGAAAGTGCCAGAGCCACACTCTAGCAAACCTGTCGATCTGAGCCTCATCAGCCTGTGGGTGCAAATAATCATAGCGCTCTGTGATCCACGACGATGAAACACCGGAACTTTTTCTGAAATTTACCAAAGAAAATGAGACCCGATGGCTGCAGGAAAGCAATGCAAGTATTAAATAGGCTTCAATTGCTCACTTATTTTTCTTGGAAACCTCATCGTCTGGTGGAAGAAAGCCAGTGAACTGAGCTACCAGCTCCCTCGAGTGATCGTTGTCAACTATACCTGTCACTGGAAGTACCCCCAACCGAAGGCTAAAGATAGCCTTCACGTCTTGCATGGTCAAGGTCATCTCGCCGCAAGGTAGGTGGAACGTGTTGGTCTCAGGCCTCCACCTGTTATAAGAATAGAATGATTGTTAGTTACCTTAAATTTGTTATAAAAATGTTTACGTACAATGAAGGCACTCGCACCTGTCTACAGCTGCAGTAAGTAGTGCTGGGTTAAGGAGCGGAAGACCGTAGTTGACAACACGAATAAGCTCGAGGAAGCCGGCACGCCGTATGTACGGCGCGTAACGCTCGTCCCACTAGTGCGTCCTGGTGTGCGTGTGGGGCCTCAAAGGAGGCAAGGGCACCTCTGTGTCGGTGTCAGTCAAGAAGTGTGCTCGGTGCGGCTCGTCGTACTCCACCTCAAGAAGGGGCTACAACGGGTGCTGCGTGGGAGGGGCTATCCTGTTACAAATTGATAAACAATAGGTTAGAGTATTCAAATTAACAATATTCAAATTAACATTATGTAGCATTGCAAAAATTAAACTACTTGTTATGCAATACGAACACAATATGAAAGCACATGTATATATTCAAAGTAATATTAACAGACATATTAAACAACTTTACTAGAAAAATAAGCAACTTCTATGTATGGACCTGCTGCCCTCGTCTTCTATGCCTGCGGGCATCCCTGGCGCGGCAGGCATCCGTGGCGCGGAGACCACGCGCGCACATAGCAGGGCGGCGGCGTGGCTCCCTTTTGTGGCCACCGGCGAACTCGTGAAGGAGCCCGACAGCACCATCTTAGTTCTTAAGATAAGTGAAAAGCGTCTTACTGATCTTAGGGTTGGGGAGTGTTACCGGATTTGGGTAATTTGCATTCCTAGGGTTTGGATTTGGTCAAAAACTGGAGCTTAGTGTTGAAGTTGATTCGACTCCCCTCCTTCTTGGTGCTTAAGCGAAACCCTATATTCTGATTTGTCTTTAAGAACTTTAAATCGGACAAATCCGAGGCTATTTAGATCTTAACCAAACACTAATTAGGTCTTAGGGTTCAAGAATTAGGCTAAGCGGCTTCTCGGATGCCAATTGTTAGAACTTATTCTTAGACAAGATCTTAATTAACCTAATTACAGGAACGCCTAAACCAAAATTAGCATTTAATTAGGACTTTAATTAATCTTACTCGCTGCCAGCGTGCGTCGTCGTCGTGGTCGTGCGGGTGTCGTCTTCGTCGTGGCGTGCGGGCGCGGTGGGCGGCGTTCGTGGCGCGGCTGGCGCGGCGGGAGGGACGCGCCAGCGTGCGTGGCGCGGGCGGCGCGGCGGGCGGCGGCAGGCGCGACGGGCGCCGTGCGGTGGCGAGGCGGGCAGGCAAGGCGGGTGGGCAGGCAGACAGAGGGAGGGCAGCGGCTCGCGGGCGATATTTACCTGGGACTGCCGCACCGTGGGCTATGGCGCATCAGTGCCGCGCCAAGATCGGTGGCGCGGCATACCCTGCCACGTCACCGGTCAACGCCCCGATCGTCGCCACGTCACCCCTCTCGCCGTGCCACCATGCAGGCAATAGGCGCGGCCAAAAGTGTTAGTTTTGGAAAAAAAAAATTAAACAGTATTAGATTTAAAATTAGTTTATAAAAAGTGTTAAAAAAAATTCGCCCCTGGCAGCCAGAACAGTGGGTTCACAGCTACGCCTAAGACCGAATGTCGCGTTTTGGAGACTGACTAGCAAGCAAGACCTTTTGAAAGAGATCAAGGGAGCTCTGTGGTGGAGCTACCGGCATCTTGATGAGCAGGTCAGGCGATGCTTTGCTTACTGTAATATTTTCCCCAGAAGATATGCTTTGGATCGTGATAAGCTAGTTCGGTTGTGGGTGGCTGAAGGGTTTATAAAGACTACTGATGCTGAAGTGGAACTGGATGCTATTGGTCAGAGTTACTTTGATGAATTGTTGTCTGCCTCATTTCTTCAACTAGGAGGGAAACACCAGCTGGAAATCGGAGAAGATATGGTTGAGTACTTTACAGTTCATGATCTGCTGCACGATTTAGCAGAGGAGGTCGCAGGAAGCGATTGCTTCATGATCGAGGAAGGCTGGAGGGGAGATGTTCCTCGAGATGTTCGCCATCTTTGCGTTGGGACTTGGGAGATACCTATGGGGAAAATACTTGAATTGAACAACTTACACACCCTCATCATTGGTTACGCCTCACGTGTTCAAATGATTGAGGAAGAAGTATTTGAGGTTATGTTCAAGAAGCTGTTGAAATTGCGGGTACTGAGCCTAGAATTTATATTTACGGAGTACTCCCAGTTCTCAGTTCCGGAATCTATTGATCAGTTAAAGCATCTACGTTACTTGGAATTAAAAATGCCTGAAGTAACCGACCTGGTCTTACCACGCAGTCTTACCAATCTTTACCACATACAAGTGCTACATTTTGGTCGTTGCTTTGATTTGGTATTTTCCAGTGGTGAAGATATGAATCAGCTCGTCAACTTGCGGCGTGTATTCACCTTTAAAGCTCTGCAATTTCCAAACATTGGCAAGCTTACATGGCTCCAAGAGTTACGGTACTTCACAGTAAAGAATGAACGTGGGTATGAGCTACGACAATTGAAGAACCTAAACAAGCTTCAAGGCAAGCTGGAGATCAACCATCTTGAAAACGTTGGCAGCAAGGATGAAGCTATTGAAGCTAGCCTTGCAGACGAGGAACAGCTGGCGGAACTTGTACTAAGCTGGGATATTGGGATTTGCAGTCCAGAAGTTGAAGCAGAGGTGCTTGAGGCTCTTTGCGCATCCAAGTATCTTGAAACACTAGAAACCTGGAATTACAACGGCCTGACTTACCCAGATTGGATGCTGGGTAAGCACGAAGGTGGCCCAAAGCATCTTCAGAATCTTGTGCTCCATAGTATCGGACTGGGACCTCCTCCCGAACTCTTCGAGTTTTTCGTTCATCTTCGTTTCCTCTGTTTTAGGGGTTGCAAGTGCGAGGTCTTGCCTGATAATATGGAGCGCCTCACAAATCTCAAGATACTATGTATCATGAATCTTAAGAATATTAGGGCACTTCCAACGCTGCCCCTGTCTCTCGAGGAGTTTAGACTCGAGTCCGGGAAAAAACGGCTCATGGCGTCGTGCGAAACAACTGGAGATCCAAATTGGGAAAAGATTCAGCATATTCCTAGTCAAATAATTGGATACTACAGAAAAAGCTCTAATTCCTACCTTAATTGAAGAGCAGAGCTCCTGCCATTACTTAAAAAAAAAATGAAAACTAGGGTTTTGACGAAGAATTTCTTCCATGAAAGTACGACTGTTAATTTCATCAATACCTTCATCTACCATATTATGTTTCAAAAACGTCAATACGAAGCTTCCAAAATTGAGAGCCATTATAATTGAGGCATAGAGCATCTTCAAGAGTACCCAATATTTTTTTCCTAAAAATATGAAATTTTATAATTTCTAAAAAGTATTGGAAGAAATAAAGAAGACAATCTCCAAGAGTTTCTAATAATCTACTCATAAAATATAGAAACAATTTTACATAAGGAATCATATACTATTTCTAAATTATCGTAACCACTTTTATATATATTTTTTCTCTTGTACATTTGCATCAGAAACTATTTTCTACTCTTTATTCTTTCCACGTCTTTCCACCTTTAGATTGACCGACAAACACGCACTAGGAGAGAAGATACGCGCGACTCGAAAGCGCGTAACTTTACGCAGAACATGATGATTTTTTTCAAGTTCTAAAAGATTAGAAGAATGGATTAGGAGTCGTTGGAGATGATTTTTTTTATCTTGCTAAAAATAAGGATTAGGAAGAAATTTAGGGAACTATTGGAGATGCTTTTATGTATGTGAAATTAATGACTTTCTGGCCTGTGCTGTCCAGGGTAAGGACCTGTATAAGGTGGCTATCCATCAACGGTCCTCAAGTGAAGACACTCGGCCTGACGAAAGGCTATCCAAATTGGGAGAAGGTTCATCATATACCTAATAAAGTCTGTAAGCTTTCCTATCCAATCAACAGCCTTGGGTGGAGTGGATTGATTCCAAGGTGTACGTGAGCCATTTCATTCTGTGTTATATTTGCCTTTTGATTTGTTTGTATGTGAATTGAGAGTGAAAAGCTGTTGGAAGTACTCAAGTGTACCACTTGTTTTCTAATAATGTGAAACAATGAATGCAGGATTATTTGTTTATATCAAATGGTCTGTAAAAACGTGCAACAATGAGCACTTCGCTTGTTTCATTCATGTATGTGTAATTGACTGGATTTCTGTGTTCTATTGGTTGCAGTACTGCAGAATCATCAACACTGAATTTATTTGTTTCCCATGGTTAGTTAATTACTTATATATATATATATATATATATATATATATATATATATATATATATATATATATATATATATGGTCATATACAATTACGTCAAACTTAAACTATAGAAAAAAATATCGTTGTTCGTTTGTTTTCATGTGCATCCCTAAGATGAAGCCGTAGCGTTAGCACGAGCACTGTACTAGTTCATAGTAAAATACATGCTTGTATTTATTATGTAGTAAGTAAAAAGTAAGTTAAAAGAAAAAGGGTTGATTAGTTGAGAGGACCATTTCTAGGACTTGTAAGAATGTTTCATCACCCCAACCATCGAACCCGAATGGTCAGCAGCAATGCACCACCACTGATCATTTGCAACCCCCCCACTGATCATTATCATTAGTGGGAAATAAGCATGCAAAGTCAACCTCAAATTGACCAGCCCTTTCGCCCTCCCAAACTAGAGTTACAGGCTCGCGCAACCAAGCCCGGCTGATGTTTTAGCCTTAGCAATCTTTATTTAAGCTTGTTTAGCCGAGGTTATATTGCCCGTTTGGGATCATTTATGCGAATATATAGTATTCTTTTGCAGCAGGCGGCCAGCAGCCTTCGTTAATCCGTTTGTGTCGCTGGTACCCCATCGCATATATATGGGCCAGCCTTCATGCCCGTTTATCCAGACCACTGCTAGGGGGCCCATGTCCACTTACGGCCTGACGGGTCAGCTCGGCGCCGCGGGGAGAGGTCGTCAGAGTCAGAGGCGCGAGGTACGGAAGCGTCTCGCGTGGCGCTCTGGAAGGTGGAAGCGACCGGCGCTTGCTGAATGATAGGCGAGTTGAGCGTCTTTGCTTCGTACTAGTGTACAATCGAACAATTGTGATTGTTAGCAGCAGAGTAGGGCATGTCTAGGCGTGTTTGGTTTTTTAGTCGCTCCTAAAATTTATATCACATCGAATGTTTAGATGTTAATAAAGAGCATTAAATATAGATTAATTACAAAAACCAATTACATAGATGGAGGCTAATTTACGAGACGATTTTTTTAAGCCTAATTAATCTGTCATTAGCACATATTTACTGTAGCACCACGTTATCAAATCATGGACTAATTAAGCTTAAAAGATTCGTCTTGCAAATTAGTCATAAGTAATGCAATTAGTTTTATAATTAGTCTATATTTAATACTCCATACACGTGTCCAAATATTCGATGTGACAGGAATTTTAGAGGACACGGGAGGAACCAAACAGGCCCTTAGTTCCCCTCCAAAACGCCAAATTTTTCAAGATTCTCCGTCATATCGAATCTTTGGACGCATGCCTGAAGTATTAAATATAAATAAAAAATAAAACTAATTACACAGTTTAGACGAAATCCACGAGACGAATCTTTTAAGCCTAATTAGACTATGATTGGACACTAATTGCCAAATAACAACGAAAATGCTACAGTGTCGTTTTGCCAAAATTTTCGGCAACTAAACTGGGCCTAGGATGGTATTGTTTGGTCTTCGTCATATGTGTCTGCAGCGACGGAGCCAGCGGTGGGGCTGGGGTCTAGCCCCCCTACACGTGGAGTCTTCCTAAGCTCTTTCTTAAAATTTTATGCATATATGCATTAGGTAGGAGAGACTAAGGTTAAGAGAAGATAAAAAAGTCTCTATTCTTTTGTTCAGCCCCTTCTAAATTTTTTTCTGGCTTCGTCACTATGTGTCTAATCTTTTTAGTCTTCTTTTACATGTCTAATTAAAAATAAAAACAATTTCTTAAATTTTAGAGATAAAATAGTTCCTGGTGTTTTAGATAAAACTGCCGACTCTTTCACCGCCGATTCCAACCCCAATGCCGCACCGTCGTCGCAACTCAGTGGCCCTTGCTTCGCCTACGGCGTTTGTCCGGAGGCAGAGCATCCGCCTGGCTGCTAAGGCTTCCTTCGGGCGATCATGTGGACATGACTGATAAGGCAGTCAAACGGAAGGCGCTTCAGAATTCCCTGGCTGCTTGTTCCCCGGCGGTTCAGCGTCATGTCCAGCGTCGTGGTTTACTCTCCAGGAGCAAAATGGCAATCGCTATCCCTGACATTCGTAAGATGGCTCGTGCTGCTGGTCTTGGCTGCTGTGGATGCAGTGTCGCTGACGCCCATCTGATGCAGGTCCTCTGCAGTGTTCGTCAGGGCGCACAGTGTCTGCCCCTGACGTGGTTTAGGTCTCTTGGTGTCCGCTCGCTGTTGAGCCCGGGTCTAGGTCCTTGGGTTGGTCTCCTTTGTTCCCCCGTGTTTTTTCTTCTGTCCTATCAGTATCAGGAAGAAAGCTAATGGCCGCGAACGTTAACATTCTCAGATGGTCAAGAGCGTATCTTGGTCTCACCCGGCCCTGAAGGCACGGGTTCCGTCTCGTCCGACCTCAAGGATACGGGATCCGAGTCACCCGACCCTAAGGGCGCGGGCTCCGTCTCGCCCGTTCCAGAGCGCGCGGGAGCCCCATCATCCCGACCCTTCGGGCGAGAGCCTCGTCACGTCCGACCCCGAGAGCGTGGACTCCGTCTCGCCTAACCCCAAGGGTGTGGGATCCTCCACGTCCGATAGAGGTCCGTACCGCCCCCAACCACTACGGGTCTAAAAGTACGAGTCCGGGGTCAAACTTCTGACGCCAGAAGGGGAGCAGACGCGTCTTGACGTGACTCGCGGCCACGACAGGCCACGTCTGAGGACGCACGTCGCCAACAGCATCGGGCGTGCCGACGCTGTGCTACCTACTCCCCATACAGCATCCAGCAGATGCGTCAGCGAGCCATACCGTCCGCTGGGTCGGGATGGAGCGCCACGACCGGTTAACGACGCCCGTGTACGGCGCTAGGGCCGCGACGAGGAGCCGTCCCCGTTGTCATCTACAGGGCCAGCGGGACCTGCATAAAGGAGATTGAAGACGTTGCAACCCCGAAGGACGCATCGAAAGCGTCCATGAGGGTGGGGCCACCCCACCGTTCGACGATGAAGTCGAAGAAGATGCCGGGGCCCTTCCCCGCATGCAGGTGTGTTTACACCAAAATTTAGGAGAAAGAACGTGGGAACTCGCAGGCTTAAGATTGTGCCAATCAAAGAAGATCGATGCTAGCCACGATTCTGTAATCGGGTCTCTTGGGATGACGTCGGCGGATAGCGATGATGAACTATGGTTGGTGCCAGAAAACTACATATCGGACTATACAAAAGGGGAAATATTAGAGTCCAATTTATCTTAAATTAGGAATATTTTCATTTATGTCAAGGATTGTAACGAATCGTGCTCGAGTAGGATTCAGGTTTAGACTCCGGGTATAAATATCAGACCCCGGCTATTATAAAGGGAATCAATCAATCCAAATATAAGTTAATTACTTTTTCGGCTCCGGCCACCCCTTAGGAGTAGGAGTAGAGTAGATCTCGACGAGTTCTTCAGCGAGTACGGCTGCATCGATCCGGTCGACCTCCACTGCTTGTCTGTAAGTACCGTCATGGTTTATACCTTGTTCGTATGGCTGCATCGATCCGGTCGACCCCCACTGCGGCTCTGGTATAAGCTAGTTATCGACTATTGTTTAATTCGAGTATGACATGTGTGATTCTGCCTCACACCCCACTGCATGAATTAGATCGCGGTCAAGTTATCGGCTCTACCTTAGATTGGCAGTCTTTGGTAGATTCATTAAGTTACCGATATTGTTTATTGCTTTCATATCTAATTATAGCAATATCACTCTGTCCGATTGAGATTGATTTAGATCGGCCTTATATCTTATTTGACTCATCGTTTGCCAACCTAAAACTGATATAATCTACACCTTAAACGATGAGTTATGTTTTATCGGCTGTTTTACATCAATCTTAATCGTGCATAACGTGCGGTTAAGGCATGTTATGTCCTGAGTAGATCTATTGGCTAGCGAGAACCGTTCCACGGCCCGTTATCACGGCCTGTGTGATTCTGCCTCACACCCCACTGTTAGCACCGTGGAGTGGGGATCGTTATTTTGTAGATCTATTCCTGGTAAGGCGTGACTTTAACTGTGCGTTACGTTTTCCATGGAGGCGGCTGGTTCATCCATGGAAGCGGCGGCGGCTGCGTGCAACTGGTCTAGGGCTTAAGGCATTGGCATCTATCTGTTGGGGCGTCGTCTCGTATTCAACGTGACTTTGACGAGGGCTGAGTCGATGTGAGCCGAGCCGTCTGCCGATTGGGAAGCACAAGGCCCAGCAGATTCCAGCTGCCGTCCGATTGAAGACAAGTCCATGCGGCAACCATCCAGCTGGGGTCGCACGAGCGGCACGCTACACCCATCGCCCATGCAATTTTTTTCTCAATTACATAGCTTAGGGCTCACAAAGTAATATTTAGGGGCCATTTGTAGCCTTTAGTGGCATTTTTGTAAATGCAAACTCACCCAGACATGCAACAGCTGACAGATTAGCACTGGAACTCCGGCAGCGTGCTGCATACTGGAAGCAGCGAGCCAAATTCAGGGCTGTGCGTGAGGGGGACAGCAACACTGCCTTCTTCCATGCCCATGCCACAGCCAGAATGAGATGAAACAACATTAAGAGTATTGCCATTGAAGGAGTTCAAGTCACAAATCACTCGGTCAAAGTACAAGCACTCACTGATTACTTCAAGTCGATCATCGGTGTTTCGGGATTGTCAGCTTGGAACTTTAGCTGCGAGGCACTGTACCAAGATATGCCAAAAGCAAGTGACGACCTGACAGCTCCGTTCTCAGAACAGGAAGCAGTGCAAGCACTGAAAGGCATGAATCGTTGCAGTGCACCTGGCCCTGATGGTTTTGGGCCGAGTTTCTATTCGGCGACGTGGCAAACAACTGGAACCGATGTTATGCAGTTCCTACAAGCCTTCTATGACGATGAGGTTCAGCTTGAAAATGTTAACAGATCTTATATGGTTCTAATTCCCAAGAAGCCTGATGCATGCACGGTGGATGCTTTTAGGCCGATATGCCTCCAAAACTGCTGTGTGAAGATCCTATCCAAGATCCTGACGACAAGACTGCAACTCCGCTTAATGAAATACGGGTGAATGGCCCGATCGTGAAAAAAAAGACTGCAACTACAAATAAGCAAGCTGGTGGACCTAGACCAGACAGGTTTTATAAGGGGCAGATCAATCACTGAGAATTTTGTCTACGCAATGGTGCTAGTTCAATGTTGTCCCAAACGCAGGAAACCAACACTAGTGATAAAGTTAGACTTTGCAAAAGCGTTTGACACAGTAAATTGGGTAGCTTTGGAGGTGGGAATGCAGGCCAGAGGCTTCAATGAAATATGGAGAAGATGGATGAAGCAAATTTTGCAATCATCAAGGTCGGCAATAATGGTGAATGGCTGCCCTGGACCATGGATTAGTTTCCGTCGTGGCCTCCGGCAAGGCGACCCCATTTCTCCATACTTATTCATCCTGCTCGCAGATGTGCTCCGGCAGCTCATCAGAAAGGAAACAAACATTAGACATCCGATTGTCTCAGGTGAGGGATGCCATCACAACAGTCAGCCTTGTCGATGGAAACTCAACATCCTTCTGGCACGATGTTTGGGACGGGGATGACTCCCTGGCTGAGAGATTCCCGGAACTTTATAGCCATTGTATCAAGCAAGAGATTTCGGTGAAACAGGTGTATGAAGGACACTTCGAGACTTCCCTCGTTTTGCGTCGTTCAGCTGCAGCCCTTGATCAACTCCGTCAGGTCAACGAGCTCATGGGGAATCACACGCTAAGCCAGGGGAAGAATCAACGCAAGACTGCGCTCTCCAAAAGAAATGGACAACTGGACACCTCAATGGTCTACAGGGCAATCAAGAGTGCTAACTCCAGGCCCGACGCCTGGGCGAAGTTCGTCTTCTTTGCCTGGCTGCTATCTCAGGGCAGGATACAATGCAGATCAAACCTACACAGGAAAGGTATAGTGGAAGACTCGGTGTGTGAAGTGTGCAACGCCGCTGAAGAAACCACGGCACACGGATGTCCACATGCTGCACAGTTTTGGAATGCTCTGCAAATTCCAACAGACCAACAGTGGCCAGTTCAAGCGCGGAAAGGAATTCAGGCACCGAATCATATACCACGTAAACACTTTAGCACATTCCTGCTATTGTGCTGTTGGCACATCTGGAAGCGGCGCAACAACATCGTTTTCAGCCACCCTAGCTGCTTGCAAATCAGAAGCTTATCTGTGGGCTGCTCGACTGCCGCGTGAGGATGCAGCTATTGCCTCGAACTGGTGCTCCATTTTGGCAAACGCTATGTAATAAGCAGGCTCGAAACAAAATGTTTGTAAACTACCTGGCTATTTGAGGGCCACAATCAATATATCTACCAGGTGGGGGATTCTCTCCCCTCCCGTCGAGTTATCAAAAAAAAAACTGTAATTGTTCTGTAGACTTTAGTTTAGAATCGAAAGAAGACGAAGGACACTAAACGAAACAGAAACCCCTTTATTATCACTCAAGTCGCTGGTGATGAGCTGCAGCGTCTTCATTTCCTCCGATCACATGACCGTAAAACGAGATTCAGAATGCTGAACTAGCCCCAGCATTACCAACTATCACTGCTCAAAGACTCGGTGACATTGATTATTACACTAGCACTAGTCCATCAACTCGTGCTCTCGCACGCGTCAGACTTTTAGGAGATATAAATATTATGTATTATTTAATAATCTTTTCATTTCAAATTATGAGGTTTTGACATTTCTAGATATATTATTTTTAATATGTATCTAGAGAGTACATATAAGTGTATACCAAAAGCTATGTATTTAGAAAACTCAAACATCTTATAATAATGGATTGAGTATATATAACTTATTAAAAAATTAATTATACTAAATTGTAAGTTTTTTCTTTGTTTATTTTCTAACATAATAAACATAATAGATACTTTGTGGTCTACAACTAGTTATCATAAACTCATTAATTACTATTTTTTAAAGGAACTTTCATAATTTTTTCTTTGCATGACACCTCTATATATTTTAAATATGAAATTACTTTGAAACCTTACTGTTAATCATGGTAGCTCTTGTTGCATCATGTATATTCTGAAGTCATAAATCTAAATTTTGATTTTTCAAATTTTATTCTTATTGATTGCTATAGAATTTTTTTTCTCTCTCCTCAAGTTATGTTGAAACTCTTGTGCTTATTGTATCTTTCATTAACTCTCTTTTTTGCACTTCTTTAAAAATAAGGATTTTAAGTCATAGAGTATATTCTTCAACATATATATGCTCTTGTTATCTAAAGAAATTTGTTGTAATAGGTAATGTTGATAATTTAGATGTAGATTTGAGGGGGTATTTAACTTTTCTAATAATGAGATGAAAATTAAGTTATGTAATCAATCATAATAAGAGGACGTCAGCTAAATGCAAATTTAGGTCTACTTTAGATCATGTTTCTTAACGACATATGTGGGTAATATAAATTAAAGTCATAAGTTAGTTTATATTGTTTTACATGATAGCGGAAGTGGATGATTATTTAAAAAATAGAATAGATCCGATAGCTATTGTTATTATCAATGGTGATTAGGTTATACTTAATTGATGGTAAAATGTTTCTAATTTTTATGAAAATTCCTAGGATCTATCTTTTGTTTTCATATTAAGTCTTGAGAGGATTAACATGCAGGCTCTAGTGGTACCTCTAGTTAGAATTTCTAGTACTTATCTTGTTTTGTAGTGTGATAGGAGTATGTATTTAATTGAAATCTAGTCTTAAGATATACAAACTCATGATACAATCTTTTTTCAATTTCGTAAATCTAAAGTTTATCTTTCAACTTTAGTTAAGTTGTCGCAATTTTTTCACATGTTAATTAGAATTTCTAGTATTATTTATCTTTTATTCAAAAATTATTTTTTATTAAAAAGAATCAAGGTTCTAGTAGTATTGTTTTCCACATAAATTGAAACTTGCTTTTATCCCGACACTAAATATGTTGGATTTTTTTATATCACAGCAAAATATGTGTAGTATTATTTATATATTATAGAGTGCGTAAATTTTAATTAATAATATTGATATGACATACTCTTTTAGTAAAGATGTATACACTTATTTAAAATAATAACTTATAAAATTTATTATCATGGAGTATTAATATAAAGTGTTATTGCTTCGTGGTTTGTTAGGTGAACATTTTTCATGTTTCATAAGTTGTTAAAATAAATACTTATTCTAATATATACATGTTTATTTAATATACATGGTGGAACATAGCATTATAATTATTTTATTTCAAGATTATATAAGTATTCAGAAATATATATGTATTGTACTTTTATGAATATTGATTTATTTTTTAATAATATATTACTATTTGCATGTAGATTTTAGATATTTTATTTATTTATTTTTATAGTGGCTATGGTACACACAAATATAAAGCTAATACCTTAAATTATCTTTCACAATGACATGTATGAATATGTTAAATGCAAACTTAGAATATTATTTTGCATGATCTTTCATAATAATAAAGGTGGATAGTTTATAAATGCATTATAAGTTATTTCAAATTATCTTTCATAATGGTAGACGTAGGTATTTTTTTAGCCTAGAAGTGGCTAATTTAGATACAAAGTTAGAGGATTATTTTAAATTATCATTCTTGATGACCAAGCTGGTTAATTTGGACGCAATGCTAGGGGTTATTTTAGATTATATTTTATAATGGCTAATGTGGGTAATTTAGATGCAAATTTAGGGGGATATTTTGATTATTTTTATAATGACATGTGTGGGTAATTTATATAAAAATATAGGAGGTTATTTTAAATTATATTTTGTAATGGCAAAGGTGGGTAATTTACATGCAAAATTAGGGGGCTACTTTATGTTTTTTATAATGGCAGTGGTGGGTAATTTTATTAATAAATTACAATAAATCTAATAGCTATTATCGTTGATGATGATTAGAGTCTAGCAAATCAAAGGCTGGATGTTTCTGATTATTGTGAGAATTTTTAAGATTTATCCAGCAAGTGCTGATTTTCCTGAGTATATATATTGTGAGAATCTTAGGGAGAGGCTATTCAGTAGCCGGCTACAAAATAAGTTATTCTGTAGCCACCTCCATTTACTATAATTTTATATACTAATTTACCATAATATAAATACATGTTTACGATAGTTGGGTTACTATAACACATGGGGATATTTACCATAACGTTATATTAAACCACTTAGTAAGGAGTTACTATAATCTCGTAAAATAACATAGTAATTATCGTAACTCAAAGTGGCTACAGAATAAGTTATTCTGTAGCCAGCTACAAGATAGTAGTTCTATATATATATATATATATATATATATATATATATATATATATATATATATATATATATATATATATATATATATATATATATATATATAATACGGAAAACACTCGTACAAAAAGGTACTCATTGCCTAGCTTTTGAAAACTACAACATACAAAAGTACTATTCGTTGCTAATTGAGTCATTCATGCAACTATACTAATTGCCTACAGTATTGACATCCTTGATTCTTACTTTCAACCCTTTTTCTTTTTACTTGCTACATAAAAATACAAACATGGTTTTTACTATGAATGGAGGGAGCATAATCTTGATTGTTTTTTCTCCCTCGACTCGACTACCAACTCTTTTCTTATTACAATGTATAAATACAACCCTTTTTCTTTTTACTCTACATAAATACAAACATAGTTTTTACTATGAATGGAGGGGGTACAACTTTGACAGTTTTTTCTCATGCGATTCGACTGCCAACTATTTTCTTTTTATTACTCTATATATCAATACAACCTTGGTAGTAGTTTCTCACCCTACTTTCAACAACTCTATATACAACCTTTATAGTTTTTTCCTCCCATTGCAAAAAGTAGAAATATTTTCTCATAAATATACATAACTTTAATTTTCACACTATCCATAAACCAAAAAGGATCAAAGTTCGATGACTTCGTTGAAGACCCATAGAAATGTATAGTTTTAATATAATCTCTGATTCAAGTTGGCAAGGAGTTTGTTGTCAACGTGTCAGTGTCAGGGACTAGAGTCTGTTGATGATTATGACAGTATACATCTCTCGATATTCCATGTAGCGGCCCTCGTCGGGAATTGCATGGGTGTATGTGAATAACCTAGTGGCATATTTATTTAGACCGGCTTAGACAACATACTATTCAAAAATTCTGCCACAGTTTGATTAGTTGGACCATTCACTAAGCTAGGTTCTAATAAGACAAGTTTTATTCCTAGTAAGAACTACATTAACAGAACTTGATGGTGGATGAATCTGGTGCACTAGTATTAGTATGGTGTTCTTCTATTTTTACCACAACTATTGTTCTTAGATACTCTTATGATCATACAAGTTTGGGTTCTCATGAAAGGATTAACGGTTTGTTGTGAGATGTTGGAGCGATGCATAAGGTATTAATAGGGATTATATGATCTATCATGTGAATATTGCTACTCATTTTTTTAGAACCTGCAACCAATACAATATGTTATTGCTGAATGATCATCTATTAATCCTAGCGCTTAATTTGGTGAGTATGTGTTAATTTGAAAAGAGTTTAAGGATGGCACAAACTCACCTCTCAAACCCAACTCCTTCAAAGGTTCAAAGAGCAAAACCTCGTCCCCTCCTTTTTTTTGCAATTTCTCGCTACCAAGTGAGCTCAACAATGGGATGAACAGCTACAGCCAAGCATGACCTGCTATAGTCGTGAGGATGAAGAAGGGTACTTGTAGGGGGTTATTTTTAGGGCCGTTAACTAAGAGAATCGTCCCTATAAATATATATATCAGACACGGTTCTCTTAACACAACCGTCCCTGATAATCAGGTTTGTTTAGAGATGGTTCGGTAAAAACGTCCGTCCCCATAAATCCTACTTTCACGGTGGTTTCCACCGTCCATAGAAAATGGATACGTTTCTAGAGGCGGTTTTCTTAATGGAACTGTCCTTAAAAATTGATTTACAGTGATTTACAGCAACAGTTCTATACCTCCCTGCCAAGGTTACAAACAGCTTCCTAAGTCAACCGCATGCGAGCCGTCTAGAAAAAAATCATTTCTGTGCCAGTGGTAGGAGATGGGACGGTCATGTCCCTATTTTATGCGTGATCCCATTTTGGGTCGGTTTGAGGGATTAAGAGGGATGGGATGGATGTTGTTTTTCACGCTGTTAATGAACACTATATGTTGGCCGTCTCAAAAAAAAAAAAAAGAACACTATCTGTGGGCCCACCTGTCATCCTCCCTATGCCTTATCTTCCTTCCGAGAACAATCGAATTTGTATTATCCACTATCCATGGCACCATACAGACATTGTGCTAGTTAATGCGTATACTAATCATCCTGAATCTTATTGTTTACATGTAGCTATATAGCTATCATACATTGGCTACGGTCTACACATAGCAGGCACATCCCATACTCCACGAGGAAGAGCTGGTCACTTCGAAACCGCCACGCTATGTTTCTCCTCCTCGTTGAGCCGGCGAACGAAACCGCTCCTGGTACAGGCGCTTCCGCTTCTCGCACCTCTCCCTCAGCTGCGCGGGCGACAAGCGCCGGGCCTCCGCGTTGTACAGGCAGGACGACAGCCTGACCCGTCCTGTGCCAACGAGCTGGCCCTCGAACTCCGCCATGGCCGCGTCGATGTCCCGCCGCTCCGAGTAGGTGACGTACCCGTAGCAGCGCGTGGTGCCGTCCGGCTGGCGCTTCACCCGCGCGGAGCCCGGGACGAAGGAGGCGAACTTGGAGAAGACGCGCGCGAGGAAGGCCTCGTCCACCTCCGCGCCCAGGTTGCCCAAGAACAAATGGAACCCTGCACTCGTTCATCGGACGTCGTCAGCATCATCGATCGAATAGGAAAAGGGGGGAATTTTCAGAAAAAAAAGAGGAGATTCTGATTAGCATAGGACTTACCGTTAGCCTCGGCCCTCTTTAGTTCGCCTTCGTCGTCTAGCGGCGGCGGCGGCGGCCTCTGGTGAGCGCTGCATGGCCGTGGCATGGGCCGCCGCCATATATGGAGCTGGTTGGGTTCCACGAGTCCGAGACGAGGGCGCAGGTTGCAGACCGAAACTTCTTCTGGACCCGACCCAAATCCCTTTGTCGTCATGGGCTTATGGACGGACCACCGCCTTGTAGTGGGCCGTGGCCTGACTGGGCGAGCCTGGGCTCGCTTTCAAAGTTTTGATTGGGCTTAAGCGGCTGACGGGATACCAATTCATCAGCTAAACTGTTTTTTTTTTATAATGCTACGAAACATACATCCGGAATCATAAAAATATCGGACGCTATGCTCCGCGCTCACTCCAGCACTGCGACCGGCCCAACAGGCCTATCTACAATCTCTCCTCTGTCTACTCCATTCCACTACGACAGCAGACATAAATTCCTAACTCCTCGCTTCGCTCATCACGGCTCACTGCGTCGTCCGCTCGCCCCAAGCTGCCTTGTGGCGGCGCCCCATCCCGCGTTGAGCCATGCCACGTCTGTCGCTGCACCGTGCTCCATCCCCTGCCGCGCCCACTTCGCCTCGTCGTGCTATAGCAGCCGCCTGCATGCGCGTAGGTGTGGAGAGGGCGCGAGCAGTAGGCACGGGGAACCGTGCGGGCATAGATCGGGACGGAAGCGGGCGTGGGACATGGAGCGGCATGGGACCCCACGCAGGCGTGTGGCGTGATCGTCTGGACGCTAGCGTCTGTCCAGACGTCCGGGCGCTAGCCTTTCTCTTTTTTCTCTCAAATAAAAAAATAAAAGAATGAAGATGTACAGGGTCGTTATCTGATTGGCTGCTTTTTTTGCTTGTCATCAGACTGTATATACGTACGGCAACAAGAAGCAAAGAAGGTAGGACAAATTCTCTTTTTCCGACGCATGTATACGTATATGCTTTATTTTCCTTGGCAAATCTGCCAATCCATATCATGCGGGCACACGCAAAGATCGAGTTTGCCGACATGCTCCGCGCTCAAGATCGGATCGGTACTTGCAAGCTGTATATCCCTCCATGATCGAAATGAAGCGGAGGAGGAGGATACAGAGACGTCCCAGCACAAACCACGCATCTTGACGTCTTGTATTTCTTTCTTCACCCAACAGCAAACTTTTTGATTGAGATGATTATGAATAATCAACTTAACAGAGAGCGACCGTCCACTACACACTGCCCAATCGATCGAGTCAAATTAATTAACCATCATATGATTTTTTTCGTACAACTAACTATCTTTTTTACCAGTTGGTGTGTAGATATTTGAGTGAAGATTAATTATATGCAACCAGTGTTTGTACAAAAAAAAGTGTAATATCTTTTTACCAGTGACTTGGATTTAATGAACCCGAGTTCGTTGATGATGCAGCTATCCGCACTCGGGCGCCTCCTCTGCAACCGATGCCGGTCAATGACTTTATCTCCACCTTTAGGAAGCCACTGTTGCAGCCCATCCTCTCGTCGCCGCCAAGCCTGTCACCAGGTCAGCAAGGGCGTGAGCAATTGAGGATGATGAGCTTGTCCCCAAATGGAGCGCTCGCCTGGCTACGAAGAGCAAGTACAGGGAGCAAAAGCCCAAGGCGCAAGCGAGGAAGGTGATGATGAAGCGTCTTGGCGTTGAGGTGGAGACGCAGCTCCCTGACGAGGCTTCGTTTCAGGAGTTCCAGACAGCCTTCAAGCTGCCACTGTCGTCGTCAACACGGGAGGCTATGCAGGTTCTATTTTCCAGGCAGAGTAGGCCTCTAGGGCCGTTTGCGCCGCCTAGGCGTTACCCTTATTAGGTCATAATATTTGGTCGAAAAATTACATCCCAATGTAATATCGAAAAGGAATTGGGTAATTAGGTCCGTCGCAGGCCGTGATGTTGGCTCATCGCAGGCATCGTCTGGCATCTCTGTAATGGATTAAAACTTCTTTTCTCTTAATGAAAAATGGGTCTAACCCGATCACGAAAAAAGGGTTGTCTCCACGCATGGTGTGGTATGGATGATGATGCTTGTTTTATTTCACTTCCGGTTTGTTAAATCCAAGTCACTGTTCACCTTCAATTCAATAGATATAACTCCAGTCTCTTTTTTTCTTCTCAAACACGTAGGAGGTAACTTATAAAAAAACACGTAGGAGGTACGTATCATATTAATTGAGAAGAAGACATCGTTTTTTTTCTTATGTGTGGACTAATTTAAGGAATGAATGGATTTGCTGACTGGGACGGATCGGGCATATATCGATCCAGTCTAAGCCACGGGGTTAGGTAAGCTAAAGTTAAGTTTACAGGTCGTCGTTAACCGGCACACTTTGGAGTTTGGAAGAGTAGTACCATTATATATTACAACAAAGGTCGCATTATTTTAATTTAGATTTAGATAACTATGGGTGAACACCACTGTTGGCAATTTCCTGGGTAAAATGCATGAAGAAGACAATTTACAAAATTATTTGAGTATATGAAATATTTCTCAAAAGTTTGCCATTTCAGTTCCTGCAAAAGACCGGCCTCAGGTGAGCGACCTCTATGAACTAGATGTGGTGGAGGGAAAGAGCAGGTTAAGAGCATGCTCTAGTTAGCTATATGATATGTGGAGGAGCGGTATGGTTGCCCTTTGTTACTAGGACCTCCGTGGAAACCTAGATCTGTTGACGACGGGTGAAGGCTTGAGTACAGCATCGTGTTTATCTTTCAACCACGATTCATGGAGGTTTATTATCCACGGGCGCATTTGGTGGGTCAGAGTCTGAGCCAAAGAATTGACTATTGAGGGCGCCCAACAGCTGATACATTCCGTGGAGAAGTTTTGCTTCAGACACTTTGCTGCTAATTGGACTCAAGATACCTCCCAGCCCTATATATGACGGCAACAGGAACATTCTTCATGGTGCAATCTCATTATTTTTTTTTATGAGAGAGGCGACTCATACCACGTCCTGAACCTCATTTTGCAATGGTATAGTCCACTCTAACGAAATGCTGATTTCTAATGTGTGACTCCACAAAGGAGATTGAACAGTGCAGTTAGTACAACATCAACCTTTAGCATCCGTATGTACATTTTTGAAGCTTAGTAGGAAACCAATGTTTTCCTAATAATGACCTACATGGCTACATGCAGTTCCTTCAGCTTGTGTGAAAATTCAACAACAATATATATGCATGCTGCTTGGTTAGATCTAGATGTACTTGAGGAGTTGTATGGTGTTTGTACAGTGTCTTTCTAGGCTCCCTTCTTTTTAATACAACAGATAGCTCTCGTGCCGATGCCGGTTCCGTTTCAAAAAGGAGTTGTGTGGTGTAGATAGATATTGTACTAACACACTACTTCCCATTATTAATATCGTGATTAGTTGCTTGAATGCATTGCGTTGCACACCTTTAATTGTACTAGAGATGAGAGTACACTACTACAGGAACGTTTTTTTAGGTCGGCTCGTAACCCTTTGTAGGGACGGTTTTGCCAGCTACAAATCAGTGATTTGTAGGGACGGCTGGCCAACCGCTCCTACAAATCGATTTTTAGGGGCGGTTGATGAGCCGTACCTACAAATCAATTTCCCAAAATTTACGAAATCAGGCCAAAAAAATAACAATTTTTTTTAACCCGGAGAGGCCTCCACTGGTCAGCCACCCGCCCTCCTCTACCACTATACCTCACACTCACTTGTGTCCATATTGCATTTTAGTTCCCCACATATTATACTAAACCAAACATAAATTGATTGTTTGAGGCCCTAAACGAATTCAAATGAAAAAGTTGTCAACCACAAAGTTTTATAACTTTTCAAAATCTACAACTTTCATTTTTGTAGTTTCTCCATCCGAGGTTGTTTATAAAATTTGAATTTCAAATTTGAGAAATTCAAACGTAGTTTTTCTATGACAAGATGAATTCAAATAAAAAAGTTGTCAACTACAAAGTTTCTTAACTTTCTGAGATCTACAACTTTCATTTTTGCTGTTTGTCCATCCGATGTGGTTTAAAAAATTCAAATTTCAATTTTTTGAAAATTCTAATAGAGTTTTCGTTGATAAGATGATTTCAAATAAAAAGTTGTCAACTACAAAATTTCATAACTTTTTGAGATCTACAACTTTCATTTTGGCTGTTTCTCCATCCGTGATCGTTTGAAAAATCCAAATTTCAAATTTGAGAAATTCAAACGTAGTTAATGTTGACAAAATTAATTCAAATCAAAAAGTTGTCAACTGCAAAGTTCTATAACTTTTCAAGATCTACAACTTTTATTTTGATTATTTATTCATCCAACATAGTGGTAGTAACATTATTCACAAAATTTACATATCCCTCTTATAGAAACTATAAGAGGGATATGTAAATTTTATGAATAATATTAGTACCACTTTGTCATATAAAGAAATGACCAAAATAAAAGTTATAAATCTTGATGAGTTCTACAACTTTTATGTTCATGACTTTTTCAGCTAAAATCATTTGATATTTTAAAATAACGTTTGAAGTTGTCATTTTTTGAAATTTAAAATTCAAACGGATAAAACAGTCACATGAAAAGATGAATAAAATAATAGATGTAAGATCACAATAATTTGATAGAGCATGATTTTAGAAATTTGTAGGAAAAAAATCATCAAATTTGAAGTTAGTATGATGGAAAAGACAAGTTACAAGTTTTAGTCAGAGATTAAAAATACAAATCAGAGTTTTTCAATAATTTCAAATTTAAATTTCAAATAATATTTTGAAGTAGTAAATGATTTCAAATGAAAAAGTTGTAAACAACAAAGTTTTATAATTTTTTAAGATCTACAACTTTTATTTTGGTCATTTCTCCATCCGGGGCCGTTTGAAAAAATTTAAATTTCAGTGCTTAATTTTTAATATTCGGCGTTGCCCCTACAAATCCTATGAAATGTCCTTGTTTGGTTTTGGTAATTGAGTGATAACCTAAGTGGACTAATTATGTTTAATATGAGATACATAGGTGATTAGTCTACAGGTACATGTGTATGAGCAACATATGTCATGGAGGTGAAATGGGTTGGACTTGTTGCAAAGCTCACACATGTGATGAAGGAACTCATTGCACATAAGACATGACATTGAGTAATATGACCAATGTGGAGAAGATCATGACAAGGCTTGACTCGACGGACCGGTTGTAAGTGTGAAGGGCAAGTTGAGTGATGACTTAGCGTCAATGGACCGAAGCAATGGTGAAGAGCAAGTGAAGTCAAAATCGATAAATCAATAC
Source organism: Miscanthus floridulus (assembly GCF_019320115.1). Taxonomy (NCBI): domain Eukaryota; kingdom Viridiplantae; phylum Streptophyta; class Magnoliopsida; order Poales; family Poaceae; genus Miscanthus; species Miscanthus floridulus. The sequence goes on from NC_089583.1 coordinate 15,639,370, forward strand.
GATCACGTGGTGATATGAAGTGGATCATATCATTTGTGATTGGTTGGTGCATGTATTGCATCAACATTGGAGGAGATGGAATGAAATGCGCAAGGCAAAGGTATAACCTAGGGCATTTCATTTCACTGGTCATAGGTGTGTAGAGAAGATTATGACCGGGTTTAGGATAGATGGCCGTACTATCAAGAGGGGCAAACGTGTTTGCATATCGGTCATCTAGTGCCACTTGAGCGATTTAACTTTGCGATGTTACTAGGATCGACTGGCGTGGTGAATTGAGTGATTAACTCCTTAAAAATGATTGTGAAAATGCTAACACACATACATATGGTGGTGTACACTTGGTGGTGTTGGCACATTTACAAAGGAGGAGAAGTTGGAGTTGAAACGAATCAACTCGGTGAAGAAATAGAGGTGAGGAAATGCCACTGTGAGTGACCGGATGCTGCCCTCGGTGGGACCTGCGTGTCTGGTCAGTGCTGGTACTTGGCCGAGGGGCGCGAGTTCGTGACTGGACACTGGCGCCTAAAGGTGATCGGACATGACGCTAGTGCGTCCGATCATTGGTGACGCAAGCTAACATAGTGGCGCGAGAAGTGGCAGTGACGCGTGTTTAGCGGAGAAGGACTGAACTCGGGCGCTGAGTCCGATCATGACAAACCTGAAGCGTCCGATCGTGTTTCGGCCTGCTCAAGAGCTCTCTGGAAGTGACCTGACGCTGCGTTATCTCGGGTCAAGTCGGTGGAGGAGTGCGTCCGATCACGACGTAGAGTGGTCGCGCACGCGCGTGACCTGACGCCAGGTGGCTACATCCGCTCATGCTTTTGTGCGTTCAATCAGTGTCTGACAGCGCGCGGGAGAGTTAGCCGTTGGCGGCAATGGCTAGTTCAAAACAGTCAGGGATACGTGGCGACACCGAGGTGACCAGACGCAGGTGACCTACGCGTCCGGTCATGTGGACCTACGTGTCTGGTCCTCCCGCAAAACATCCAGTGAAGGGGTAACGGCTATTTTAGCCCTTGGGGCTATAAATAGAAGTGTTGGTCGGCCTTGAGCCGGTAGCTGAGCACACTAGAGCCTTGGTGGCTGATGTGGTGGTGCTTAGGAGCACTCTAACTCATTTGTGTTTCATAGTGTTCATCCGATTGAATGAGTGAGCGATTCTAGTGCGATTGCATTGTGAGGTTACATCAAGTGGCACTAGATGATCGTGTTGCAAGCCGGTGGTGCTTGTTACTCTTGGAGGTTGCCACCTTCTAGACGGCTTGGTGGCTTACGACTTCGTTGAAGCATGCGAGAAGATTGTGTGGTCTCCGGAGCAGGATTTGTGAGGGGGATTGTGCTCACCCCACGAGGATCACGAAGAGCAACTCTAGTTGAGCGTGTCATTGAGATACCCTCACTTTCGGGGTAGGTTCTTGCGGCGCCCGACGTGCGGGCTTGGCGGGTGATGCTAGTTAGCCGCCGAACCACCAAGTGAGCGGTTGACACAACGGGGACGTAGCTTGGTGGCAACCAAGTGAACCTCGGTAGAAAATCACCATGTCAACATTGTCTTCATCATCTTCTCAGTGGTTTGCATTCCGCGCAACACAAGCTTGTCTTTACATTTCATACTTTGCGCTTGTGTAGGTGCTCTTGTAATTAGTTAGCTCGTGTAGCTTGTTAGTTACCTTCTTGCTGGTATAGCATAGAAGTAGCTCCCTTGCGTGGCTAATTTGGTTTTAGTAACCTTGTTAGTCATATTGCTTAGTTTGCGTAGCTAAGTAATTTGTGCTCTCTAATTTGGCTTGTGTAGCCTTGTTATCGAGCATTGCTAGTGAGCTTAGGGGCTTTGTGCTTTTGCTTACTAAAAGTGTGTAGGAGCTCCCCGGTTGTGTGAAGTACTAGTTGTATAGGTTTGTGTGACTTTGCTCTAGAATTGGATAGGTGAGCACTAGCTAGCCCGACATCTTTGTTGTCTCTTTAGGATCTTTATAAGGTGCTTGTGAACTTAGATAGAGGGGTGTAGTCTTGGCTAGACCGATAGTTTTAATTTCGTATTTGTTTCGGTTAGCCGGCACATTTAATTTTAGAAAGGTCTATTCACCCCCTCTAGTCCGCCGCCTCAACACTACCTCCGATTTATAGAGGCGGCTAATAACACCGGCAACTCTATAAATAAATTTATAGAGACGGCTCAGTTGAGAGCCATTTGTAGAGACGGCTCAATATAGAGCCGCTCTAAAAAAAAAGACTGTCGCTGCAAATCGTTTTTATAGTAGTGGTACATGCTCGGCTATAGCTATATATTGAAGCATGCATCTGCTCCGGAATTATTGCTCGCACTAGGGCCGTGCGTGCAAGGTTATATTTGAAGTCCCCAAACCGAGGCAGGGCAAAGTACAAGTCGTGTCACTGCACACGCCAGTTCGGACGACGAGGGACAGAAATTTTTGAAAGATTATTCCAATTTGAATTTTATGTACCAGCCATTTCGTAACATCCTGAATATTGCTGCGTTCCAATTCCAAAGACGATGCGGTACATATATAAAAGCAAAATGTGTTTCTTTTTTCTTTTTTTCTTTTTTTGGGTGATGGTAAGGTACATCGCTTAGTTATGGCTGGAAATAGACCAGTCATGCTAGTACGTATTTTATTAGCCATTCTTGCGCAAAGCTCGAGGGTAACCACCCAACCTATTTTACGCATAAAGGGGCTGGCCCCACCGAATGATTGTAATCATCAGTACTAGTACTCCTGTGCACATGGATGCATTATATTGCATGGAGCATGCATGGTGCAGGATCTCCATCATCTGGTCATCATCTCCGATCCACACAGTGCCGAAGCAGCTGCAACATATCTCTCCTGGGCTGCGAAAAGAAGCCGCAACCCACAGGCCACAGTCGATGATGGGACGCACATGCGACGACCCAACAGCAGGCAGCCGCATCGGAGGGACGCCAACAAGACAAGACAATGGGTGATGGCCGAACTAATAGCGGGATCAGCGGGCTAATCATGCTTGCAGCTTGCGAGCTATGCCTGCCTGGGTTAAGGAAGCTAGCCAGTACTGTCACACACGCAGGACAGCAAGCTAGCGATGGGTTGGGTTGGGTGGGAGCGAGGAGGGAGTGTGACACGACGGCACGATGGCCGATCGATGGCAGGCCGGCCCCCGGCCATTATCGTGGCCCTCATTAGCGTCGCTTCTGGCTAACGCGTTGGTGGCCGTGCTAATCGATCGATGTGGATTAGCCGCCGATCAGTCCCGTCCGTCCGTCCGTCCATCCATCATTACTGAAGATGGCAACCCCTCGATCTCCGGTGATTATGCTCTGACGAGGCTGCGCTGCGGCTGCGAGGTGGCAGCAGGTTTCAGGTTCTGTCCGATCCGTCTGTGCCGTACACCTCGCTGAAACCGACGGCTCATGGAGTCATGGTCATGGACGGCGGGGTTGCACGCCATGTTTGGGACACCTTCAATTAATATACCTCAGTACGTACTACTCCATTGGTATAGAGGTACTAGTACGTACTACGCGTGGATCACGGGAATGTAACCCGGCCCAATTCATACCGATGTGACGTTTGCCTGCGGTTGCGTACGTAGACAAACGCATTTACACATGTTTAGACAAATTATATAGGAAGGGCTCAATTGTCGTCGAACCACACTCTTAGCCCCTCAATTCCAATTTCCAACGGTCGTTGAACCACACCAACTGCATAAGAAAATGATTTGCAGAGTGAATGGAAAGGTTCTTCGCGCATATAAAGTATGCGATTCATGAATTTTAATTAAATGCACGTGCTGTGTGAGAGCACGAGAATTTCTTGTATCTGTGGGCAAATAAAAAGAACTTAGAACGCCTTATATTTGTTGATGGAGTGAGTAGCTCAATGAATTCTTTGAGGCGGAGCAATCAATAGGAGGTACCCATGTGGCCATGTGAAAGTATTTAGAAGTGCCAAAAATAGTGATGATACCATATTTGGATTTTTGTTATTTAATTATATTCAGATGAGGGTAAAATGGTAATTTTATTATCTTCAACGAGGGGTAAAACTAGAATTTCGCAAACCATCATCCTGGGACTCACTCTTCTCATTATGGCAACAGCCCCTCAACAGCAAGGTGGCCTAGCCACCACGACGCCCACTGCCTGCTTCCCTCATTCCGCAGCGTTCTTCTCGTAGCGGCACTCCCTCCCAAGGAGGGTCGTGTCTCGTCGAACCTAATCTCCACGCACCGTATTAGCCGCTGTGGCAACATGCCACTGTTATCGCCACCCAGGAATATGTAGAGCGGGAAGCTCAGGTGCGTCTGCTACTACGAGCCCGTTTAGAAGGGCTTCTCCTGGCTCCGGCTCCCAACACTATAGCAATACTGTAGCACGGAGCCGAAGAAGCTCGGAATCGTGGAATCGTGGCTCTATCGGCTCCTCATATTCTTAGTTCATTTTCTGCCTTGAAATACAAAACGACTCTGCGCTACAGTACTGCTACAGTGATTTCACAGAGGAGCTGGAGCCCCTGGGAGCTATGCCAAACACAGCCTAGGTGGATGCGGCCTCGCCGTTGACGTCGGTGAGCACGTCAGTGGTCTAGTTCATAGCCAGAGCACACTGTCGTAGCTACTCACGCGTTCGTGTGTGCGAAGCTGAGTTGCTAGGTGAATGTGGTGGTGAGCACGTGTTTAGTTGGCTGAATTTTGGAATTAGGCTACTGTAGCATTTTCGTTTTTATTTGGCAATTAGTGTTCAATCACGGACTAATTAGGCTCGACGTTCGTCTCGCAATTTTCAACCAAACTGTGCAATTAGTTTTTTTTCATCTACATTTAATGCTCCATGCATGTATCGCAAGATTCGATGTGATGGGTACTGTAGCACTTTTTGGGAAAATTTTTTGGAACTAAGGCTGTGTTTAGTTGGGTGGAATTTGGGAATTTGGCTACTGTAGCACATTCGTTTTTATTTGACAATTAGTATTCAATCATGGACTAATTAGGCTCAAAATGTTCGTCTCGCGATTTCCAACCAAACTGTGTAATTAATTTTTTTTTGTCTATATTTAATACTTTATACACATATTGTAAGATTCGATGTGATATATACTGTAGCACTTTTTTGGAAAACTTTTTGAACTAAACAAGCCTTAAACAAGGGCTGACTCTACCGCACGACGAGCTCACCCACCCGTGGCCGACAAATGTTGGTCATGGGGTGTTAGATGAGGGGGTTAATACTGCCGGTGTAGATCACTGGGAACGCCAGACGACACCCACGACAGGTGGTCAAGCAAGACCATGACCTCGCGTAATGGTCTATTCTGAGCGTGTTCATGTACTAAAACCCTTCGGGGGTAGTAGGATGAGATGTAGACCTCAAGGATGTGCAGTAGGCCGCATGTCTTGGGCAAATGGGGCGAGGTGGCTCGAGTGATCTGAATGGAGTGGAAAGTCGGCAGCGTCCGGAGCGCGTAGAGTCGGTAGCATCGAAAAGAAAACAATATGTCTCCGTGCGAGAGAATGAGAGGAGGAAAAGGATAATTACCAATACACCATCAATAACAAAATAAAATAAAATAGTCTTCCCCAAGTGAATTGCCAAACAATAAAAAAAAGTACCTAGAAAGATCAATGGTTGTGACTCGTAGGAAGTATTAGTAGAGAACAGACTTTCGGTTCTAGGCTTTAGTCCCAGTCATTTTTGAGCCCAGAACTAAAGACATGATTTGTCCCGGTTGGAAGTCCCCTATCCAACGGCTAGAGGCGTAACTTTTGCAGGAGGGGACCTTTAGTCCTGGTTCGTGGTTCAAACCAGGACTAATGGTCACCCACCAGTCCCTGTTGGAGCTACCAACCATGACTAAATCTTTAATCCCGGTTGGTGGCTCCAACCGGGACTAGAACTCTACCTGTGGTCCAGGTTTATACCACAAACCAGGACTATATGTTCCGGGCTATATACTTTCTCCTTCTTCCTTCCCCAGCCCGAGTCATTTCAAGCTCTCTGCCTACTCTCTGTTCTTGCTCGTGGAAGGAGTTTATGCTTACGGGATTGGTGAAGACTTCATTCCTTCATTCATTCTTCGGTTCTAAATGTTACCAACTTTGTCCTCCCATGTTTCATCACTAGCATGGTTTATTTCTTGGTCTAGAAATAGAGAAATTTGAGATTTTTAGATTCAGAATGATGGTGGATTTTTTTTATTAATATACCATTTGAGCTCGAAATCACTTGATAGTTTGAATTTGAAGATGAAGCAAGCTTATAGTAGTTCATCAAAACTAGTATGCACCTTTCATTGCCTCATTTCATGGTCTAGAAATAGAGAAATTTTTGGTTTTCTAGATTGGGAATAATGATGGATATTTTTGATTTATATGCCATTTGAGCTTAAAATCACTTGATAGTTTGCATATGTAGATGAAGGAATCTTATAGTAGCTCATCAAAACTAGTATGCACCTTTCATTGCCTTATTTCATGCAAGGTTTAGAAATTGAGAAATAAAAGATTTTTTAGTATATAGCTCATTTAATTTTATGGTTCACAAAATGAGAAACTTATAGTAGTTGATGAAAATGAGTATAGAGAGTCGTAGATGACAACTGCTTCCGGGTCCTCGGCCTCATATGGGTCCCTAAGCGACTGAGGCTGGATCTCCCTCTCATTGCGTGTGGCAAGTGTGGGTAGAAGATTGTCAGGGGGTATAGGGTGAAGAAGAAGGGTCCCAACCAAGGGCGCATCTTCTACACGTGTCCGAATCGCGAAGTGAGTAATTTTTTGTCGTGTTTTTATGGTTTGTAGCCATTTTTCATGATGATTTTGATTAAAGTTCTTGATTTGATGTTGTAATTTCAGTGGGATACCACTGGATCATGTGACGATTGGTACTAGGAGGAAGAGTGTGTTGAGCACGTCCAAAAATCTCTTGCAAAAGAGACTGAGGCGGCTGATGAGAGTGCACCTGTGTATGATGAGGCAGTGAACCAGCAGAAGAATGATCTGTCTATTTTAGTTGGAATTGATCGCCAAATCCTTATTCTGCTGAAGTGCATTGTAGGTTTAGTTTGTTTAGTACTATTTGGGATTGTCTACATTGTATTAAGGCTTTAATGAATTAATGTTTGAGAGTACGTGAAATAGTTGTGTGGTATAGGATATTAATTAATCATATTGATTGATGAATATTTTGGATCTTTTAATTAACTACTAACTATGCATGTTGTATAATATGGGTTATTACAAGTTTTTGATATGGTGTACGTCATGTAATGCAGATGAACCGGCAATGGATGTACAACGCTGACCGCCGCTCCCCAGAGTTCATGAGGGGCGTACATGATTTCTTAAATGTGGCCAAGGCAAACACGCGGAATGGTTTCATATGCTGCCCATGTGTTCTGTGTAAGAATGAGAAGGATTATTCTTGCTCAAGGAAAATTAATGAACACCTGTTTACGTCGGGTTTCGTGCCAAACTATATTTGTTGGACTAAGTACGGAGAAAGAGGTGTTATAATAGAATAAGATGAAGAAGAAGAATCGGATGATGACAATATATTATTCGTGGTTTTGCTAAATACGGTGCCTTTGATGATACTGCAATGGAAGAAGCTGAAGAAGAGGTAGCTGCTGAAGAAGAGGTAGCGATAGAAGATGTGCCCGATGATGATCTTGGTCAGGCCATCCGTGATGCACAGAGAGAATGCAAAAGTGAAAAGGAGAAGATCAAGTTCGAGCGCATGCTAGAGGATCACAAGAAATTGCTATACCTGACTGTCGAAGAGGGGCAAAAAAGGTTGGGTACCACACTGGAATTGCTGCAATGGAAGACATAGAATGGTGTATCCGACAAGGTATTTGGGGAGTTACTGACTATCGCAAAGAAGATGCTTCCGAAGGCAAACGAATTGCCCACCGCTACATGTGGCAGAACCGCCTAATCTAATGCCTCCCAGGAGTACTTGTCTTCCATTAAACACTAAGTTCCCAAGAGAGGACACTAAACTACGTAGTTTCATCGAGCACACCCCAAGGGAGAACTCAAAAATCCATATTTTTCCATCAGGATCATAAATGAGAGAATAAAGCTTACAACATTCTTAAGTCATTTCTTACAGTACCAGAATATTACCTCAATTTGTTATAACAGCGGAATATAACAATGTTATCAAAGTTTCAAAAGAAGCAGGATTAATTTAAGGACATGGAAGAGCATTAACATAGTGGACATTTTTATATAAGAGATACTAGCAGATTTTACATCTTTTCTTATAAAAACCTTTCGTGAGGGTTATAAATAAACACTACGGTCGTAGCGTGAAAGAAATCCTCTTTGAGCCCATCAGGAGGTTTCCACACACAAGGGTCAGCTCTAAGTATCATTCGATTACCTGCAACAGGGGAATAAAACCTTGAGTACTCGATTGTACTCAGCAAGACTTACCCGATAGGAGGAAAATAAAAGACTTCAAGGATATGCAAGGCTATATGGCTTATGGGTTATTGCATCTGCGGAAGCATTACTAAACGTGCATCCTTATATTCAACTTCATTAGCAGTCATCATTAGTTCATTAACTAACCATTCTATGTAAGCACCTATGCTACTTTCAAGCAGGTGGTAAGCAATAAGAACTATTTTACCATCTTTCATATTACAGTTCTTACTACGATGCTAGACCATAGCCAAGTCGGTACCGTCTCACAGAAACGGCAATTCATGAACTAATGTATCCTAGCTAGGTACCCCAAAACACACGCCCCATTTATACCCTAGGCACAAACAAGACTAACCCATTCCACTCCTGTCACGGGGTCCAGGTCCTCGTCCACACTTGGACTCCAAGCCCCCACACTTGAGACCCGATCTCAGTATGGTGCTTAGACCTCCACCTTTTCCCGCCTCTAATCAGTCGGTCCGGAAAGAGCCAGAACCCACAACAAGAGCGTAACGAGCCTTCCCGCTCCCATAAGCAAGTATGTGCTCAGGATAATAAGTGTGTGACCTGACTACCATCCATAGTAATGGATGGTCCTCAATCAACACAAGAGGAACAAGTGCAATCCGAGCCTCACTCAAATGCCTAACCAAGTCTAGATCCAAAGTACCATCCCGCCCGATCTCCAATTATCATTCATATATATTCCATGTGACAGTAATATAATAACAACTATAATATCTTTCTTATCTCTCGTGAGTGACAGGTAATCACTCGACTTCTACCAGATCCTATAGCATAGCAATCTACATGATCCTGACATACTAGTAGGACTCATAGGATAAGGATATATATGTAAGTGGTTTTCATTTAACTCCTTAAAACTTAATGCACAAGCATAAGATAAAGTGCAGAATAATAGGGGTTATGCACCGGGGCTTGCCTGGGTAAGATATAACCAAAAGTTCACATTCCATCATAGCGACACGATCATCAAGGCATCATCTTTTCTACCACTTTAGTCGACTCCATGATCCATCGTTGTTCCTATTATGATATACGTGGATACAACGCAGAGGCGCAATTAATCAACGGTAACCTCAACTCTTAAATATACGATTACGCTCCACAAGCTAAAGAGCCAGATTTAATGAGTAACGTACTAGTCTACGTATCCACATCATCAAGTAAGGCTTTATCTCTAGAAAAATGTTCTAGTTTTATAATCCCAAGGTGCTTTGGCATTTTATTGATTAAATATATATTTTTAAACTAGAGCTCATTTAGCTACCTTAGCAAACTAATTATTATGGAGCTACAAAAATTACAGTGAGCACCTAATAATGTTAGGGATTTACTATAAAAGTTTCAGAGCGAACACTATCACCAATTCCTCACAAAAATTCCTACAAGTTTATACCTTACAATATTAAGCATCTTAAATTAATTAGATAACTCCTAAAAATATTATAAAACTATGTGAACAAAATATACTACCAGATAGATTATAATTTTAGGAACCTAACAAAATTTGTTTCATAATTTTTTGACACCTACATGATTTTATATTAATTACATAAAACTAGTTCTTAAATAAAAATACAAAACCATTTCTAATTCTTTACAAAAAAAGACGAACCAAACTGGCCCAATGCAGCCCACACGGGGCACGACCCACGTGCGGAGACAGCCCACGGAGGGGAGCCCACGCGCACGCTGGTGTTTTAGCGAAAATGCCCCCGAGCTTCCTACTATTCCCGCTGCCACTATTCGTCTTATTTACTCAATCTACTCTTATGCACGAAAGACCCTGAGAGAAGCTGTCTTCTCATCGGGGAGGTCCTCGCGACCCCCCGCGCTCACCGGCGTGGCATGGACCGGTATGGCCCCGTTATGTCGGCCAACCGGCACCCTTGTAGACCAAGCTATGGGACCGATGCTCACCTATGGGCCGACGCGCGATGATGGGCGGTGGTTGCACGAACGGAGGTGAAGCATAGCGGGCTCTCCTCGACGGTGAGTGACCTGCAGCGGTGACAACTATGTTTTGGTGAGTCATAATGTGCAACAGATAATAGAAGTGGCGGGTAAGCATCAGTGACGCACCATGATCCTACCTGTGGCGGTGGCCTGGCCAGAGACGCCCCGAGCAAGTTTGGTTGCGTGCATGCAGTGAGCTCGACGGTGAACATTGTGACACGACCGTGTTAGTGGCGTGGAGGTGGCTGTAGGGCCGTGACTTGAGTGCGCACGAGAAAGAGGGGTTCTAGGCAGGGCTAGTGGTGCCACGATGAGATGGCGAGGTTGGAGCTAGCCATGGTGAGGCGGGCTGGCCCTTAATGGCACGGTGGCGGGAGCAAGGCTCCAAAATTGGAGCTCGGCCTGGCCGTAATCAAGGCAGGATGGGGGCAGTTGATGAGAGGCTGTGAGGATGGAGCTATGGGTGCATGGAATTGATGGGAGATGACTCCTCATAGGCAGGCGTGTTGGCGCGGCTCGGCGGTAGAGGGAAGGAAAGATAGAGAGACGGGGTGCAGCCGGTGACTCGACGAGGCAAGCCTTGGCGGGACACGGTCGATGTGACCAGCGTGGCCCACAGCCAAACGCTAACCGACAGGCACGCATGCTCGTGACCTATGTGGCCCACGCGCTATAGTGCCATAAAACCAGGCTAGCGATGATGGTACGGCCTCATGCGCGCGACATCAAAGCGGGCAAGTGACGCAGCGCGGTGCAGCGACAAGCGACGCAGTGCGTTGCAGTGAGCAGGCGTGAGCGTGACATGATGCAACAGCAGCTGCGTCATGGCGCGAGGTGGGTCGGCGCTGTGGCAGCACGCGGGGTAGGGCAGCGCCGCTCAGCCGGGCGAGCCACAGCAATGGCGGCTCCTTGCGGTCGGGTCAGGGCGACCAGGATGGCTAAGCGCGGCAGCACACGTGAGCACGTAGAGTGCTCTAATGCCATGACGGCGCACCCCCATGGCCTAGTGACCTTGCCCAGCCCAGAGGGCTAGCCCGAGAACATTATGTGCATGGATTTTAAAGCAGCGACTACCACTAAACCATTGCCTCTAAACCAAAACCGACTTCACCACGAAACTGATACATGAGGCTGCTCAGCCGAGTTAAAACACCGCATCACCCTCTAACCCAATCTCTCTAAATAAATTGCTAAACTTAACAATGTCTAGCTGTTGACAAACTTGGAAATTTTCTAAGTTTTGAGCTGAATTTGATTTCAGTTTGCGATTTCTAAGCTACTGGAAATATTAGCTAGTAATATCATTTTTCAACAGCATGTATTTCACTGTCATCTACAAAGTTCATATTTCAAACTTTATTTAAGTGTCACATGTGTGTTCTATAGTGTTTTTTCTCAATAAAAATTGGTTATTTTAGGCTACAAGAAATTTATATACACCTTCTATCACATGCATTATTACACAAACATGATGCTCGTGACATGATTTAGTAGTTGGTTTAGGGCGTAACACCGAGGGTGTTACACTACATACGCAGCAAAATAAGTCGTCTGCCCTCTAGGATTAGAAATCTAGAAGATACATGCATGTCCTAATGGCTGCATCCTCTACCACGGCGAGGAGTACGAGAATTTGGATGCATGCCCGATATGTTGTGCATCGCAGTATAAGATCAGGTAAGATGACCCTAGTGATGTTAAGGGAAACGGTGAACGTCCTAGGAAGAGAATCCCTACCAAGGTGATGTGGTATGCTCCTATAATACCACGCTTGAAACATTTGTTCAGAAACAAAGAGCTTGCAAAGTTATTGCGATAGCACAAAGAAGACCATAAGGTAGACGATATGTTGAGACACCCCACTGATGGGTCCTAGTGGAGAGCAATCGATAGAGAATTCCCAAAGTTTGCAGATGACGCAAGAAATTTAAGGTTTGCTTTAAGTACAGATGGCATGAATCCTTTCAGGGAGCAGAGCAGCAGTCGTAGCACTTGGCCTATTACTCTATGTATCTACAACCTTCCTCCATGGCTATGCATGAAGTGGAAGTTCATTATGATGCCAGTGCTCATCCAAGGCCCAAAGCAACCTGGAAATGACATTGATGTGTACCTAAGGCCATTAGTTGACGAACTTCTACTTTTGTGGAGCAGCACAAGCGTACGTGTGTGGGATGAGTACAAACAAGAACACTTTGACCTACGAGCATTGTTGTTCATAACAATCAATGATTGGTCTGCTCTTAGTAATCTTTTAGGATAGTCAAACAAGGGATATAATGCATGCGCGCACTGTTTTCATGACATGGAAGATATATTTTTGAAAAAATGTTGAAAGGTCATGTACAACGGCTTGGACAATGAGCCAAAGCGCCACATAGTTCTTTCAGAGAAAAGAAACATCATGGGAATCGAGGATAGGTCTGACATGTCAGAAGATTATAAAAAGAATGATGGAATTATGCCCTTTATAGTAAACAGTGACCCAAGCATCCTGCTAAATAATAAGGATACTCTATGGTTATGACACGATCATAACCAAGGGACATATGTCAAGAAGAAGTTCATTGCTGTTCCTACTTGATATGGTGATGTATTAGACCTATCATGTAATAATTGTGACTTTAGATTTTTTTGTCGTGTTTTCATATGTTCTATGGTTTAAATGAATTTTCTGCTTGATGGTGGATTTCCTGTGGAGAATGTGTGATGAAAAACCAAATTATCAACGTTAATAAGATGTGAAAACTAATTTCCTATCGAAAAGCAATAGTTTTAATGATTTTAATCAAGTAGTACATTTTGCATGGTGCAAAATTGTGATTATTATGTACACTGTTAAATATTTATATGGTAAAGCAAAAGAGTTTATGTTACATATTTTTGTTGTGTATAATAATGCAAACTAGGTCCAAGAATGTTTTTTTGTAATTTTTGGCTAATATTTTATTTACTAGGCAATTAACAACTCTTTGCATATTTATATAAAAGAAATATATAAAAAAGGAAAAACTTCTAGAAACTAGCGCGAAACCAAACTGCATCCCACCTTTACTTTACTCTAGGGTCGATCAACCACCTAGGACTAAAGGTGGGCTGCATTTTCACGGCCCGCCAAAAAACAACTTTAGTCCCAGGCCATGGCTGCACCCGGGACTAAAGGTCAAACCTTAAGTCTTGGTTCTTACCATCACCTAGGACTAAAGGTCCTTTAGTCCTGGGCCATGGCTTCACCTAGGACTAAAGGTTCCCCAAATATATATCATCTCGTCTTCTTCTCCCCCTCCATCGTCTTCATTCTTTGCCCGAGAGCCACCATGCCACTGCCGCTCCTCATCTCCTCCAGCCGCCTCCACGCGCATCTCCCATCTCTCACCGTCCCCACCGATGGCCCGGCTCACGCCTCTCTAGTCTGTGCGCGGCACCCAGACCCAGATCCACCGCCATCGTCCTTGCCCTCTCCTAGATCTGATTTGGATCCGCCGCACCCTCATCACCATCGCCGATCCTCATCCTCATTGTCGCCAGCTTTTGTCCCTAGCTCCACGAGCACGCGCGCCTCACTGTGCGGTCGTCGTCCCCTTCGCCAGAGCACTCATTGTCATCATCGTCGCTGTGCGCGTCGTCCTCATCATTGAGATCACCTCTGGCCAGCACTGCCTTGAGCTCGTCCTTTGTACCTGGCGGCTAACTCTACGTGCACGCATGCCTTGTCCCAGCCGGCTCCACACACGCATGCGCTCATCGTCCTCCATGCTCGTCGTCCTCAATCTCCTCGCCGTGCTCAGGCTTGTGCTCGTCCTCACCGTCATGCTCGTGCTCGCCATGCTTATGTGAGCAACTGTGTGTGTATGAGTGTGTGAGTGTGATGTGTGTGTGCATATTATTTTTTCGGCTTAGAAAAAATAGATAGATTTTATTTGTTGACAAAATAGAAAAAATATAGTAGTTTACTTAAATATAATATATATATATATAGAAAAAATGTTGAGTGGTATGAATTGTAGAAAAAAATTTAGTAGTGTACTACAATATATGGTTGTAGAATCTTGGTCACAATTGAAAAGATTGTTTTATTAGTGTTTTGAATTTTTTGGTATATATATCAGAATTTTGATATATTGACAATAATGTTGATATATATCCAAAAATTCTGGGCTCCGCTCCAAACCCTAACCCGGCCGAGCTCCGCTCCAAACCCTAATGAAGGCGTAAATAATAACCCTAAATTATATAGTTATATATATTTGAATTTGATTCTTCATAATTAGTGTGACATGAATTTTTATATATTTATATACACCAATGTAGATCATGATATATATATCCTAATATCTTGAACTCGCTCCTAACCCTAACCCGGTCAAGCTTTGCTCCAAACCCTTATATATATACTGATCAAATTCGGCGCATGCAAACCCTAACCAGAGCTCGGCGTAAATAATAACCCTTAATTCTATAGTTATTTAAGTTTAAGCCCCTAGCTCTATCCATTAATTATCATATGCATGACTAGTGTATGGTTTCATTTATATATAGTTGTGGTAATTAAGATGGCCGAGCCGCAAGACGACTATGACCAGAATGAGGCCATGATGAACATTATCAATGCGGGCACTCAATATGGCCCCAACAACCAGAACGGGGCCGACCCGGAGTTTGATGATGGCTCTCAATACTTACTGAATTTTGAAGATGAGCAAAAACCTCTTGTGCAAGAAAATGCTGGCGAGGTATATTTGTTAATAATCTTGCATCTCTTATATATATGAAATTAAACATAATTATGTTAATTCGTATATATATATTGTAACACCCTCGGTGTTACACTCTAAATCAATTATTAAAACATGTCATGAGCATCATGTTTATGTGTTAATGCATGTGATAAAGTGTGTAGATCAATTTGTGTAACTCAAAATGATCAATAAAATGCTAAACGAAAGTTGATTCGATAGTTCATGCATATCAAGTAGGGTTTAAAACTAATTTTTATTAAGCAAAAATACTATAGAACATGTGTGTGATACTTAAATAAAGTTGAAAGTGCAAACTTTGTAGATGACAATGAAATGCTTGCTGTTGAAAAATAATGTTGCTTAGTAATATTTTCAATAGCTTAGAAATGTAATTTGAAATAGAGTTCAACTCAAAAAACTTAGAAAAATTTCAAGCTTGTGTATAGTTGGGCATTGCTAAGTTTAGCAATTATTTAGAGAGATTGGGTTAGAGGGTGATGTAGTGTTTTAGCTCGGCTGAGCAGCCTCATGTATCAGTTTGATCATGGTGAAGTCGGTTTCGGTTTATAGGCAATGGTTTAGTGGTAGTCGCTGCATTAAAATCCGTGCACAGCACGTTCTTTGACTTGCCCTCTGGTCTAGGCATGGTCACCAGGCCACGGGGGCGCACCATCATGGCGCACGTGCGCTCTGTGTGTGCACGCACGCTGCCGCGCTTGGCCGGCCTGGTCGCCCTGACCCGACCGCGAGGAGACGCCATTGCTATGGCTTGCCCGGCTGAGCGGCGCTGCCCCTACCCCGTGCGCTGCCGCACCGTCGACCCACCTTGTGCTATGACACAGCCGCTGCTACTGCTGTCGCATCAAGTCGTGCTCGTGGTTACCCGTTGCATCGCACTGCATCGCCTATCGCTGCACCATGCTACGTCGCTGGCCCGCTTTGATGCCACGCGCACGAGGCTGGACCACCGTCGCCATGCCATTTATGGCACTACGACGCGCGGGCCACGCCGGTGCATGCGCGCCTATCGGTTAGTGTTTGGCCCCGGGCTGTGCTGGTTGCATCAACCGTGTCCCGCCAAGGCCCGCCTCGTCGAGTCACCGGCTACACCCCATCTCTCTCTCTCTCTCTCTCTCTCTCTTTCCTTCTCTCTACTACCGCCGTCGAGCCACGCCAACGTGCCTATCTATGAGGGGTCATCTCCCATCAATTGCATGCACCAATAGCTCCATCCTCACAGCCTCTTATCAACCACCCCCACCCGCCTTGATTACGAATAGGCCGAGCTCCAATTTGGAGCTTTGCTCCCGCCACCGCGCCACTAAGGCCTAGCCCGCCTCACCGTGACCAGCACCAATCTCGCCATCTCGTGTCGAATTGACCTCACCACTAGCCCCGCCTAGAACCCCTCTTTGTCATGCACACCCAAGTCACAACCCTATAGCCGCCTCCATGCCGCTGACATGGCCGTGTCAGTGTGGTTTGTCGTCGAGCTTGCCACGCGCACGTGGCCAGACTTGCTCGGGGCGTCTCCATCCGGGGCACCACTACGGGTAGGATTGTGGTGCGTCACTGATGCTTGCTCATCACTTCTATTATCTGTTGCATGATGTGGCTCACCAGAACGTGGTTACCGCCGCTGCAGGTCGCCCGCCGCTGAGGAGAGCCTGCATTGCTTCACCTCTGTTAGTGCAACCACTGCCCTCATTGCGCGTCAGCCCATAGGTGAGCATCGGTCCCATAGCTAGGCCTGCAAGGGTCCCGGTTATCCAGCGCAACGGGGCTATACCGGTCCATGCCGCATCGGTGAGTGTGGGGTCGTGGGGACCTCCTCGATGCGAAGACAGCTTCTCTCAGGGTCTTTCATGCATAAGTGCTGACTGAGTAAATAGGATGAATAGTGGCTATGAGAATAGTAGGTAGCTCAGGGGGTTTTCGCTAAAACGCTAGCGCGCGCGTGGGCTCCCCGCCGTGGGCCGCCTCCGCGTGTGGGCCACGTTGGGCCAGTTTGGTTCATCTTTTTAGTAAAGAATTAGAAATGGTTTGTATTTTTATTTAAGAACTAGTTTTGTGTAATTAATCTAAAATCATGTAAATGTCCAAAAATTATGAAATAAATTTTGTTAGACTCCTAAAATTATTCTCTATCTATTGGTATATTTATTTTGTGCAAATATATGTTGACTTTAGGAGCCATCAAATTAATTAAGGATGCTTAATATTATTAATTTAAATATTGTGGGAATTTTTGTGGCAAAATGGTGATAGCTTTAGCTTTAAAAATTTAACAGTAGCTTCATTGTATTATTATGTGCTCCCTAAAATTTTTGTAGCCCTAGAATAGGCTAAGCACTAGGATAGTTAGGTGCTCCTTGTTGTAATATAAGTTAAATCACTAATAAGAGTAACATTACATTTTAGTTGCTAAGTTAATACCTGTTAGATGAATCCATACCTATTTTGGTGGAAATGATAGGTAGTTAGTATCTTAGCCATTAGAGCTAGCTTGGTGGCTTAGTAGATGCATTCTTATTTTAAGAATTTCCGTTGCCTTAATATTAAGGGTTGCATCATCATTGCATTCATGTTGAGAACGAGTTGGTGAAGTTCGTGACCACTGAAGAGCAGGAGTACGAGCCATCGGCGACTGACTAAGCTGACACCACGCCTACCCAAGGCAAGCCCCGGTGCATAACCCTTATTTTGAATAATCACTGGATATATATATATATATATATATATATATATATATATATATATATATATATATATATATGTGTGTGATGTGCATTTACGTTACAGGATTTATATTGAAACTATATGCATAGATAAACCTACCTATGAGTCCTACTAGCATAGGTCGAGTAGCTGTTATGCTTAGGCTATCGGTAGCGTGAGTAACCTACCGTTACTCACAATAGGTGATTATTATTATTATTACTCTTGTGATAAAATGGTGAAAGGAAATGGAGACCGGGCAGGAATATGGTATGGATATTGGTGGGTGTAATAGGTTGTGTCCCACGACCAACGGGGCATAGCTTGGTTACACTGTTTTCCCTATTCGTGTCGCTTAAGGACCGTCCGTTGCTGTGGATGGTAGTCAGGTCATAGACTTATTATCCTGAGCACATACTTGCTTATGGGAGCGGGAAGGCTCGTTGCTCTCTTATCGTGGGTTCCGGCTCTTTCTGGACCAACTTATGGGAGGCGGGGATGGTGGAGGTCTAAGCACCACACTGAGTCCAGGACTCAGGAGTGGGGGCTTGGAGTCCAAGTTTGGATGGAGACCTAGGCCCCTTGATAGGAGAGTGGTGGGTTGGTCTTGATTGTGCCTAGGGTATAAGCGAGGCGTGTGTTTCGGGGTATCTAGCTGGGATACATTGGTTTGCGAATCACCATGTGATATGATACGACTTGGCTATGGTCTAGCACCGTAGTAAGAACTGGAAGATGAAAGGGGATGAATGGATCAGATTGCTCAACTCTTGCTTGAAAGTAGAACAGGTGCTTACATAGAATGGTTAGCTAATGAACTAATCATGACTGCTAATAAAACACATACATAAGGATTCACTACTAGTAATGCTTTTCGCAAAAAAAGGAAACCCAACAAACCATAAAGCTTATCATATCCTTTGGAGTCAGGAAATTATTCTCACTAGTCGGGTAAGTCTTGTGAGTACATTGTGTACTCGGGGTTTATTTACCCCTGTTGCAGGTGCAGCTTGAGGAGTGGCTGTTGTGTGGAGGATTCTTCTGGTAGGCATAGACGGATCCTTGTATCTTATCATTAGATGTTTATTTCAATTCTGCTGTTTAAATTCCACACTCTGAACTTGGTATTATAATAATGTATTTCCGAAAACTCTTGTTGTATGAAATGGACAAAGTGTTGTAAACTTGTTCTCATTATTGGATTCTAGATGAAAAATGTGGATTGTTTGAATTCTCCCTTGGTGTGTGCTCGATGGAACCGCCTGGTGTAGCTTACTTTCGGGGTGCTTAGTGTTTAGTGAAAGACAAGCACCTCTGAAGGTGTGCTATTTCGGGCAGTTCTGACACATATATGTATTACTAAATCTTTGTGTTTCTATGTACGTAGCGCTATGGATCGATGACATCGACAAAAAGTGTATGAGGCCCGACAAAACTGTTGGAGGGCCACTACATAATCACAGAAGTTGATCCTAATACCGACAAACTGCTCCTACCAAAAAACAATGCAAAGAAGTTCATAAACCACTATGGGGTACTTGTTAGGGACAGGGTCCCGATCAGTGTCCTTGAATGGAAATAGAGGAAGGATGATCCTCTGATTAGTTTTGTCTCTAAGTGAGAAAAGGACATTCTTTGGGCTTCAGTCACTGCACATTTCACTCTACCAGCAGGTGATGATTTAATAAATCTAGTTAAAGTTAGGCTCTCAAGAATATGGCCACACAATTTCAAACCTAGAAGAAGTTGTACACTGAATTTGTCAAGAAGAATCTGACTCCAGATTTCAGTTAAAATAGCCCATACAAAAAGTTGAGGGACGACTGGCCTGAAGTTTTAAGGTACAAGACCTCGGAAGAGGGTGAGGAATGGGTGAGAAGGAACCAATAGAATGCACGATAGAAGCAGTACCATCACAAATAGGGATTAGGTGGCTACAGAAGCGCCATTCCAAAGTGGCAAAGAATGGAAAAAGACATGCTTCCAAAGGGATCAATCCATTTTCAATCGATTGGCCTGAACGCTCTAAGAATTAGTTTTTCGCGCATGGGGGGTCACTGGACCCACAAACCAGGGAGCTAGTTGTTGGTGAGCAAATCGGAATAGCAGCACAAAGACTTTTCCATATTATAGATGCTTCTATCAGTGGTGCCTTTGTGCCCAACCGAGAGAAGGATGAGCTCACATTCGCCCTCTAGAGTCCTGAACACCCTGGGCGAACATGAGGCAAAGGGTTGATTTCATGGCGACATGGCTTCCCTGATGACTTCGCTACCTACAGAAGCCGCCAGTGAAGGAAGGATGAGGAGGCAAAGCAGATCCATAGATTAGAGGAGGCGGTGCTTCAATTGTGGGAGTGAGAACTAAGCATGGAGGCAAGAATGCAAGAGGAAATCAAATGACAAGTGGCACTACAGTTGAGTAGCCAAAGGCAGTCATCAACATCAGAGCATGCGGTCAACATTAGCCCCCCTCAGCTAAGAAGCAACTGTGCTTCCACTGAGATCCCAAATCAAGATGAAGCATTGCAGCACTTCCCAGTTGATGACATCACCATGCCTTTGATGCCATGTGAGCTGCACATTCCCTTGTGGAATACTGGTGCCACAGTCTTGGTGGCACACGGTATTGTTTCTCCTGTGGTCCCTGACAAGACACCAACAATCCATAGGAATCCAATTCCACCTGGCTATTATAGTGTCTCGGTGGATAGAGTTATCAAAGGCTATAGGGAAGTGCATCTTGACTTTCCTAGAGGTGATGCAGAGAATATCCTAGGACAAGCAGAGCATTCATTCGTTTTATGGCGCAAGCGCTACATTATTATTCCCGGTGCGACGGCTAGGGTACTATTGCCTCCTCCTCAACTACCTCATGATAGGTGCGGATGAAAGTGAACAAAATAGTTTTTCAATAATTAATCATTATCGATTATTGGCTTCTCACATAATAACCATTTACTACCAATAATTTTTGTATTCACAGGTCTCCCAACCTGAGTCCACTTCCATCCCATGATGATTATCAGAGTGCTCTAGATGATGATGCGTTCCATGGCATGGCTGCATCACCATCTCTATCTCCTCCAAAGCGGTCTCCCCCTCCTCCGCCTCTCACGCCGTAGAGCCAGAAGAGGCCCCTGCCCTCGGTGAAGTCCCCGATGAAGAAGAAAGCCAGCCATCATAAAAAAAGCCCCCTCTGGAGAAGATATCTTACAAGAAGTTTGAAGAGGAATCAAAAGCGATGGCACAAAAAGATTTAGATAACTGGCAGAAAAGTTTAGAAGAATCAAAAGCAAGGAGGTTGGAACTTCAGAAAAACCCACCAAAGCCGAACTACACAGCTCAACGAGAACTAAGGGAAAAAACAATGAGCGTGAGAAAAAGCAGTGTGATGCATGTAAGCCCTCTCCATTATCGGACTATGAACGCTCTCTCGATAAGTCATATAAGGCATCGCTGAAAGCGAAGAGAGCAGGGAAAGATGTTGCACAGATCGAGCAACAATCTAAGCAATCTATCAACCCGCTAGTTGTTGAGGGTGATTTCACAAATGCACAAGGCAGTCCAACAAATAAGGAGGCACTAGAAGACTTTATGGCCACAACAGGTCTCACAGTTGAACAACTCATGGGGGGAGCATCGATACCTACTAGCGACTATGATATTTACCAGACCTATGTGTATGGCCAGAGTCTTGTCAACCCGAAGTACTACTCATCATTGGGTACACAGATGTTCTTGTTGAACAAGTGGTACTTAAAAGTGATCGAGAATGACGAAGCAGGATGGCTTGTTGCCAGAGTGAATAAGAGCATTACTTGGGCTATGACATTGTACATATTGAGTTCAATGAATTACACCAACTATTACACCGGGATGCTCTCGACAAATTTCTCGACAGTTGGTGGTGTTTGTAAGTGATTCTTTCTACAATTGAATTGAAGTAACTTGCATGTTAGTTCGTTGTTCAAATATAGTTATCCTCACACTATATATATTGTACTATATATGTAGATATGAGATGCTGAAACTAAAGAAAAAAGCAATTACTGAGGTTGGTTTCATCAATCCAAATCGTGTATTCAAGGATAGGGTTACTCCATATGATAAACGGCGACCTCAAGTGGAGAAGCTTCTGTTCAGATTTTTAGATAAGAACGCTAACAAGACACTGATACTCTTCCCATACGGTTTCAAGTGAGTGTGAATGTCTTGTGCCCATTTTATTTTACTTACTCCATGTTGACTTTAGTTAATGAGTTATGCCTACTTATAAACATGTAGCTTTCACTGGATACTGTTGGTCATCGATATGACCAGGAGTCGTGTAAAAATCTTTGACTCGGCGACAAAACCCCGAGTAGATTACCAAGAAATCCTCGATATACTCCAGTGGTAATTTTGGCCTCGCACACACTATATACTCTCTTATGCCATTTTAATGATATGACTCCATTTATTTATTTTGTTGAGCAGTGCTTGGAAACGTTTGCTGAGAAACAACATTATGGTAATTAGGAAGTGCCTCTGCATATAGTCCAAAACCCAGCAAGTACTATCTAGGTCACTGCATCTTTATTTAGTTCAATTCATTATTACCACGCTCATTGGTTGACGATGAATCTTTTTCTCGTAAAGTGGTGTCTGCAACTGGGATCGGGGAACAACTTATGTTGATACTACGTCTGCGAGTTCCTCATGGAGTACCTGTTGACATTTCATAGCATCACTCTTTACTAAGTTGTCATCCCTAGCATGATGCTAGAAATGCATTGTTGGTAATTATAAATGACATTTGAAAACTCAAAGGAAAATTATATATATTAAAGTATCTGCAAGCGCACAGATAATATACCATTGTAGCATTTCACACAGGAGTATCTTATGTATCATTATTTATATTTTATCCTCAAGGAGGAGCTATGGAGTTGTGTTGGCATAGAGATATTGACAAATATATATACTTATGATAGAATCACTCTCATGCTATGGCAGGGGTAAGTCAAGGGATAAATAAATGATAAGTGCAAGGTAATAATGGTATTCCAGAAATAGAAATAGAGACTCATAAAATATAGTACGGCTAAGCAGGAGATTCGTTAAGAGCAAAAGATTCCTAAGTCATTCCTTATTTACTATCTTTTGTACACCCAAGTATATACACTTTTATCTATAGTATAACTAACTTTGGATCTATGCATAAGGAACATTACTAAGGAAGATCAAGAACAGAGCTTGTCTTCCTTCGCAACTGCGTTCTACTTGCTCTACAAACAGGGAGTGGACTACAAAGCACTCAATGGGAGTGTCACATCTGTGATCTACCACATGACCCAGAGTGTAGAATGCATCTACAGGCAAACAATATCTAAGCACCATGCTTACATAATGTCAACCACTTAACTCACTCGAGTACTGAGCTCAGAGCTTTGCGAACATATGCATAAATTCATTATCAATCATAACTACATCAAGCATATAACGAGAGCAAACTAGGAACATAATACATAGCAATATAATATTGAAGTAGCACAAAGTCATAAATATAGAGATACAATGGCTATACCAGTCTCTAGACGGTAGATCCAAAATCCTAAGCAATAGCCCACACTCTACTTGAACCTTGCTAGCTAGCCTATACTAGAACTTTGAAGAATTGGAGCTCTATTCTCTTCTCTCTAGAAACCCTAATTTCTGGTCTAATCTTGACTTATGACGTTTTGATCCTCCTTGATGGTTTTTTTAAATAACCCTGCTGAAAACATAGATTCACCAAAACTCGTGGAAATTGTCAATTTAAACCCCTAAGTCTATGTTGGTGACCATTTTCATGCATTATTTCAAGTTATATTGAAGTTTATAATGAATGATAAATACCGTCAACAAACTCCCCCAAGCTTAACCTTGCTAGTCCCTGAGCAAAGCTAAACTTATCAATGGATCAAGAGTTTAGGATCTTTGAGAACATTGTAGCAACTCCTAAAAAATACACATGCATTCAAACAAGAATTCTCCTCCAGATTAGAACAAACTGATCAGTCTTTCAAACTTACCCATATTACCTTCAACTATGGGGCTTGTAGCTTTCACTTGGGTCTTGAGTAATTGAAAGACAGAACGATCAAGTCAAGCACTATGTCTCTATTCTTTTTTCAACCATTATTCCAGAGTTTTTGTAAGTTTTCAAAATAAAACTCAGAGATTCCATTGTATGACACTCTCAAATCTCTCAAAATATGTGGTATTTGGGGATCCTCACCAAGGCAATAGTAATATTATGTCTTTCTTTTCATACAACTAAGGCTTATGTGGAGCTTATAGGAATGGTGATAACATGAAAGAGCATACTTGCAATACATATATTGTAAAGTCAAACCTAGAACCCAAGGAGAGTTAAGTCATACAATCAAATCAAGATATGCATGTGTGTGGACTATATGGTGGATATATTTGGTGGCTAACCTAATTCTACTATGCTCCTTGAAAACATATCTCTCATTGAAAACATCTTTGAAAGAAAACATGGGCTATCTTATTCATCTCTTTTTTTTAGGCGGGCATCTAAGTACCCATTGTTTTAAATATCTCAAACACTTGTCTATTTTTTCCTCAACTCTATTTTTTCTTCTTTTTTTATGAATAACTTTTGCATAGCCCATGCTTCTTTTCTGCATAACAATTGTTGGAGAGACAGTAACAAAAACTTGGAGCATTTATGTGGTGGAAACCTATGAAGCATATTTTTGGTGTTTTCTCCTAGTATACGAGTAAAACATTTTTGCGTGGATCTAGATGAAAAACATGTTTTTGCGCCTATCCCTAGTGTAGGAATAGTGCATATGTGGGTGGTGTGTACGTGATCTTGATTTTAAGAGCATGATAAACCTCTCATAAGTGTCAACAAAGCTTGACTAAACTCAATGCAAAACAAATAGCATATGAGTGGAAGTTTTCTTAGCCTAAATATAAACTTGTTTGGCTTTGGTAGGAATTCAAGCATTGTCATATAGGATCTCATCATGTGGAATTTTTATATTTTTCAAAAAATAAATATCCAAAACTTAGTATCACTTGGAACAAGATAAATAGCAGCTCAGACCTTCTCATATCATATCCGTCAATTACCCAGACTTAGATCAAGCATTTGCTACCCACGAGTTTCAAGTTCAGAGCAAATTTTCATGTCAAATCAATTCTATCCAAAAGTCAAGAGAATTCAAGGCTAAAAACTAGGTACTTGAAAGGAATTACAACTGAGCAACTATTCATCATTTCTATCATGTGAGATCACCTTTAAGTTCTTTTTATTTAGCTCTTAAAAACAAGACAAGAAACTAAAGCACACCTTAATACTAAAAGCAAACTATACACACTCTTTTCATTTGGTTTTTTAGATCACTCCACATTGATATATATATATATATATCAATGTATATATATATATATATATATATATATATATATATATATAAAAGATAAAGGCAAATTTTTATTTTGTTTTCATGGTTATGCATTTTTTTAATAAATACAAATTCAAAATTTAACTAAAGAAAATAATAAAATACAAGAAAGAAAACTTACCTAAAGTAATGGGGGCTCCTCCCCTAAGCTCGTTGTTGTTGCGGTCTCTTAGAAGGGCGGGTCGATGTTGAGACCCTAGAATAAATACTGTCAATTCTGGTTCTCCTACTCCTGGTGCTGCTGGATGGTGGTGCTGCTGGATGGTGGCAAGGCATTGTCCTGCTTCTTCTTGCCACTGGGAATGTTGGTGCAGAGTGTTCTGAATCTCATGCTGGTTCTCCTCAATGGTGGTGAGCCTGGTGTCGAAGCGAGCGTGTTCCATCTGCTGCTCATGGTTACCCATGGGCAGCGGATGATGGCCCATGTGCTAGTCATGATAGCCCATAGGATGGTCATGGAAGCCACGAGTAGAGAAGGACATGCGTCCTCCCTGGTAGCCACTGGAGACCTCCTCATAAGACTACTGCTGGTAGTAATCAAAGTTGTCCTCCAGCCATTGCCT
This sequence comes from Miscanthus floridulus, assembly GCF_019320115.1. Classification (NCBI taxonomy): domain Eukaryota; kingdom Viridiplantae; phylum Streptophyta; class Magnoliopsida; order Poales; family Poaceae; genus Miscanthus; species Miscanthus floridulus. The sequence goes on from NC_089583.1 coordinate 15,665,268, forward strand.
AATTAGGCCCTATTACTAGGAACTCTCTGAATGATGTGGAGAAGGCTGCTCCCACCTAGCATGTTTAGGTTGGTGCATATGGGAAGATCCTGGCTGGTCCCAACCTGCATGCGTAGGATGGTGTACCTAGGAAGGTCCTGCTTGATCAAATCCTGTGTAGCCGGTGAAGGCAGGGCCTTCTGGAATGGGATCATCTCTATGGTACCAAGGCTGTGGGTTGTGAGTGATCCTTGCAGGGGCACTCCTATAAGGTGCCTCCTCCTTTCTCTACAAATCAAAGACAAATGAATCCACTGCATACCAACCGAGGTTCCGGTCTGGTAACAAGAACTCGGTTGTATAATCCACATACATCATGACAAATTTCATGTCTCTTCCCTTTTTTAACATATGTGCATGGTTAAAATAATCATAATCAATAATCCAACGGGGAACGTCAATGTAAGTAATAGAAGCATTTTCTAGCAGGCCCAAATTTTTAGCTATGCGGGTGACCAAAGAAGTGCACCCAATATCCCCCTTAAGACCAGGAATTTCTAACCATTGTGTCATCATGAATTTTATGGGTGAGACCTTCTTTATTTTGATCATGGCATAAAGCAGTTTTAGTTCATCACTAGGTAGCGTGCCCGTGCGTTGCTACGGAATAACTAACAATTTATACTAAAAACACACGGATCGCACGATAAGATAACAATACTGTAAAAATTAAATACCAACATTAAAGTGACATTTAATCCAAAAAGCAAAGTTTATGAATTTAACACAGTCACGGAGTGCGCGGCGTCGTAGGCTCATAAACTCTACTTTATAGACCTTTCCGTGATGCGGCTAAGATAATGTTTTATATTGACAGGAAGAAATCTCTGATATCTATTTCTTTGCATTTTATGAGCCTACGACGCCGCGCACTCCGTAACTGTGTTAAATCCATAAACTTTGTTTTTTGGATTAAATGTCACTTTAACATTGGTATTTAATTTAACAGTATTGTTATCTTATTGTGCGATCCGTGTGTTTTTAGTATAAATTGTTAGTTATCCCGTAGCAACGCATGGGCACGCTACCTAAAACAGCAAGCGAGGGTGATGGAACACGTGAGCGTGAAACCAAATGAAAGGAGAAAAAAACTGTCCCTTTTGCAAATGTAAAGAGGGAAAGTAATTAAATGTAGGCAGATTTGGCAAGGTTCTCAGAAATGCAAAGAGGTTCCTTTTGTCTTAATTCTCTTTCCTTCTGTGTTAATTCTCTTTTCTTTTGCTCGTTGCCATGTATGTTGGTGCATGCAAACATGCAATGTGTATATGGATAGCACAATAATTTTCTACTTCCTATTTTACCGTGATTCCTCTATCACATGACAGCCAATATTCAATCAAGGAGAATTATGCATGCGGGAGATGTCGTGGGATCGCAGGCGTGGGCAGATGGACGAACCAAAACTAATATCGCACCAAAAAATATCCACACTTTGTTCTTTTTAGTTGTAGGAGATTAGTACAAAAGATTTAGTTGTCCCGTAGCAATGCATGGGCACGCTACCTGAAACAGTAAGCGAGGGCGATGGAACACGTGAGCGTGAACCCAAATGAAAGGAGAAAAAAGATGTCCCTTTTGCAAATGCAAAGAGGGGAAGTAATTAAATGTAGGCAGATTTGGCAAGGTTCTCAGAAATGCAAAGAGGTTCCTTTTGTCTTAATTCTCTTTCCTTATGTGTTAATTCTCTTTCCTTTTACTCGTTGCCATGTATGCTGGTGCATGCAAACATGAAATGTGTATATGGATAGCACAATAATTTTCTACTTCCTATTTTGTCATGATTCCTCTATCATATGACAGGCAATATTCAATCAAGGAGAATTATGCATACGGGAGATATCGTGGGATCGCAGGCATGGGCAGACGGACGAACCAAAACAAATGTCGCACCAAAAAATATCCACACTTTGTTCTTTTTAGTTGTAGGAGATTCCTAATAGTGCAGAAATCACTTCTAGGAAATAAGAAAAAGCCTAACCATTTATGCATGAAGCGCAGAGTAGGGTGCTGAATTTCATTTGGTGCAAGGACGGTAGCAAACAATTTCTTTTGAAACCTCTCTCCAACACTTATTCCTATCAAAGTCTTGTATAGCAGAGTCTATGTCAATTATGCACTAAGAGTGAAATCCAAGAAGTTCACTAAAATTTTTCCAGGGAATAGAAAATTCTTTCTTGAAAAGTCTAAATGAAACTTCTGAATCAGTGGGTTGCAGAGTGCACAAGAATTCAATAGTCAAAAGCTTACACCTCGGCTCATCAATTTCCTAAGCACCCTCCCATCCTACGGTCTTAAAAATAAGTTTGAATTGAATGGTCATACCTGTGGCTTTTAGTAGGGCTGGATCGTAGGCAGGAGTGAGCATGAAATCCTGGGTCTTTAGCTTCTTGTAGATGTTCTTCTCCCTATCTCCCTGGAGCTTGAGCTGCTTCTATTGCAGAAGAACATTCCTTTCTGTGGGGGCTGATCGAGACGGTGCTCCAATAGCAGGAGACGGCGGATCAACCTCCATGTCGGTGCTTGCTCGAGATAAAGAATTCCTTGTTGAACGGAACGACATCGCCCGCTTGAGTTTTCCGGTGATCTTGCTCATTTTCCTGCAAAAGAGACAAAAACAAGCCAACTCATGGAACGGGATTAGGAGATGAAAATGTTAGTGGTTATCCGTCCAGAGTCAGTAGTCTGAGGATTAGTCATCCAAAATCACCTAATAAATATTATAATCAAGATTTTGGCATGACTTCCATCTTAATTCTTTTTAATTCCCTCTCTTGATTTGGACAACTCTACCACACTTAAACTCTATTTTTCTTTCAAATTTCAGCAGCACCTCTCTCTCTTTCTCAAGATTTGAGCACTACTTTCATAGCCAAACTTCCTCTCACTCTTTCTTACTTCAATACTACTTCTTCTTAAAAGAAATTCAACTATGAAATTTTGAAATGGAATTCCGAACTCAGGAGCTGGAATTGTGTCATGTTGAAGGCTGAGAGCAGCAAGGAAGGAGTGGGATTTATAGAGGGGGAGGTTGCAGGCCAGCCGACCAAGTGGTGGGGCAGGCCGGCCCCACATCTTGGCCCAATGGCCTCTCTATTTTCCTCGTGGATCTTTACTTCACCCTTAAGCAAAATATCAGCTCCGTCGGTGCTTCTTTCGGTGGAGATATGACATAATGCAGTTGAGTGGGAATGGAGGTGAATAATGGAGGTTGAGTGGGTCACATGTGTTTCTCGTATTTCTACCGTATATATATAAAAATATAATACAAAAATATGTTATGATACTATGAAATATAACAAGATGAATGATGGTATTTTTAAATTTTTGTGCCTCCACGGTAAATATTTCTTATGGGTTTTTACTCTGTAAAAATTATGTACATGGGTTTTAAGTTTTTATAATGCCATGATGAGAATTTTTGTTTCATGATGCAGGTGATAAAAAGTAAATATGCTAAGATAAAATGATTAATGCAGTATGAAAAAGTAAATATGGATAACTACCGAGTTACCTCCTGGTGCGGTTTCGGAATTTTAAGTCCACCGAACCGGACTTCTCCGTTCGGGTTTATTCTTCGGTTGCATCAGTTGGTCCTAGAGATGGAGACCTTAACGGTTGCACTTGCTTTTTATGCCACTCCAAATTAGAGCATTGTTCCAGTCTTGGCTTGAAAGCGAACCACTCTTCCTTCCCATTGATATGGAATTTAATTTCTCCGGCTCTGACATCAATGTGAGCATTTGTAGTGCTCAGGAAGGGTCTCCCAAGAATGAGGGGTGTATTCATGTCTTCCTGCATGTCAAGTACTACAAAATCTACGGGAACGAAAAAGTTTGTATTTTTACCGGAATGTTTTCAGTGATTCCTACAGGGTAGCGGCCCGATTGGTCGGCTAGTTGCAAGCACATTGATGTTGGCATGAGGGTTGAATAGTTGAGCTTGTCGAACACCTTTTTGGGCATGACACAGACACTTGCTCAAAGATCACATAACGCATTCTCAAAGTTCTGGCTCCCGATCAAACAATCGATAGTGGGGCATCCTGTATCATTCTTCTTGATAGGTGAAGTGTTTAGGATGGCTGCACTACACTCCTCCATTAACTTGATTACCTCAGTAGACGGTAGTGGTCTTTTGTTGCTGAGGATGTCTCTGAGATACTCCGCGTACGTAGGTACCTGTATGGCATCTAGCAACGAAATATTGATATATAACTTTTGAATTACCTCTACGAATTTACCAAATTGCTCATTCATTTTGGCTTTCTGATTTCTGCATGGAAACGGCAGGAGGGTCGTGTCATGAAAATCTTGTTGTAACTCTTGCTCTTATGGCCCAACTTCATCAACTTCATTGGTTCTCTTCTCCTCTTCCTGCACTACCAACGTGTCTTACCTGTCCTTGTTGGATATGGTGGATCACGAGTAGACTTGCCACCTCTTGTGGTTATAGCGTTTACCTTTTCAAGGTTAGTGGCAAAAGATAGAGCAGCAGCCAACTGGGCTAATTGTGATTCTATCTTTTTATTATAGCTAAGTTGGTCTTTTATGGCGAAAGAAAAACTATCCATTTTAGTATTTATGTTTTCTAGGACCTTATCATTAAAAGCAAGCTTCTTAGAAATATTTTCATTAATCCTAGCTTGTTCTAAGATTAAGTCTCTTAAGGATGGTTGCTTAGGAGTATTATAGTAATTATTTGGGTACTTACCTTGGTAAGTCGATCATTGTTGTTGATTCCATCCTTGTCTCTATTGTTGTGGAGCAAAATTATTGACGATGTTTACATCCTCCTGATATTTAGGGAATTCTACCCCCAAGTATTCTCCACATACATTCTAAGAATTAAAGGCATCTTGAATAGCCTAACGATCTTTCTTGTAATTGGCTCGCTGTTCAAGCCAATTCAACAGTACGTCCATCTTGGTTGACAGTGCACACACCTCTTCTAGTACTTCTTCGCTCTTATTGCATAATTGAATGTTACATGATGACCAACCTTGATTAAAGGCTATCTTTTCCATAAGAGTTTCAGCTTTTCCAAGAGTGGGTGACATAAATGATCCTCCAGCAGTTGCATCCAGTTGTTCGCGAGCTTTCTGAGTTAATCCATGGTAAAAACCTTGTATGAGCAACCAATCTTCCATCCCATGATGAGGACAATCTAAAATGTATTCTTGGAAATGTTCCCATGCTTCTGGAATGGTTTCTCCCTCCTGCTGTTAGAATTTGAAAATCTTTTCTCTTAAGGCATTTGTCTTACCTATAGGGAAGAACTTTTCTAGGAAGGCCTTTGAACACTTTGCTCACGTGTTGATGTGATCTTTATTGATGTAGAACCACTGCTTCGCCCGTCCCACAAGTGAGAATGAAAACAAGTGAAGTAGTATGATGTCTTGAGCAATGCCCTTGATGATGACCGTGCTACTTATCTCCAGAAAATTCTGAAGATGAGCACTAGCATCTTCTAAAAAATTCTAACGGTTTTTAAAATAACCCTGGTGAAAACACAGATTCACCAAAACTCGTGAAATTTGTCAGTTTAAACTTAGATTTGTCAGTTTAAACCCCTAAGTCTATGTTGGTGATCATTTTCATGCATTATTTCAAGTTATATTGAAGTTTATAATGAATGATAACTACCGTCAACAGTACTCAAGGAGAACAAGTGAAGAGATCCTCGAAGTATGTAAAAATATACACAATTTATTTATTACCATTGTGTTGATATATATAATCATATATATATATATATATATATATGTATATATATATATATTCATACTTTGGCTTTCATTCGAATTGAAGATTGAACGGAGGAAGCAAAAGGTCCTGTGATGTGACCAGATCAAAGCAATTCAAGAGGCATTGTCAGGATTTCTTTTAGAGCAGGTCATAGATCCCAAGAGCGTGTATTATTATGACCCTAAAGAATTCATACCTAGTAGCCAAACGACGAAAGATTAGGGTTGCAAGAAATCCTAAGGACATGAGTACATTTGTGACTTTAATATATATGTACATATTTCATGCATGCACAACATCTTGAAATATTTGTATATATATATATATATATATATATATATATATATATATATATATATATATATATAGTTTCATATATTTTAGTGTGTTATTTATGTATAATGCTCGAACGGAACCTTATACGTACGTATATATGGACGTATATTAGCAGCGTAGAATTCGTATATGAAAAGCTAATCGAAACAAAAAGAATTGAATTGAAAAGAAACCATAAAATAAAAAGGAATAAAATAGAAAAAAAATGAAATCTTTAGTACCGGTTGGAAACACCACCTGGGACTAAACGTGCCAGCCCCGGTGCAATGTCTGAGGGCCATTTAGTCCTGGTCGGTAATAGCAACCGAGATTAAAGGTCCACTTCCAGTCTCAGTTCTCAAAACTAGGATTAAATGAGGCCTTTAGTCCCGAATTCGTAATCCCGGTTGAGAAACCGAGACTAAAAGGGTTTCTCAGCCAAGATTGCAACCTAGTCCTGCTCTAGTGAAGTCGTCTTGAGTACATGTGCAAATTTCAGGTTCCTAGCCTAGCTCCACCACATTGATTAACTTTGGGTTTCTTTATTACGATTCTCTACCCACGCGGAGCAAAGTTTCAAATTTGCTTCCCAGATCTGATCAAGCGGGCACAAAAGATGAAAGATTTTGTTTTGACCTAGCTAGGAGTACAAAAGATACTCATCCATATTTGGCGGCAAAGACACGAAGCGCTCGCCGTTGGCCGTCCTCCATCAACGGATCAACATCAACCTGACGTCATCTCGCAGAAGGATCCTTCTAGAATCTGCTCAGAATTGTGCACGGCATTCATCAAACCCAAGCCCTTGTTTAGATTGAAGTTTTTTCACTCTCTTTCCATCACATCAAATTTTTGGACACATGCATAGAGTATTAAATATACATAAAAAATAACTAATTACATAGTTTGATTGTAAATTACGAGACAAATCTTTTGAGCCTAGTTAGGCTATGATTGGACAATAATTATCAAATACAAACGAAAGTGCTACAGTGTCAAATACTGATTCCTAACTCCAATTTAAACAAGGCCCAAGTGAATTTCGAATTCGCACACGTATATCTCTGACTACCAAGCCAATCAATGCAATGTCACCTTAGGGATACTGTAGAGAGATACAATCTCGATTTCTTAGATCCATATGTTGCACGCTATTGAGATAATAATGATGTCTCTATGGCAACTAAAATTATTTTTATATTACTTGTTTCTAATAAACATTCAACTCTATTTTCATATAAAATATCGGGTGTTGATCGTTTCCTAATTTTCAATTAAAATTGGCACAAATCTTAGTAATGTTGATATTAGATTTATTTACCACTGTATGGTGTTAGGGGCGAAGCCAGGAATCAAGGCCATCCGGGTCAGCTCCACGGATCAACGCACAAAATCTACTTGCAAACAATAAATGCACCTAGGATTTGCTAAAATTTATAGGGGTCGCCTGACCCGGCAGGTACACGTAGCTTCTCCTGTTAAGCATAAGAACGGCTGCAGAAAATGGTCCTTCGAGGGTGGGGTGGTGAGGAGTAGCTCATCCTTCTTCGTATACTTATCTTGGTCCTTCTTCCTCTTCTTGCTCTATGATCTCACTCTCATGGAGCTCTGCTTGGCACGAGGACTTATGGGGTATTTGGGACTGCTACACAAACTCTATCGTGGAGCACCTCCATGAAAAATTAGAGTTTATGGAGCATCTCACAACTCCACCCTTTTTTTCTCGAATAGAGTGCGTGAAGCTGAAACCATTTGATTAAAAAAAACATAGAGCGGAGCAGTCCCAGACACCTCTTAAGCCGCCCCTTATATCTCTCGGGTGCGCAGGTGGTTAATGGATTAGTTTGACTATAAATAAATAAATAAATAACAAAACTACATCAAGACAGTACTCGTAGCCCTACTAATAACCCAACAATATGGCAATAATTCAACGACAAAATCGCAGTCAATCCTCACCACGATCAACACTTTTCAAAAAAGGGTTTACTTTACTATAAACCATCGGTCACAATGGTAACTTCTTATGGCTGCATCACGTGAAGTATACGATGTCATCTTTAAAGGGCAAGAAGACCGATTCATTTCGGCACGTCCTTGTACCGTCTATGCTACTACTACTCATTATCATTTTCAAGTACGTGCAATTATCGAAAACCCAAGTACGTGCAATTATCATTTATTGAGAGATTAATATCGTTGCCCCCACTTCCTAGATTACAGCTTTTTTTCCATTTTTCTTAAAGAACTAGACCTGACACGAGAGCTACGTACGCAACTAATACTACTGTCCAACGAAAACGTCCATACGAACTCATTTTGGCACAAGTATACGAAAAGAAAAACATCATTTTCCCAAATACTTGGAAGCGACCTGTGCAAAACGTACCCCTCGTTGCCTTCCCCGGAAGTAAACACACGATTGTACTCCAGTGGCTACTACGTGCGGATCGCAACGAAAACCACAGCCTAATAACCTCCACTACTAATCCTTGTCATCACGCCATGATGGAGTGCAATTTTTGCTCACGCATGCAACAGTTAACTCCGGTAGTTAGTACCACCTCCGGTCATTATTGCGGTTAGTTGACCCATACCAATTGCTCGTGTGAAATGAAATCCCCAACGTGCCCACCAGGCCAATAGGCCATCATCATCGCTCTCGACAGAAACCGAGCACAGCAAAGGCGAGCTGAGAGGATCCGATCCGGATTCCACTGCGCCGGTGGTGCCTGGTAGCGTCGGATGGATCGGTCGGAGGCTAGCGGGGTCTCCGGTAGGGCCCTTTTTGACTTTCCAACGCCCTGGACGTTGACGGCCGCCCAGCCAGCCAGCCCGGCAGCCGCAAAGGATCCGCGACCCACCGCACCGCGCCAAGACAAATCCAAGCACCCAGCACCGACGTGTCCTAGTCCTAGGTTTTCCGGTGCATCCGATCTCAGCCGTCCGCTCGTGCGCCAACAGCCCCGATCTGTCCCACTGGCCGAATTTTTTTGTTTTTTCTGCCCTTTTTTTTTTGAAAGTTTGTCACAAATATACCTCTAGAGGTATGCTTTCAAAATCTAGACCCTCAGCTCGACGCCGTAGTAATTGGCGCCGAGATTACACGTCTTGTGCCCACGCTGGCGCCGAGGCAGATGTGGCAGCCAGCTCGACGCCATAGATCTTGGCGCCGAGCTCGGAGCCTACATCTTTGGCGCCGTGCCTGCCTGACATGTGGGCTCCCTTTTCTTTATCTCTTCTTCCTCTTCCTCTTCCTCTTTCCTTTCTCGCCGGCCCGCCCGCCCGCCGACCCCGTCCTCCTACTCCCGGCACACCGCGACCTCGTCGTCGATACTGTTGTCCGCGTGGCAGGTCTGCTCCACCCGGGCATGACCCGGCCCCTGCACCGGCATCCACGAGTCGGCCCCTCCTCGCTGGCCGCCCGATCCCTGCCGCCGGCTGTTCCATTGCTGCTGTTGGCCCTCGAAGTGTCGAGGGCAGACCTTGGAAAGGGACGAGGGGAGGGGCTGGTGTTCGGCTACAAGGTCGCAGCACCCGCCATGGCGGGCAAGTTCGGCTAGTGCTTTTCGCCTCCAACGTCGCCTGCTCTGTTTGTTGCATTCATCGGACAAGTAAAATTTGTGAATATGCAATGTAGTTACTTAGTTAGCGTGAATTGTAGCTCTAGTTTGATTATTCGGTACTTACTAGTAAATGTGATAACGTAGGTAGTTGATTTACTTAGTGAGATAGGTATGTAGATAGATACATACATAGATACATAGGTACATAGATATAGTTAGATAGCTAGTTGTATATTTAGTTATTTAGGGTAGAATTTAGCTATTTAGTTACTAGATTATATCTATATACTTAGTTATTAACCTATTTACTTAGGTTGTAGTTAGTTAGTATGTATTAGATAGGTACTATATAAAACTACTTTGGAATAAATGATTTGTGTTTGAATTTGTGTATGAACTAATAGATGGACAACCTAGTGAGCATATATCATAGAGGCACCGTGGAAAGAGATCGCTATGGATATGTTGAGTTTGTTGATATGGAAAGCGTGCCTGCTGTTATTCAATGAGAAGACTTCATTTAGTGAGTTGGTTGCATGGGCTTAGGAGGAGCTACATTGCCATGGAGATGATGGCATCATAGTTGAGGGTGTACTTCACCTAGGTTCCCCACCCAATATCCTAAGGAAGATGATCCCAATTGGGTGTGCGGATCAGTGGGGGAACTATGTGATATCGGCTATGAAGAGCCAGTTCCAAAGTTTGGATGTGGTTGTGCATCGGGTGGTACTTGATCGCATCCCTCATGGGTTTTCTCCAGAAATGGGTCAGCAGGCATAATTTGACCCTCCCGTCTTGGAACCTGATATGGATGTGGAGGTTGCACCTATAGTTCCTAATGCTCAATCTGCCCCCAATGAGGTTGTTGGAGATGCTTATTGGACTCATGATATTGTGGCAGATCCTCCTCATGAGATCCCTTTGACACAGAATCATCCAAGTGTCTTATACACATCGTTATTGGGAGCTTACCCCCTTCCTTACATCCATTTTTCTCATTCTTTCCTCGTATTTCTACTTATGTTGCAGGAGACATTCCTGACAATGTGGATGTGCCCCCTGTTGCTGCGCAAGTGCACTATGGAGATGGATTCTATGGCTCCAATAGTATTGAAATTATAAATGATTCGGAGCCATATGAGATAGCAAGGGCTCTTGATTCTGATGATGATCGTCCTATTAGAGAGCTGACGAAGAGTGGCATTGAGATGCTGAGGCGTATCTTTCCCGGCCGCCGTAATCCAAGAGTTCACGAGTTCAGCGATCTTGCTCATTTCGATCAGGCATGTGTAGAAACACGTGATGATGAGCTGCTAGAAGCTCCTAAGGCCGGCCCTAACATGGTAATTGAGAAAGGTAGGGTATTCAAGGACATCCCTGCATTGAAGAGGTGGTTGCAAGCGTTTGCAGTGATATATAAGAGACCTTACAAGGTCGTGTATTCATATGCGGGGTGCCGTTACACAGTTGTGTGCAACAAGGAACGCTGCCCATGAAGGGTTTGTGTAAGGAAGCAAAAGGTCATCAAAAAGTGGAAGATCACAAAAGTTGTTGGGCCACACAATTGCGCAGACCATGTGCTCACACTGAAGCATAGATAGTTGACATCTATCCTCATTGCCTAAGCGGTTGATAGGAATATTGCAGGGAGAACCTAACATAAAGGTTAGGACAATTATCAGGACCTTTGAGGCGTTGTATGGAGATTATGTGATAACTTATGATAAAGCTTGGAGGGCTAAGCAGCGAGCATGGAAGATGATATATGGGGACGAGTAGGATGGGTATGAGCAGCTGCCAGTACTTTTCAATGCAATCAAAGCGGTGAATCCAGGCATGCATTATGAGTACATACCAAAACCAAATGCATGGAAGGATGGAAGATAGATATTCTTCCGTGCTTTCTGGTGCTTCCCTTAGTGTGTTGAGGCCTTTAAGCACTGTTGTCCCATCTTCTCTATTGATGGTACGTTCTTGATTGGCAATTACCAGGGCACACTTCTTATAGCCATATCATGTGACACGAACAACAAGTTGGTTCCTTTGGCATTTGCTTTGGTTGAAGAAGAACAATGATTGTTGGGGATGATTGTTGAGGTTAGTCTGGCCGGATACATATGGTTGGGCCTGGTAGGGAGGTTGGCGTCATATCTGATAGGCATCAGGGCATACTTAATGTTGTGCGAGAGCAGATAGAGGGGTATGCACCTTTGCACCATTGTTGGTATACTCGGCACCTTGTCGAGAATCTACTCTGGAAGGATGGTGTGAAGGATAACTTTGATCTGTTTCAGGAAGCTGCTCGACAGCTTGAGGACATGTACTTTTAGAAAAAGTTAGAGCAGGTCAGAACCGCATCAGAGTTTATGGTAGATGTTATTATGTACTATTATGGACTTTGTGGACTTTTATTATGAACTATTGTACATTGTATGGACTATTATTATGGACTATATGGACTATTATTATGGACTATGAACTACTATGGACTATAATTATGGATTGTGTGACTATTAATATGCTCATGTATATGATTTGAGATGAATATTTATGTCATATTTGTGTATGGATTGCATCAAAAAATAGGGGAAATTATGCCAAAATTTTCTGCCTAAAGTACATTTGTGTAATACACCTATAGCATCTAGCCTTTACAGTGATTTATCATGTCACCATCGAATAGGCTTTTCAGTGTCCTTCGAAATAGTGATTGAAGTCTAAATTCGAATAGACTTTTCAGTCATGGAATCTAGGCTCTCTAGTGTCCTTCAATGTAGGCTTTTCAGTGATTCTGAGTAGACTTTCTAGGAGCATTTACAACACAATAAAATGGCCAGTAAACCTACCTCCGCCTATATATATGTGTTCTAGGATGCATTGCAAACCAAAAGCAAAACCAAACTAGTATTCAATTTCATTGAAGTAGGAATGTCTAGAGGGTCATCTAGAGGAAAGGGTTTTGGGAGTGGGAGAGGAAAGGGGGAGAAGAAGGAAACTTCCATTATGGGAGGGGTCTCTTGGTCCTGATTTCTTTGAGGAACTAGTGTATCAGTTTCCCCACAAGAGCAATAGTGATTTCACTAAAGAGTGCCCTATCAGAGGATACGATAACTGGAAGGAAGATTGACCAAAATACATGCATGGTGAGAACTTGCTTAGTGTAGATGTTCACCTGAGGAGATCAACGGAGGTTGTCGCTTCTTCAAATGCCCGCGAGCATGGGTAATTGCTATTATATTTTGCTTGTTAAATATGTTTCTCGAATACCCTTACAACTCATAGGACATACTTATTGTAGTCTTCCGAGTCCGAAGAAAACTATGGGTTCACTAGGTGGGTTGATCCTCAACTAATTTATCCGCGTCAGCAGTACATCTAGTACCTACAGGATCGTATCTTTGATCTACAAAGGGAAGTTAGCAGCTGTTACAAGGAAGACGAAGACTGATGGACAACAACAATAGTGTAGGTTCACAAGAGGCACTCCTACAATGATTCATATTGCACTTGCCCTAATCACAAGAACAAGGGGCCTCCGCCGCCACCCCCACCACCACTACAACAATAGGAGGCTACTGTGGAGAAGGTGCAACACAATTTGCTATGTGGCCATACTACTAGGACGACCCTATCTTATTCACATGGCATATCCATGTGTTTGTTGTTTGGTTTAATTACCTAAGGCATGTTAGGTTTAGTTGAAGGAACTATGTACCCTTGTTTGGTACATGTTCTAACATGCCATTTCGTGTGCTTGTTGTTCGCTTCAATTACCTAAGGCATGTTAGGTTTAGTTCAAGACCTTTGTACCCTAGTTTGGTACATGTTCTCACATGCCATTTTCATGTGTTATGCGTGTTGAATTATATAATGCCCTACTTCGTTAGGTTTTATTAGCAGTACGTGATCTCATTTTACTACGTCCGCAATATTAAACTGAATATTATGACCACAGATAATGAAAACAACAACACAATGAAAAGTCCAATACTATGACATATTAAACAACACAATAATACTAGAAGTACATGCTGACAAACTAAATAACGCAGTACATGACCTAAGTATGTCCATACTTAAAGTGCATTACATGATAACACAATGAAAAGTCCAACAGTAGATAACATTGTTGAAAGGATCTAAACAATGCCTAGAAGGGGGTGAATAGGCATATCTAAAAATTTCTGCGTAATCTCAAAATCAAATGTCAGTGACAGTCGGAAAGTCCCGACAGTTTGGGATCGAACTTCCAGCACTCGGAAGTTTCGACGCAAACAGTCGGGAGTTTCGGCACCTACGAGAATTGCACTACAAGTGCTAAAACGAACTTTGAGTGAAAGATATCTTGCAACCCCACTCCTTAGTGGTAAGGAGAAGTGTTGGGGTTGCTTATTTGACGCCGAAAGGTCACCACTTCGTAGATCGAGTCCAAACCCTAAGAGGAGATTTGGGAAGAAAGACAAACCAAGAAGAACAAATATGATAGCACAAATCATAACAACAACAACAAGAAGCACGCGGGACACAAGAATTTATTTTGAGGTTTGGTAACCCCACAAAGGAGCTCCTACGTCCTCATTGTTAAGGTGACCACAAAGGTCGGAGTCTCTTCCACCTCCTTGCATCTCTCAAAGCAACCACAAAGGTTACTTGAGCTTTCCACTAAGAAATCAAGGGTAATACAAACTTTCCAAGGCTCCTTTCACAAGATGGAAGCTCTTGGGCGGCGCCTAGCCGGCTAGGGTTCCAAGAACCCAAGAGTAATAGACGTACATCCAACCAGCTTGACAAAGAAATTAAGTGCTCAAGCTTGCCAAAGTGATTCTCTCACTCAATCCACTCTCCTTTCACTCTATGGAAATCCTATGGAAATCGAAGATTGGAGCAAAGGGGAGAGGAGAGTGGTGCCTTGAATGCTTGGGAGCTGTTTTGGACAAAGGTTGGTGAGCAATGAATGAGTAGTCCTAGTTAGAAGAGAGGAGAGAGCTATTTATACTCATAGGCAAATCCAACCGTTTCAGATCTGAGTCAAAAGTTTCGACATAGATCGCCAGAACTTCCGGCCCTTCTACAAAATATTGTTCAAGGCATAGTCAAAGATGGTCAACACAGCTAGAGCCAGAACTCCTAGCAAAATGCCAGAACTTCTGGCAGTCGGGACTTCTGACTTTTGTTGAGACTCCTGACGCACAGCCGAGCCAGGGGGCTAAGTCCCAGGGCATCTGGACTTCCGGCGAGAGCTAGGACTTTCAGCACCTGGAACTCCCGACTCTTGTCGGGACTTCTGATGGACGAAGGTGCGTAGGCAGGCTGGTGGCTAAGTCAACAAGCGCCGGGACTTCCGGCACCGAATGTCGAAATTTCAACTGCCAGAACTCCTGGTTCATGCTAGGACTTCCGGCTACCAAAAGTCCATAAACTATATCTAAGTGTTCGTGAGGTGATTTTGTGTCACTCTTTAGATTTTATTTTTATGCTTGAGCACTCTATCTTTCTCAGACCACCTAAACTTGCATCCCTCTTTATAGTACGGCATACCTAAACCCAAAACAGAATAAAATTCTTTGAAGAGCGCTTTGGGTTCGTCCGCCTTTTGCACTTCAAGAATTGAGGGATACCATTTCATCTTAAATCAACTCTTTGAAACTTTCAAGGGAATAAAGCTACAATATATCTCATTAAGATCTTATTAGTCCCTAACTTGGATGTCATCAATACACTAAAACCCACATAGGGGGCAAATGCAGTTTCAATTGTTCATGAATAAACCATAAAACTAGCAGGTCATGGAGACTATTGAGTGCAACGAGACCACTTTCCCTTCCTTAGGGCATCGGGATTCTCCTACATCGCTGCTTTCGCTCGATGTGCATGCTCAAGCTTCTTCTCCCTCTCCTCCTTGTACGCAGCAACATGCCTCCTTTCCTCCTCTTCCTTGTGCTCCATTTTTGTAGTCTCCTCTCTATGTCTCTTCTCCATCATCTCCTTGTCCTCTGCCTCCCACCTGCAATAGTTCTGCATCCATTCCTTGTCTTTAGGCTTGATCTTAGTGTCGATCCACTACTCAAAATCATAGAGCGGTGGAGAGGGTCTGCAACAAATATAATTGTTACAAAATAAAAAAATCATGCAAGATTTCATATGACACCAAATAATTATTACACAACATCAATTCCTCACCATCTTGTTAATGCGGCGCTGACGAAGTGTAGTCTCAAACACAAAATTGGAACACATCTAATACCTCTGCCTATACATGTCATCTTCATCGGACTTGGCTACCTTGCAAGGATCGTCGCAAACATGGGCACTAGGAACACCACTAGGTAGAGGCAATAGGTCGAAGGTATTTTTGGTAATCCGACCATAACTATAATTTAACCAATTTCATTCTAAGAACCAAAAGCAATTAACATTAAACCCTAAACCTAGGGTTTCCCATTTGATCCACAACAATGAACCCATAATATAACAATATGCAGTTGAGATTACCTTGGTATGCTAGTTTTTCCTATGCCTTGGCATCCTACGGCTGTATAATAAAAATATTAAAAATTGCATGAAACTCTAAGTAATGATGATTCTTAGGTTGAAAATTTTGACTAATATATACCGAATCGATGCAAAAAAACTAGGAGGGGAGCGAGGATACCTTGCTCTCGAAGATCTATGGATCAAATCAAAGTTTCCAAGGTCCAATAAGCCGAGTCATGAGGTACGGCGAAGTGGGCAGAGCAAAAACCCGAGAGGGAGGAGAAAGAAGAGGAAGAAGCCTCGACAAGAAAGGTTGGGCGCTGCGTTAAAACACCACCTCGATGCCAATAATCCCGACAGCCAAGCTTGGCGCCAATAATCCCGACGCCAACCTTGGCAGCCAATGACCTCGGCACCAAGGTGGATGCCATGTCACCGCCATGTCTACAGTCGATGCCGACGTGGCCGAGGAAGCTTGGCGCCAAATGCTCTGGCGTCAAGACATGTAATCTCGGCACCAATTACTACTGGAGCCGAGCTAAGGGTCTAGATTTTGAAAGCATACCTTTAGGGGCATATTTGTGACACACTTTCAAAAAAGGGCAAAAAACCAAAAAAAATCGGTCCCACTAGGGGTACGACCGCACAGCCGTCAGTTCCATCATGATTAGCACGTTGAGTGAGGTGGCATGGATGAAAACACCAAAGCGGCCGTAGAGTATGGCCTATGAGGCCCATGGCACTCAAAGCAGTCTCTTCCATGACCTATGGGACAGTTTGAACGTGGGCCCAACGCGGGTGAGGTGGGGTAGGGTGTGCATGAGGTGGCGAATGGATCGCGGTGGTTAAGTGGGCCTCGTTTGCCTTGTGTGTGTGCTCATGGGTCGGGTCACCACCGAGTGTGCGCAACAGAACGGGGGTCATTGCCTTGGCTGGCTGGCGTTTAATTCGTTAACGACGGTTGCTTTGGCCCCGTTCGCTGGTCTGAAACTTGGCTGAAACTGGCTGAAAACACTGTTCTGGCTAAATTGGTGTGAGAGAAAAATACTATTTCGGCTGAAAAAAGAAGTCGAACAAGCTGAATATGGGGTAAGCCGAACAGGGCCTTTGTTTCGTTAGCTAACATGATTAGATTAGGCATATGAGTATTACAGATAGGCTATTATAGGCCAACAACGTACGTAATAACAAGTCTTTGTTTTCCTCAATGATTAAGTTGGCGTTCAAGAGCTTGATATTAAGGACTTAGTAGATGAATTTGTCTCATCTATATCCTTTAACATATTCTAACCAAATGAGGAGGATAGAAAATAGGGTCCCCTCTAGGCACATGTTTGGTTGAAGGCCAACCACGATGAAATAGATCGATCCCCTTTTTTCTAGGGTGTTTGTTTAGAAGCGAGTAGGATGGATCCATTTTTTAAAAAAATATTCTCTATAGATAATATAGGTGGGATCCATCTCTTGGAATCCAAGACATGAGGACACCCCACTTTGCCACAAGAAAGCAGTATTTTGATTCTGTTGCAGGCGAGTGCTATCATTATAGCAAGCATTGGTGTGATAAGTCCAGGTGGGTGAGTCGACGAGAAGGGGGGACAGGGATGATGAGCAAGCACAGCGACTGAACTCGTGGTTCTTCTCTATTTCAATCGAGCAGTGTAATGGCTTCTAGTCATGGTTCCATCTCCTTGCATGGGTTGCACCACGAGGGCGGATAGGGGGTAGGGTGGTAGGGGCGAGCAAGCGAGCGCCATCAGGTAAAGGAATGTAAAATCCATGTGAGGAGAAAGGAGATATACATGTGTGGCCTACCACTCACGGTGCCTAATGCGGAAGGCCTTAACGTCCATCACACTTTCCAAATCCCTCCTACCAAACTAGGCAACATTATCCATTGAACCAGATGTGAGATAGAATGATCCCATTTTAAAAAAATAGGACATGACCTAATCAAAAGGATCAAGATGCCTAAGAGGGGGGGTGAATTGGACTAATTCTATTTTTTGCAATAATTAAGCCCTACACTTAGCCCATTTCACCCCTTGTGTCTAGAATGTATTTCTATTGTTCTCCTGTACAAAAGTTTTGCACCATATGTTCCAATCCTACTCTAGCATGGCAATTCTAGGAATATAAAGACATAAAATGAATTGCTCAAATGTAAATGCTCAAAATAAAGAGAGGGAAAGGAACACGGTGATGTTTTTCCCAAGGTATTGGAGAGTCGTCACTCCCCACTAGTTCTCGTTGGAGCATCCATGCAAGGGTGTAGCTCCCACTTGATCCACACAAGGATTAAGGGCTCTCTATGGGTAGATTCTTTGACACTCCATCGCGGTGAATCGCCATAAGAGCTCACAAAATGACTTGGGTCATCCACAAGCTCCGATGGATGATCTCCAAGCTCCCAATCACCACCGAGCCATCTAGGTGATGGCAATCACCAAGAGTAACAAGCACAAACTCTTACTTGACCAAGACAAGCCTAATGAGTAAGGTGGATGCACACTTGCTACTCCCTATGCACTAATGAGGTCCTTAATCTTTGATTATCAAATCTCAATCACCCCACTAGGCTCTTGCTCTCCCTTGCACTCCAAAGGTATTTCTCAGTTGAACAAATGGGCAAGAGATCTCAAATGGACGAGTGGGATATGTATTTATACCCCCCCCCATTCAAAACATAACGGTTGAGGTCCAACTCAGCAAGTATAGGGATGATCGGATGCTCTGGTCAAGGTGACCGGACACACCGGTCAGTTTAATGCGTCAGTGTGTCAGAAAGAGCCATTTGCTCTGACCAGACTCTAGCCTATGTCTGGTCAGCACCCACCGGTCGTGTTCGGTCAACAAAAAACCTCGCTAGAACCTTACTGATGTTGACCGGATACTAGCACCTAGAGTCTGGTCATTTCTCTGTTCAGCGTCTGGTCCATGGTCAATAGCCTGTCCATGCTGCTACAGATACGGCTAGCGTCGCGTCCGGTGAGCACTGGTGTCTAGTGTTCGGTCCCACTCTGACTGCTGTTGCCGATCAAATGAACTGACTAGACTCTCCAAGCTGTGTCCGGTCACAACCAAACCATTGTCTGGTCAATCATTTGACTCCCTATTTACTTCTAATTCGAAATTCTTTGAGAATGAAGTTGATTTCTATCGATCTTAGGGCTATTCCTGAGCTACTTAGTGCTAAGTTTGACAAGTGTGTACCACACCTAATCCATTAGACTCACCTAGGTTAAGTTACTAGTCCATACCCCCCTTAATAGTATGGCCAAAGGAAAAACAAAGTCCTATACTACTCTAAGTGTCTCTCCAACACCAAACGACACTTAGAACTAGTCCGTCCTTAATCCTTGTCGTCCATCCTTTGAAAACCAAAATGATTTCGATCGATAGGGGCATGACAACCATGATTGCCCAATCAATTTCCATTTCCATGACATAACTCAAATTGCCTCTACAAAACACACGTTAGTTATAGTAATCTCGTGTCATCATTAATCACTAAAACCCAACTGAGGGCCTAGATGCTTTCAATCTCCCTCTTTTTGGTGATTGATGACAACACAACCTCGAGTATGTAAAAGAGATGAGTGAGGTTTTCAACATGCTTGGTTCATATATGCTTTTGTTAATAAGAGCAAAAGGATTAGACATGCTTATATGACCCAAGCCAATATGGTGTACTCAAAAGATATTAAATAAGTATGAGTACATGAAGTAAAGCTCATTTGAATCAGAGTAAAACGCGGAAGCAAAACCAATGAGTATAACCAAGTGACATTACTTATATAAAACAAAGTAGAGAGCACACATGTCACATAAGTCTCACCATCACATGTATATAATACAATGCATGAAAGTAAACATGAATTCATGAAGTATCACACACGAAAGACCAAAAGAATCGAGTCCATCTCAAACGCTCCCCCCTAAATCTAACATACTCGGTCCCTAACATACCCGGTCCCTCTCCCCCTTTGGCGTCAAGCACCAAAACCTAAAGATCAGATGGCGGGACAGGAGTAGTCAAGTCGGGCACTGAGGTGCAGGTGAGAGACCTAGAACTAAGTTGCATCATCCTCTGACCCTAAACTCTGAGGGGTCTGACCTTCTGTAGCTAGAAGTGAAGGTGAAGCGGTCTGGGTCTAGTCAGTAACTAGCATGGCCTGTAACTCTGTAGGTGTCACTATAGGAAGGGGAGCCACATCTATCGATGTCGCTATCACTAAAGCCTCAAGTGTAGGAGTGACTGTCTAAGGTGGCTTGGATGATGCAACAAACGATGGAAATGTCTTAGTAGTCCCGGTAACTAGAGCAGTTGTGGTAGGGATAGAGATTCAGAACACTAGAGGTGTAGGCTGCCCTATGAGCTCACTGAAGGTAGCTCCAAGACTCCTAGAGACTGGGGTGTCCATCACTAATGCCAAAGAAGTTTGAGTCAGAGTGAAGCCCATAACAATAGGAGTAAAGTGCAGACCCTGAGCTGTCCCTAGTGAAGCAAACCACTGAGACACTTGCTCTGTAGGTGAGGCAAACTAAGAGCTGGCTATCTCTAACTCGATAGCCCACTGGGATATATAGCTGGAGTCACTGGAGTGGTGGTGGTAGGCTAGCCTATCTGAAATGTAGACTACTGAGGATCAACCCCAATAGCAGTGAATACATGCTGCATGAAGTTGAGTAATTACTGCTGAATCATAAGATGCTGCTGCTGCATGGCCTGCTACTACCGCTGAAACTCATCCTGTCGTGCTTGAACCTAAGCAAGTGCAGCTGCGGTCTCCTATGACTGGCATGCCTGGTCCTACCTCATCCACTCAAGAACAGGTAGGAGTGTCGGGTTGGTCAATGGTGGCTGTGGTGGAGCTGAGCTGAAGCCACTGGACTCTCTATCATGTGGACAAGGTGCCATCTGTGAAATCAGCTAATAGTCATCGTCTGAGCTATCACCTGGGTTGGTCTCGACCTCATCTTCCTACTATGCATCAAGTTGCTCCTCCTCTATCTCTATGATGCCCCTGATGATCTCATCCTGCTGAGCTGCTATCTCTGGTACCTCTGGGCGATGATTCAGCTGGCGAGGTGTCCTCTCTCGACTGTGACGTAGCATCTGGCTCATGTCATACTGTGGAAACTTAGTAGTCGCACATGTCCACTCTGCCATTCTCTCTGGGGACTTATGTGGAACTACCTATTGGAGTAAGAAAGTGATCTAATGAGCATAAGACAGCTGATGGTGACCTCTAAAACCCGCTGCTAGTATGTCCTCCATCTTTGAAAGCATCACATCCCAAATATCAAAGACAATTTGAGACACCAGGTAATGCACTAGCCACAGCTAAATTTGAGTCAGGCCCTCACAGTAGCTCATCCTTAGAAGCAGAGTCCTCCTCATAATAGCATCAAGGAGCCGAGCTGTAGGTGTAAGGTCACGTGGTGTCCTGCTCGACCCCTCGCCAAATGGCTCTATGAAGCAAGGTCTGACAAGATCTGTAGGTGGCACAAGTCCACCGTGAGGGCATCTCGGAGGTTCTATCTATCCATAGCATGCCTTGTGAAAGACGAATAAATGACTCTAGAATCCTCAGTATCTCTCTAACCCTCGAGCTCTGGAGCCTATAGTCACGCCCTTAGAAAGCAAAATGAATAAATCCGTGTCTCAGATCAATCCATAAGGACGAGTAGAACTCATAGACTCAAGATGGAACATATCGACCAGTCCATCCAAGGAGATTTGACAAGCCTGGCAGATAAGTGAGGTGAGGACAGATATGCTCACCTACAGCTGCAACTAGAGACTCTAAGGAGTAGACTCGCTGAGATCTGAAGGCAACACCACTGTTGAGACATGCACTATAGAAGTCCTCCTACAACATAGTGTAGAAGTGCTCTGAGGCACACTCATCCCACCTCAGCAGAAACCAATCCTCAAACTATACGAACCGTAGCTGCTGCATCTATCTGGCTGTGGCTGCCCTTAGGTCAAGGTGAACAACCAGAGGTGGACCCTATGGTCTAGGAGGTGGATGAGGGCCCCGCCTCTATGTCTGAAGCCTCGGTGACACCTGAGTGCATGTATGACTAGAGCATCAAAGCTATGGTTGTGCTGCCTACTCTATCTCCTCAACCTGCTCTCCCTATTGAGCGTCCTCTATCTGCTCTACCAACTATGTCTGCTATTCAGTCACCCCCTGAGTCTGAACTCTCCTCTAAAGAGACACACCATCCTCCAAGCATGATGGTCCCAGGTGGACTACCAAGACTAGTCTTAATCCTCTCGACTGGTGGCCCTCTGAGCTAGTGACAACTGATCACCTATACGGATGCCACTACCAGATTCCACCTATCTCGGCTCGCTCTACGATGGCTACCACTGCTAATGCTCTCTCTACCTCAACATCATCTCTCTTGTGCTTCTTCTTTGTAGTATTTTTCGCCTTTCCTTTTTGCTGAGCAGTTAGGCGAGGCAGAAGCGATGGATCCTCATTGCCAGGACCACCCCTGACATTCTTGCAACATGCCATCTCTAAAGCTGACAAGAATCACTGCCACTGATAAGAAACAACTACCAACTTGAACACTCATGAGGCATTGGCCTCAATCCGTACTCACGGGCTTGGCCTCGAGTAAATCTATCAACTGTCCAACTGCCAAGCAGACTCATTGCCCGAACAAACTACATGATAAAATAGGAGGTATATATATAAGCAACTTTATATACTAGGGAAGCGAATGACCTAATGGACAGCAAGCAGTAGGAAAGTAATGAGCGAATGTGGCTTGCTACCATAGAACAATCCCAAGACGTGCAAAGGGATAAGTTGTCAATCATAGGGACACCACACGGGAATGACAATAGCACTGCAAGGTCATACAGCCAAGAGAGGAATTAGAATTGAAATCAAGGGCTAGGGTTAGGTGATGCGAAGTAGTGCGGCAGTCAAGGAGGCATGGTGCTGCGAAACCATCGACGCAAGAGGATGGTAACATGGCGACACGGTGGTGCGTGAGCACACGACGGCGTAGTGGAGCGTGACAGCGGGCGAGACGCGTATGGTGATGTGGCGGTGTGATGCAGGCGGTGTGGGTGCGCAGGCTATGCGACGGTGGGGCCACAATAATCGAAAGTGCAGGTGTGGGTGAAATAGTGGAGGTGCAGGTGCGAGTGCGGCAGTGAGGTGAAATAAATGAGGGCCCCCATGACAGATAAGGAAAGAAAAGAAAAGACCTTTCCGCTTGCACTTCAGTGATCGGATGCACCGGATGAAAACGACCGGACACAGAAAACCAGAGTCCGGTCGAGTACAACGAGGTCTAGAAATGCCCAAATGGTGATCGGACATGTCCGATGCACTGTGACTGGACGTAGCTCTAAGTCTGATCCTTTTCTGTTAACTTCCTCATGTTGATCGAACTGCGGATTCAACTCCACACCTGACATGCATGAAATACTGTTCATCTTCCTGGTCTTTCTTCAGCAACTGTATCTCCTCCTGATGTACTGATCGGACGCTGCAACAAGTTAGGTCGATCCCCGTGTCTAGTCCTCTTCAACTATAGACACTCCTCCTTTTTTCATGACGCTTTCTCCCAATCAAGTCCCAAACTTCAATAAGACCCAAATAAACACCAATTGGGACTGATATGAGAGACCTCTCTCAAACACTCAAGTTTTTCTAAATAATTTACCTTTGGCTATAATTCATTTTAAGAAAATAGGCAACAAAAAGGGCGAGGAGCATCATGTGACCACACAAGAGGGTTTTATGACCAATAGGAGCTTCAAATGCTCTCCCTATTTATGGATAAACACAGCGGGTGCTCAAAAGATAACCGAAAAGAAACAACAAAGCAGCACACATGCACATGTCATGCAATACTTGAAAGTAAGTCTAGTTGCTTGTCAAGTTTGATCCAAGGTTATGCTTCTTCACACGCTTTTTGGCGGTTATCTTAACCATGTTAGACAAGCCCTAAATGCATTACTAAAAATTAAACATGTTTTATATTACAATGCAATACAAGGGACAACATAAGTTCATTTTTTAGTGAAGTTACTAAAGTCAAGCACATTTAGCTCATTCCTCAACCGACAAAATGTAGCCTCATCTAGCGGTTTAGTGAAGATATACGTCAATTGATCATCGGTCCTTACACCTTCTAGTGATATACCATTTTTAGCAACATAATCTCTAAGAAAATGATGGCAGATATCTATGTGCTTGGTGCAAGAGTGTTGAACCGGATTATTAGCAAGCTTTATAGCGCTCTCATTGTCACACAAGAGAGATACCTTTTCTAGAACTATAGCATAGTCTAGAAGAGTTTGCTTCATGTAAAGAATTTGTGCATAACAAGCACCTGCGACAATGTACTCTATCTCGATAGTGGACAATGCCACACTATTTTGTTTCTTGGAGGACCAAGACACTAGTGATCTACCAAGTAAATGGCGCCCTTCAAATGTGCTTTTTCTATCAATTTTGCAACCGGCATAATTCAAATCGGAATAGCCAATTAGTTGGAATCTAGCTCCTTTAGGATACCAAAGACCAATGCTTGTTGTGTGTTTAAGGTACCTAAGGATTCTTTTAACAGCAACCATATGAGTCTCCTTAGGATTAGCTTAAAATCTAGCACACATACACACACTAAACATGATGTCAGGCCTAGATGTTGTCAAATATAATAAACTACCAATCATAGAATGGTAGAGAGTTTGATCAACCGATTTACCCCCCTCATCTAGGTCGAGATGTCCATTAGATGACATTGGTGTCTTGATTGGCTTACATTCATCCATTCTGAACCTCTTGAGAAGGTCCTTGGTATATTTTTCTTGAGAGATAAAAATCTCCTCTCTCATTTGCTTGACTTGGAAACCAAGAAATAATGTAAGCCCTCCAATCATAGACATCTCGAAGTCATTTGACATCAATTCTACTAAACTCTTTATAATAGTCTTCATTTGATGAGCCAAATATGATATCATCAACATATACTTGACAAATGAAAATCTCTCCATCAAGCTTTTTCATGAATAGTGTGTTATCGACCTTTCCAATGGTGAAGCCCTTCTCAATGAGGAAATTCCTGAAGGCACTCATACCAAGCTCTTGGGGCTTGCTTAAGCCCATATAGCGCCTTGGACAACCTATAGACATGATTAGGATATCTAGGGTCTTCAAACCTGGGAGGTTGATCAACATATACTAGTTCATTTATGAAACCACTTAAAAATGCACTTTTAACATCTATTTAATATAATTTCATTTCATGATGGGAGGCATATGCAAGAAGGATACGAATGGCTTCAAGTCTTGCAACCGGTTCAAAGGTCTCTCCAAAATCCAATCCTTCAACTTGGTAGAACCCCTTTTGCAACTAGCCTTGCCTTGTTCCTCACAATGATGCCTTGATCATCTTGTTTGTTGCGGAACACCCACTTTGTTCCTAATGAATCTTGCATCTTGTGGTCGCTCTTCAAGTGTCCAAACTTCATTTCGGGTGAAGTTGTTCAACTCTTCATGCATGGAATTTATCCAATCCGGATCTTAAGAGCTTCTTCTATATTTTTAGGCTCAGTGCAAGAAACAAACAAGTGATGTTACATAAATGAAGCAAGTTTTTGAGAGTGAGTCATTACACCCTTTGAAGGACTCCTTATGATGAGATCTTGTGGATGTGCATTGTAGTATAGGTGAATTTCTTCTATCAACCACTTGAGGGGGAGGTTGTGGAGCATCAACATCTTGAGCTTGTGCCACCATTTGACCATGGGAGACATGAGTATCTTTATTTTCTACTCTCCCATCTTTATCATCGTCTTATGGCATATTTGATGAAGAAGGTGGATCAATCACTTGTACATCATCTTCATCATCTTTGGGCTTGATGTCTCCTACTGGAATGTTTCTCATGGCCTCCCTTAATGGTTCATCACCTATATCCTTAAGATTCTCATGTGCTCCTTGGGAGCCGTTAGATTCATCAAATTCTACATCATATGTTTCTTCAACCAAGCCGGTGGTATGATTAAATACTTGATATGCTTTGGACTTTGATGAATAACCAATAAGAAAACCAATATCACAACGTCTTTGGAACTTCCCTAGGTGTTGCCGCTTCTTATAGATGTAGCATTTGCAACCAAACACTTAGAAGAATGATACGTCCAGCTTCTACCCATTGAGCAACTCATAAGGGATCTTGCCAAGAAACTTTTAAAGAAATAGGCGATTGGATGCATAATATGCGGTGTTGATAGCTTCCGCCCATAGAGCTTCGGGTGTATTATACTCATCAAGCATTGTTCTTGCAAGGGTAATAAGTGTCTGGTTCTTTCTCTCTACAACACCATTTTGTTGAGGAGTGTATGTTGCTGGAGACCTCATGCTTGATTCCTACTTCATCACAATATGCTTCAATATTTGTGTTGTCAAATTCTTTTCCATTGTCACTTCTTATCTTCTTGAGCTTCACTTCAAATTCATTTTGTGCTCTCTTAGCAAACTTCTTAAAACATGCGGCCACTTTGGTCTTGTCATGGAGAAAGAACACCCCAAGTATATCTAGAGTAGTCATCAACTATCACAAGACAATAGAGATTTCCTCCCAAACTCTTGTAAGTTGTTGGTTCAAATAGATCCATATGAAAAAGCTCTATCACTCTTGTTGTTGACATGTAAGCTTTGGTTGGATGAGTGTTTGCAACTTGCTTCCCTAGCTTGACATGCACTACAAAGCTTGTCCTTCTCAAATTTACATCCTACAAACCTCTCACCAATTCATTCTTCATTAGCTTCTTGAGTGAGCTCATCCCAACTATGTGCAAGTCTTCTATACCATAGCCACCCAAGTAATGTTTTGGTGAATAAGCATGTCTTCAAGTTTGCATCTTCAGAGGTGAAATCCACTAGATATAGGTTGTTGTATCTAAAACCCTTGAATATAACTTGATCATCATCTTGCTTTGACACAAGCACTTCCTTCTTGGTAAACAAACATTGAAAGCCAAGATCACATAATTGACCAACGGATAGCAAGTTGAAACTCGATGAAACAACATATAGCACATTTGATATTGAATGATCATTTGATATTGCACCTTTGCCCAATCCTTGAACTTTGCCCTTTGAATTACCACCAAATGTAATCCTTTCTTGACCATCTACTTCTTCATCTAGTGAGGTGAACATACGAGGATCACCGGTCATATGTTGAGTGCAACCACTATCAATAACCTAATGACTTCATCAGTCTTGTAGTTCACCTATATACAAGGGATCAAGCTTATTGTTTAGGTACCCAAACTTGATGAGGGCCCTTTACTTTCTCAACTAGTGACTTTGCAACCCAAATTTATTTAGGCCTATTCTTGTTGGGTGGACCTAAAAACATGACTTTTATTTTTCCACTAGAATCCTTTCTAAGCATGTAGTGAGCATTGAAGGCAAAGGGCCTATCATGCTTGGGCAAGGGTTGTGGTGGTGGAGTTTGACACTCATGAGCAAAGTGACCTTCTTGTCCACACTCAAAACATCTCTTTAGCTTAGGCTTTGACTTGTATTGTTGTTGATGTTGAGCTTGAGCTTTCTTCTCTTGATTTGCCAAGTACCCAATACCACTTCTATCCATCTTCATCACGGTGTTCATGAGTAGCTTCACTTTAGAGATATTGGCCTCTTGTGAACTTGCTTAAACCAGTCTTAAGATGTTCTTTCTCAATTTGATCTTCTTGTTTTCTTCTCTAAGTTCATCATGATTTTTCTCCATCTTGAGTCTCTTATTCTCTTCTTTAAGCATCTCATTCTCAAGAGCTATATCATAATCATTGTCAAGATTTCTCTATCACAATTGTGTTGGTGGTTGATAGCTTTTCAAGATCTTTTATGAGCTTTTCATTCTCATTCTTGAGCCTGAACATAATCATCATAGTTGTCGGACTCAACCACTTTCTTGTCTTTGCTACTAGAACCTTGCTCAATGCTCTCAACAATCAAGTCATCACATGATGTAGCTATATCAATCTTAACAACATTGTTAATAGCATCATGTGGCTCATTGAATAATAAGTCATGAGAAAGAACAAGATTGTCATGATTAATCTTGAGATTGGTGTACTCTTCTTTTAGCAAATTGTAACTAGTGGTGAGCTTATTATGTATCCCCTCAAGTTTATTCATGTTTTTCTCTAAGCTCCTTTTTAGAGGATTTGAAGCTCCTTGAGTTTGGATGACACAATTTTATTTTCTTCTCTAAGCTCAACACTAGCTTTTTTGGCTATGTCATACTTCTCAAGTACTAGTTTTTTTAGCTCTCGTCTTTCTAATGATTTTAGTGTATTGGTTTAGCAACTTAATAAGATCATCATAAGAAGGTGATTCAAATTCTTCATCACTATCACTACCACTTTTATCATTGCTAGCATTATCATCACCACTACTATCATCATCATTTTATACCTTTTATTCACCATTGGCCATAAGGCATAAGTGTGTAGAGGATGACGGCGGTGGTGTCGGTGAAGATAGTGAAGAATCAATCACAAGAGCAACCACCTTCTCCTTCTCATTCTCACTTTTATCATTAGATGAGCTACTTGATGATTCAATGTCCAGTGAGCCAATCACCAACAATGTATGCCTTGCCATTCTTCTTCTTCTTATGAAATTTCTTCTTCTTGTATGGCTTATTCTTCTTCTTCTTATCATCATTTTCATCACTTGAGTCATCTTTCTTGCTCTTGTACTTCTTCTTGTACTTGTCTTTCTTGAGTTTGAGGCATTGATGAGCTAGATGACTAAGTTCTCCATAATTATAGCAATCCATTTTAGAGATGGGCTTCCTTCTATTACTAGTGAAGAATTTCTTCTTCTTGCCATCAAACTTGACACCATTCTTGTTTAGCTTCTTAAGCATCTTGGTGGTTCTTCTCACCATGAGAGCAAGACTTGTATCATCAATCTCATCATCACTTGAGCTAACATGATCAACTCTTGCTTTGCCCCTCTTCTCTTGGCTAGCCTTGAATGTCAAATCTTTCTTCTTGGTGGAAGAAGAGCCATCTTATGGAGTGATGTGCATGTACATCTCATGTGCATTGATCTTCCTCAATATTTGAGTTAGTGTAGCAGTGGAAAGATCACCTTGATAAAGCACCATCATAATATGTCCATATTTGTCAATGGGAAGGACACTCAAGATCTTTCTCACAACATCGGAGGATTGCATTTGTGTGAGTCTAAGAACATTGACTTCCTCTACAAGAACATTCAAGTGTGAATACATCTTATTGGCACTTTCTCTAGGAAGCATCTTAAATGAATTAAGCTTTTTCATTATAAGATGGTAGCGTTCCTCACGCTCACTCTTGGTTCCCTTATAGAGCGCACAAATGTTCGATCATAGTGCATGTGTGTCTTTATGGTTCCGCACACGGTTAAAGACATCCTTGTAGATGCCTCTAAAAAGGGTGTCTCTCCTTCCCAGCGGCGCGCGTAGGTACAGCTCCTTCCCGGCGACGCGCGAGGTCCTTCCCAGCGGCGGCGCGAGCTCCTTCCCCATGTCCGGCGGTGCTCGAGCTCCTTCCCCTTGCCCGGTGTGAGCTCTTCCCATGGCCAGCGCGGGATCCTTCCCCATGCATGGCGCCGTGCGCCGAGGTCTACGGGGAGGGGATTTGTGTTCTCTTCACCGTTGGAGAAAGGTAGGTTTTGGGTGGGAATGCTTTCACTGTGCATGACCTAAAGATGGTGTATTTTGGGTGATCTTGTTGGAGATAGTCTAAGGGCCTGTTTAGATGCCGAAATTTTTGGCAAAATGACACTGTAGCAGTTTTCGTTGTTATTTGGTAATTAGTGTCCAATCATAGTCTAATTAAGGCTTAAAAATTCGTCTCGTAGGATTTTGTCTAAACTGTGTAATTAGTTTTATTTTTTATTTATATTTAATACTTCATGTATGCGTCCTAAAGATTCGATATGACGAAGAATCTTAAAAATTTAGCATCTTGGAGAGGAACTAATCGGTACCTAACAAAAGAACAACACGATCACATAAGCGTTCCATGGTCCATTGGTCCTGCGCAGCAACCATTGAACGATGAAATGCAGGCATGCAAGCACTGCCTACTACTAGTAAGTTGAGACGTCAGTTTTCGTTGCCGCTGACGCATCATGCTCACTCACACTGGACAATATCCTCACAACAAAGACTCACTATATATATAATAATCATCACATAGAAAAACAGGGGAAGATCTCGATTTATGTCTCCATTATTATTACAGGAAAAAATTGCGCTAACTAACCTATAATAATTTCCACGTGGCTGGTCAAAATCATCCACACCGCGGTGACCACCCCCCAGCCGTGCCTCTGCCTCTCGCAGCACGGCTCCCTCGGGCCTCAGGTCCCACACCCTCACCTCCGCCCGTGGCCCCGGGCGGTACCCTCACCGCCGGGCCCACCTCGCCCCCTCCGCCCCGCCCCCACAAGGACACAAACAGCCGGCCGCGACCCGCGCCCAGACACACACGAGCGCACGCAGGCAGGCAGAGGAGGGGGGAGCGCGCGAGCTCTACGCGAAGCGAGGCGTGGTGGTGGGGCGGCGAGGGAAGCGAGGCCGGGCGGGGTCGGCGGCCGCCTCCGCTGACTCGGCGGGAGCGGACCGGTGCGGGAGGTGCGCGGCGCGGGGGAGCTGACTGTCCGGGTACCGAACGGTCGGCACCACGGCGGCCGCGGCGGAGGCCAACGGCGGCGGGGGCGGGGGCGGGGACCCCGGGGCCGCGGCGAGGCGGCGCTGGGATCTGCCCGGCGAGGCGGCCGGGAACATGTAATGGCGCGCTGGCTTCTCTCTCTCTCTGCTGTTAATCCTGTTTCTCTTGTGGGCGTTGGGGGCGGTGTTTCGGTGGCTGCGCCTTGCGCTTGTTGGGTTTCTGAGCCGCGTGGTGGATCCGGGTGGTTTGGTGTGTCGATTCTTGGGGGGTGGTTTCGGTGATTTGCGCGATTGCTCCGGTGAGTTTTGGGTCGGTTGGCTCGGATTAGGGTTTCGCGCGCGTGTGGGGGGTGAAGGCCGCGGCTCTCGAATGGTTCCTCGTCGTGTGATATGTTATAGCTGAAATGTCTGGTTTTCTCTGAACTAGTAGTGCTAGAAATGGCCGATATTCGTTTGTAGCCTGCGTGGGAGGCATTAACGGGGTAATGAGTTGGCTTCCCTGCAAACAATGGGATAAGGCATTAGCGTGGATCCTTAAATAAATTGTGGAATAGGGGCGTTGACTGATTATTCAAGGTCGTGCACTCGTGTTCTTGTGAAATGGTTGTCCAATGGGCGTGTAGCGATTGCGATAGAGCTCTTTGAATGTTTCTAGTTGTGTTGTTGAACTCAGCCGTGCTTAGTTTTATATTTCAAATGTCACATCCTGGAGATTTTTCAAAATTGTTTTGTAAATAAAGTTTGCTGATTCTAAGCTATGCGCTGTGAAGGATTTATTATTCTGTCTTAGTGGCCATGATGTAAGGGCTCCCGCTAAAAATCTTGTATTGCTTCCCGCGGGTTTTGTATATACGACAAAATATTCAAAATTTTCTGGTATTTATTGCCTGGTGAAGTTTATAATAAATGCACTCTGCAATCTTGAACATCCAAATAAACATTGTCGCGTTGTGCATTGTTTGAAGAAATTGGAACATAACTCTTGTCGTGAACGTGACCAAGTTGGAGCTACATTGCATTCATGTTTTAGGAGTTTGCTAGGCTGGCATTTCAGTAAACTTATATATGGCGCCCCAGGAAACTTTCGATTCAAGGTCAACAAACAAATAAATATGCTGCACAAATTCTACAGCAATGTGTTAAATGTGAAGCTTCTAAGTGACAGATTACCAAAATCATCTATAACTTCTTCTGATTTACGCAATAGCTCTTGATTCGAACTTAAGAAACACATGTGTAATCTTTGTTACATGTGGACTTTAGAAATATCAGATGACAACTCTCCATTTTTGTATGATTGTTCTATATTTGTCAGTTGGATTTTAGCATATTGGATTTTTCTGCTTTGTTGCAAGGGTAGTTGCTTGCATGTCATTGATAATGCCTATGCTTATATTAATTAGTTGTTCTTTTCTTAGTTATAAACAATTGATGGGAGCGCTATGTTATAGTCCTGTTTGACTCTATTATTTATTCTATATGATTTGATACTGTAAGGCTGCTTCAAGGCTCCATCTGATTCTGCTGTACACTTATATTTATATATGTTTTTTTTAATAAAAAATGCAGTGCAATGGGGAAAGAAGTTGTTGATATGTCTACTGATGAAGAATCAGATTGTGTAGTTATATGTCCACCTAACGGAAATGCTGATCATGAGGAAGTTGTGAGTGGCAGCCATGATGAAGATTCTTCAGGAAGGCAAGAGAACACTCATGCTATGAACTCACATATGGACAGCAACAGCCAGGACGATGTGTCTGTAAACCCAGACCTCCTCAAGCCGATTCATCAGCAGGAGTCTTCTCTCAGCAATTCACCAGCAAAGCCTACAGTAGCTAGACAGCAAGGGTCTAGGCACACTGTACCTGAAGCCATGCACTGTTGCACCTGAAAGAAGGTCATCTGGAGCAGGAAATTGTGCTCCAATTCCTCATCCCATCAGCAATGGGGAAAAACTTTCGGATAAAAGTAGCTCCTCACCAAGAAGCATGGCAAAGAAGGTCTGGTAGTCATCTGTACCCTCCTTTGAACTTTACCCTTTGGGCTTCATCTACTTCTCTTTGTTTGTTAGACAGTCTTCTATTTGCCTTACACTGCCAAATTAACATTTGAACATGAAAGTAGGCAACTTTAGTGACAAACTTTGTACTATTTGTGGATTTGCAGAGTCCATCAGTCACACCCAGGATGCCTCTCCAATCTGACAATAGTTCTCACAGTCCAGAAGAGGACTCATATTCTGTCACTTCTTCGTATCCTTTCTTCTTTTCAAATATGGATCACGTTGAATTCTCCGATGGATCTTATTGTTCTGTCTGTTTAGTGTCTCCTTTTTTTTAATATTTTTATGCATATGAACTACATAAAAGTTTGGACGGAACACTTTTCTATGCCTTTATAACTGACTGTTTAGTAGAAAAGATTCCTTCATTTGTATTCCCCAATTTCCTGAGCTGTATACAGAACTGTAACTTCAGCAAGAGCTGGAAAAACTAAGAAGACAACTGTTGCTGTTGCACCTACATTCGTCTGTGCTAATCGTGCTGAGAAGAGAGGAGAGGTACACGTGCCATTTCAGTGGTGCAATATCATGATTGATATTTGGCTTTAAAGAGTCAGTCGAGTAATCAAATCTTTGTTGATTCTTAAGTTTTACACAAAATTAGAAGAGAAGCGCAAGGCTTTGGAAGAGGAGAAACTCCAAGCAGAGGCCAGAAAGAGGGTAAGTCTGCTATGGTTTATTTTATGGTATTGCCTGAATATCAGTGTCTGTTTTGTTTTGTGGCATCATGAAGAGCACCCTTTTTTGCAAAATTACTAGCCCTAATGCATTGGAAACTGTAATTGCATCTTCTTATAAGCACTGGAAATTAGAATTTTGGAGTAACTTTGTTTAACCTACCTTTTTCCTCCACATTTTGTGGTGTAAATATTTTGAACTTCACTGAGCTCACTTTTTTTTTTACATTAGTAGTGTCTTGTCTTGGACTTGCTGAAATACTATCTGTTCGAGGTGTTGGAAACGATCAGTACATCATTTTTGTTATTTCCATCTTGCTTGGTTAGTGTGGTAAAATGCAAGAAACAAGACAATTTCAGATATGCTTGAAGCCTTGAAATGAACTTTTCTGAAGGTTTATCCATCTTTTAGTCCATCTTTGTCCAATCAATATGGTTAAATTGGTTAAGCCTTTTCTTGTATAAACACGTATACTAAACTTTAAGCTTGTGAAACTATAGTTGTTTCCTATGTACATGAGTTGATTTGTCTTTATAATGAATATTTTGTCCCACAAAATCTGATATTTTTATTGGGAAAAACTATAGTGCCTGGTAACTTTAGGTACTGGTATTAGAATTGTTGAGGATGCTTGTATCTGAAGCCCACTTAATCTTAGTCTATTGTTACTGCACATAGACCTCACTTGATTGCGTTAACTATGCTTCTGCCGTGTCACTCATGTATGCATATTTGATGCCTCTTGTAAACACCATTACACTTTCACGTTTTTATCAATAGTCTAACTTATGAAAATCTTTGTTATCTGCCCACCAAGACAACGAAACTCCTTACGAAGCCTGCTTTATGATCCTCTTTTTGATTAATCGTTTTGGGTTAATTAAAATTGTCATTATTTCTCTTTCTTGTCCTTTTCTTTTTTCTAGGAAGAGGAAGAAGAAGCTCTAAGACAACTGAGGAAGAACTTGGTCGTCCGAGCAAAACCCATGCCAAGCTTCTACCAAGAGGGACCCCCACCAAAGGTTGAACTTAAGAAGGTAATGTATTTTGTGTTGTCTGCTATGTTATTTTAATCATTTTTTTTTTTTTGCATTGTTCAGTTGGTATTTGCCTACCCCAACTTGTTTGGGACTTAAAGGCTTTGTTGTTGTTGTTGTTGTTGTTGTATTGTTCAGTTGGTATTTAGAAGGGCGGGCCTGGTGCAAACGGTAGAGTCTTACCGCCTGTGACCGGAAGGTCCCGGGTTCGAGTCGCAGTCTCCTCGCATTGCACAGGCGAGGGTAAGGCTTGCCACTGACACCCTTCCCCAGACCCCGCACAGAGCGGGAGCTCTCTGCACTGGGTACGCCCTTTGTTCAGTTGGTATTTACATTCTGAAGGAAATCTCTAGGTCTTCAATTAGTTCCATAAGTTATTCTGCCAATCAATTCCTTAGATTTTCTTCATAATTTCATATTCATTGCTCTGGTGTTGTTCCATCATCTTTATAGCTCCAGTTTTGTGTTTTCACTTTGTATATTGCTTTTCTTTGGGTGCCAAGACACTAAAGTCAAGGTTAGGGGGATCCTTATCCAATTTTGTTCCTTTGTGTTCCTGATTCTTTATATACCTCAATACCTCACATTAACATTAGTATCTTGATGAAACAACATGATTCCTTGGTTTCCAAATGCATGACATTGTTGTCCTTGTGTCTGGCCATAATTGAAAATTTCAATTTTCTGGACACATAATTGTCTCTTTTCATTTGATTCTCGCAAAACAAATGATTGCTGTTTTCCTCATCAACTTGGTCAGCAGTAATGTTAAATTTTTCTCACTGAACGAACTTGTAATGTTCCTACTCCAATACTGATATAAATCACCAAAATGAGCATAAGTTGTATATACAATCAGTTTAAAAATATGTCTTCTTACATTAATTTATACTTGTAACTTGTTGATTAAATTAATGGAAAGCTGTATAAGCTTGCTTGCTTTTAGCACGTACTAGTGTGAGCCGTCTTATTTTTGCCTTTTCTTTTGCAGGTGCCTCCAACTCGTGCCAAGTCACCAAAATTGACACGGAGGAAAGAGCTGCAGTGACACCCCTCATACACCAGAGGGAGGAAATGGCAGTGCAGTATGCTGCCGGTTGCATCGTCACAGCATTGGGAACTCCAAAGATGTTAGCAGCAAGGCACAATGTTCTGCAAAGAGTGCTTCAAAGACAGGATCAGCTACTAAATCCAGGGTCACCAAATCCAGGGAAGACCTGAAGGCTTCCATGAAGAAAGTGGGACAGCCAAGCGCCGCAAACTTTGCTGTACAAACCTAAATCATGATGCATTCACTCCCTATGCCATTTTTCATTTTAATTTATACCTCACATCACCAAAAAGATGGCCTCATGACCCGACAATAGTTTGTTTGTTGCTAGATTATTTTTCCATTGTCCTTGTAAGAACCTGGCTACCAGAGACCATGCGCTGTTCTGCCTTGTAAATTTGTTGTAGTTTTGTATGGGGTAACCGAGTCAGTCTTGTGAGAACCAAGAGGGCAGCTAGATGAGCAGTTGCCTGTTGGAGTGACATATTGTGTGGCGGCATTCACAGATCCTATGTATTGTATCTGAGCTGTAACTTATTGTGGGCATTGGCAAAGCGTTTCTGATTGTTGTCGCAAAATTTGATCAGGTCATGTATCAATCAGGTATCCATATCCTTATGAATTGAAAACGTGGCTGTTTTTTTTTCCTGTCTGAAACTTGAAACAGTAAAACGTGTTAAAGGATCAGTACTTGCAGTGACTTTCTGAAGAGTACACAGGGGCTTCATCGGTCTTGTAAATGTAAAGATGACTACTTTGTTGAAGGACACTACGATATCTGCAGGTGTCAAAGGAAGCTTGCAAGTCACTCGAACTGGTCTAAGCTGTACAAGAACATTGAACTTGGAAACACAAGTTTTCAACGCAAAAAAAAAAAGGCGTGATTTCCGCACCTGATGTAGGTAGTGACCCAAGCTGCCATATTTTCTCCCATGTTAGCTATTCGAGAAGACATTCGAATGGCTTACCATGCATGCGCTCACTTTGGAGTTGGTATAACTGATACTAGTACTAGTGTTACATGCCAGAAACCACGGGGCGATGCGTCTAAAATGCTCCATGTAGAGTGCGGTATGGAGGAAAGCCACACCAAAAAAGAGCAGAACAAGTTTCAAAAAAAAAAAGAGCAGAACAAGGAGAACTCTGAAAGTGGAGTACATTGCTAGAATAAATCATCACGGCAAAAAAAAATTCTTTCCAAAAAAAAAGGCACCAAAATTAAGAAGCATTCTGAGCAGTACTACTCGGTTCCAAGAATATCAAAGCAAGCCAAGGAAAGCATATCAAAGGAGCAAGTAAATTAAAAACGAACGAAGGAAATAGTTACCGACAACTCTCAGACAGCAAGCCACTGTATACTCTCTGATTTATGAGCCACACGGCACTTTCGGTTATGTTTTTCTAAATATTTATTTATGGATGAAATATTGTTAGTCATTCATACGGCCTGTGGTCGATTTAACTTCTATTTTGAATTGAGCACAAAAACGAGAGTGAGTGTTTTGCAGGATGTGATTAGCTATGTCAACATGAGAAGCAGCATAAAGTTGAGGACTGCTTTAAGTGAAGCCTAAACTTCCATTGTCGTAATAAACGAAATATTAATCTATCTATAATATTAGAAGACAGTCAAATGTTTTACATTTCATCATGATGGCTTCTATCTCATTTTCTTCTCCCGTTCATTTTGAGCTTCTTGTTCAAATTTTAGCCTCCTCTCGGCTGTCAGTCTATTAGACCTGAGTATTTTTTGGGCCGGGCTGAAAAAATCCAAGTTATTTTGGGCTTAAAAAGCCTGTCCATGACCATCCCATGAACGAGTCGGGTCGGCATTGTCCGGGCTGGGCCCGGGCTTGAGCAGGTTGCTCGTTGTTTTTAGTTGAAAAGTAATACTTCGGCTGGACTTGGCTCGAGAAAAATTTCTGGACAATTGGACCTCTGTAAGGCTCATGGACAGTCTAAAACTCGGTGAGCTCAGACCGAGCTCAATTTGCTCATGTCTACTGTCTATATGTATACAACCTCAAATTATTTGGCGCTCAAACTAATTTTCTTTTGTAAAGAGAAGAAACACCAGAGTTACTCGGTCAAACACTAGAGAAGACGACATGCCACTCCCAAAGCCCCAAGCACGTGATCAGTCCTCTCCTCTAGCTCAGTTGCTCACGCGAATCACGCCCACCGTCAACCCGAGCCCACGCGCAGGCGCAGCGTTCCCCATTCCCAATCTCCCGCACCACCAGTACAGAGCGCGCCGCCGCCGCCGCCGCCGCTCTGTGCCTGTGCCGACCGTCCCCATCCCCAGCGCGGGCGAGCTGCGAGCTGCATTTCCCAGCGAATCGGAGGCGTGAGGTTTGGATCGCACGGCCGGCGACGACCATGTCGAGCCGGGCGCCCCCCGCTTGGTTGAAGAAGCTGAAGCGAATCATTGGACAGCGCATCCGCTCGGGAAGTCTCAGCGCCGAGGCCGCACGCCAACTCTGCGACGAGGTGCTCCCATCGATCCAAAGGCGTCCCCACAGCCGCGCGCCGGCGGAGGGCCGACCACCGCCCTTCCTGAGAGCTGGAGCGCTTCATCGGGAGTGTTTCCGCTCGGGAGACCTCGGCCCCGAGGATGCACTCGATCTGTTCGACGAGTTGCTTCCCCAAGCCAGGCCCGGCTCCGTTTATGCCCTCAACCAGCTTCTCACCACCGTCGCTAGCGCCCCGGTCTCCTCCACCGTTCGCGACGGCCCTGCGCTCGCCATATCCCTGTTCAATCGCATAGCCCGAGCGGGCGTCAAGAAGGTGGCTCCAAGCATAGTTACCTACACAATCGTCATCAGCTGCTGCTGCGATGCAGGATGCTTGAACCTCGGCTTCGCCGCATTGGGCCAAATCATCAAGAGGAGATTGAGGCCACAAGCCAGGACCTTCACGCCTCTGCTCAGGACCCTCTGCGCCGAGAAGAGGACGCGTGATGCAATGAATATTGTGCTCCGACGGATGTTCTGAGCTCTGCTGCACCCCCGATGTCTTCTCCTACAACACTCTTCTCGTTGGGCTTTGTGATGAGAAGAAATGTGAAGAGGCTGTCGAGCTGATCCACATGATGGCTGAGGATGGAGGTGGCTGCCGACCTGATGTGGTGTCTTATAACACCATAATCCATGGCTTCTTTAAAGAGGGTGAGGTGGGGAAAGCTTACACTCTGTTACGTGAAGTGCTTGATCGTGGAATCCCGCCAAATGTGGTGACTTGCAGCTCAATCATTGATGGCCTATGCAAGGTTCAAGCAATGGACAAGGCCGAGGAGATCCTTCAACAGATGTTTGACAAACATATTATGCCTAATTGCACTACATATACTAGTCTTCTCCATGGTTACCTCTCTTTGGGACAGTGGAAAGAGGCAGTCAGAATTCCCAAAGAAATGTCCAGATATGGGCAAGGGCAACGACCAAATGTTGTTACTTACAATATGCTGATCGACTGTCTTTGTAAATCTGGAGGGTGCGTAGAAGGTAGAGAGATTTTTAATTCTATGATTCAGAGCGGTGAAAACCCCAATGTCGCCACTTATAGAATTCTTCTCCATGGGTATGCTACCGAAGGAAATCTTGTTGAAATGAATAATATCATGGATTTGATGGTACAAAACGGAATGCAACCTGATCATCGTATCTTCAACATACAGATCTATGCATACAATAAATATGGAATGGTTGATAAGGTGAAAGGTCCTAATATGGCTAGAGGGGGATGAATAGCCTATTTAAAAATCTACAAGATCACTAGAGCAATTTGATTAGTATGACAAATAGCGAAATGCAAACTTGCTCTAGCTCTACCAGGGTTGCAAGCCACATATCCAACAATTCTAGTTACTATAATTACTAGGCAGACAAATAGCTAAGTCACTAACTCACTAAGAGCTCTCACACTTGCTACACTAAAGAGCTCCACTAGATGATCTTAAGCTACAAAGCAAGCTCTCAATTCTAGCTATACTAAAGAGTCTTGCTACAACTAGTTTGCGGGAATATAAACGAGTGAGTAGGGTGATTATACTGCTGCGTAGAGGAGTGAACTAATCACTAAGATGAGTACCAATTCAATCACCGAGAAAATACCAAAGGGCAAGAGACAACCAATTTTTCTCCCGAGGTTCACGTGCTTGCCGGCACGCTAGTCCCCGTTGTGATCGACCACACTTGGTGGTTCGGCGGTTAAGAGGTGTTGCACTACATCTTCCACACATTGGACACCGCAAAAACCTACCCACAAGTGAGGTAACTCAATGACACCCTTTGAAGGACTCCTTATGATGAGATCTTGTGGATGTGCATGTAGTATAGGTGAATTTCTTCTATCAACCACTTGAGGGGGAGGTTGTGGAGCATCAACATCTTGAGCTTGTGCCACCATTTGACCATGGGAGACATGAGTATCTTTATTTTCTACTCTCCATCTTTATCATCGTCTTATGGCATATTTGATGAAGAAGGTGGATCAATCACTTGTACATCATCTTCATCATCTTTGGGCTTGATGTCTCTACTGGAATGTTTCTCATGGCCTCCCTTAATGGTTCATCACCTATATCCTTAAGATTCTCATGTGCTCCTTGGGAGCCGTTAGATTCATCAAATTCTACATCATATGTTTCTTCAACCAAGCCGGTGGTATGATTAAATACTTGATATGCTTTGGACTTTGATGAATAACCAATAAGAAAACCAATATCACAACGTCTTTGGAACTTCCCTAGGTGTTGCCGCTTCTTATAGATGTAGCATTTGCAACCAAACACTTAGAAGAATGATACGTCCAGCTTCTACCCATTGAGCAACTCATAAGGGATCTGTGCCAAGAAACTTTTAAAGAATAGGCGATTGGATGCATAATATGCGGTGTTGATAGCTTCCGC
Source organism: Miscanthus floridulus (assembly GCF_019320115.1). Classification (NCBI taxonomy): domain Eukaryota; kingdom Viridiplantae; phylum Streptophyta; class Magnoliopsida; order Poales; family Poaceae; genus Miscanthus; species Miscanthus floridulus. The sequence continues at coordinate 15,705,870 of NC_089583.1, forward strand.
CCATAGAGCTTCGGGTGGATTATACTCATCAAGCATTGTTCTTGCAAGGGTAATAAGTGTCTGGTTCTTTTTCTCTACAACACCATTTTGTTGAGGAGTGTATGTTGCGGAGACCTCATGCTTGATTCCTACTTCATCACAATATGCTTCAATATTTGTGTTGTCAAATTCTTTTCCATTGTCACTTCTTATCTTCTTGAGCTTCACTTCAAATTTATTTTGTGCTCTCTTAGCAAACTTCTTAAAACATGCGGCCACTTTGGTCTTGTCATGAGAAAGAACACCCCAAGTATATCTAGAGTAGTTATCAACTATCACAAGACAATAGAGATTTCCTCCCAAACTCTTGTAAGTTGTTGGTTCAAATAGATCCATATGAAAAGCTCTATCACTCTTGTTGTTGACATGTAAGCTTTGGTTGGATGAGTGTTTTGCAACTTGCTTCCTAGCTTGACATGCACTACAAAGCTTGTCCTTCTCAAATTTTACATCCTACAACCTCTCACCAATTCATTCTTCATTAGCTTCTTGAGTGAGCTCATCCCAATATGTGCAAGTCTTCTATACCATAGCCACCCAAGTAATGTTTTGGTGAATAAGCATGTCTTCAAGTTTGCATCTTCAGAGGTGAAATCCACTAGATATAGGTTGTTGTATCTAAAACCCTTGAATATAACTTGATCATCATCTTGCTTTGACACAAGCACTTCCTTCTTGGTAAACAAACATTGAAAGCCAAGATCACATAATTGACCAACGGATAGCAAGTTGAAACTCGATGAAACAACATATAGCACATTTGATATTGAATGATCATTTGATATTGCACCTTTGCCCAATCCTTGAACTTTGCCCTTTGAATTACCACCAAATGTAATCCTTTCTTGACCATCTACTTCTTCATCTAGTGAGGTGAACATACGAGGATCACCGGTCATATGTTGAGTGCAACCACTATCAATAACCTAATGACTTTCATCAGTCTTGTAGTTCACCTATATACAAGGGATCAAGCTTATTGTTTAGGTACCCAAACTTGATGAGGGCCCTTTACTTTCTCAACTAGTGACTTTGCAACCCAAATTTATTTAGGCCTATTCTTGTTGGGTGGACCTAAAAACATGACTTTTATTTTTCCACTAGAATCCTTTCTAAGCATGTAGTGAGCATTGAAGGCAAAGGGCCTATCATGCTTGGGCAAGGGTTGTGGTGGTGGAGTTTGACACTCATGAGCAAAGTGACCTTCTTGTCCACACTCAAAACATCTCTTTAGCTTAGGCTTTGACTTGTATTGTTGTTGATGTTGAGCTTGAGCTTTCTTCTCTTGATTTGCCAAGTACCCAATACCACTTCTATCCATCTTCATCACGGTGTTCATGAGTAGCTCACTTTAGAGATATTGGCCTCTTGTGAACTTGCTTAAACCAGTCTTAAGATGTTCTTTCTCAATTTGATCTTCTTGTTTTCTTCTCTAAGTTCATCATGATTTTTCTCCATCTTGAGTCTCTTATTCTCTTCTTTAAGCATCTCATTCTCAAGAGCTATATCATAATCATTGTCAAGATTTCTATCACAATTGTGTTGGTGGTTGATAGCTTTTCAAGATCTTTTATGAGCTTTTCATTCTCATTCTTGAGCCTAACATAATCATCATAGTTGTCGGACTCAACCACTTTCTTGTCTTTGCTACTAGAACCTTGCTCAATGCTCTCAACAATCAAGTCATCACATGATGTAGCTATATCAATCTTAACAACATTGTTAATAGCATCATGTGGCTCATTGAATAATAAGTCATGAGAAAGAACAAGATTGTCATGATTAATCTTGAGATTGGTGTACTCTTCTTTTAGCAAATTGTAACTAGTGGTGAGCTTATTATGTATACCCTCAAGTTTATTATGTTTTTCTCTAAGCTCCTTTTTAGAGGATTTGAACTCCTTGAGTTTGGATGACACAATTTTATTTTCTTCTCTAAGCTCAACACTAGCTTTTTTGGCTATGTCATACTTCTCAAGTACTAGTTTTTTAGCTCTCGTCTTTCTAATGATTTTAGTGTATTGGTTTAGCAACTTAACAAGATCATCATAAGAAGGTGATTCAAATTCTTCATCACTATCACTACCATTTTTATCATTGCTAGCATTATCATCACCACTACTATCATCATCATTTTATACCTTTTATTCACCATTGGCCATAAGGCATAAGTGTGTAGAGGATGACGGCGGTGGTGTCGGTGAAGATAGTGAAGAATCAATCACAAGAGCAACCACCTTCTCCTTCTCATTCTCACTTTTATCATTAGATGAGCTACTTGATGATTCAATGTCCGTGAGCCAATCACCAACAATGTATGCCTTGCCATTCTTCTTCTTCTTATGAAATTTCTTCTTCTTGTATGGCTTATTCTTCTTTTTTTATCATCATTTTCATCACTTGAGTCATCTTTCTTGCTCTTGTACTTCTTCTTGTACTTGTCTTTCTTGAGTTTGAGGCATTGATGAGCTAGATGACTAAGTTCTCCACAATTATAGCAATCCATTTTAGAGATGGGCTTCCTTCTATTACTAGTGAAGAATTTCTTCTTCTTGCCATCAAACTTGACACCATTCTTGTTTAGCTTCTTAAGCATCTTGGTGGTTCTTCTCACCATGAGAGCAAGACTTGTATCATCAATCTCATCATCACTTGAGCTAACATGATCAACTCTTGCTTTGCCCCTCTTCTCTTGGCTAGCCTTGAATGTCAAATCTTTCTTCTTGGTGGAAGAAGAGCCATCTTATGGAGTGATGTGCATGTACATCTCATGTGCATTGATCTTCCTCAATATTTGAGTTAGTGTAGCAGTGGAAAGATCACCTTGATAAAGCACCATCATAATATGTCCATATTTGTCAATGGGAAGGACACTCAAGATCTTTCTCACAACATCGGAGGATTGCATTTGTGTGAGTCCAAGAACATTGACTTCCTCTACAAGAACATTCAAGTGTGAATACATCTTATTGGCACTTTCTCTAGGAAGCATCTTAAATGAATTAAGCTTTTTCATTATAAGATGGTAGCGTTCCTCACGCTCACTCTTGGTTCCCTTATAGAGCGCACAAATGTTCGATCATAGTGCATGTGTGTCTTTATGGTTCCGCACACGGTTAAAGACATCCTTGTAGATGCCTCTAAAAAGGGTGTCTCTCCTTCCCAGCGGCGCGCGTAGGTACAGCTCCTTCCCGGCGACGCGCGAGGGTCCTTCCCAGCGGCGGCGCGAGCTCCTTCCCCATGTCCGGCGGTGCTCGAGCTCCTTCCCCTTGCCCGGTGTGAGCTCTTCCCATGGCCAGCGCGGGATCCTTCCCCATGCATGGCGCCGTGCGCCGAGGTCTACGGGGAGGGGATTTGTGTTCTCTTCACCGTTGGAGAAAGGTAGGTTTTGGGTGGGAATGCTTTCACTGTGCATGACCTAAAGATGGTGTATTTTGGGTGATCTTGTTGGAGATAGTCTAAGGGCCTGTTTAGATGCCGAAATTTTTGGCAAAATGACACTGTAGCAGTTTTCGTTGTTATTTGGTAATTAGTGTCCAATCATAGTCTAATTAAGCTTAAAAATTCGTCTCGTGGATTTTGTCTAAACTGTGTAATTAGTTTTATTTTTTATTTATATTTAATACTTCATGTATGCGTCTAAAGATTCGATATGACGAAAATCTTAAAAAATTTAGACATCTTGGAGAAGGAAACTAATCGGTACCTAACAAAAGAACAACACGATCACATAAGCGTTCCATGGTCCATTGGTCCTGCGCAGCAACCATTGAACGATGAAATGCAGGCATGCAAGCACTGCCTACTACTAGTAAGTTGAGACGTCAGTTTTCGTTGCCGCTGACGCATCATGCTCACTCACACTGGACAATATCCTCACAACAAAGACTCACTATATATATAATAATCATCACATAGAAAAACAGGGGAAGATCTCGATTTATGTCTCCATTATTATTACAGGAAAAAATTGCGCTAACTAACCTATAATAATTTCCACGTGGCTGGTCAAAATCATCCACACCGCGGTGACCACCCCCCAGCCGTGCCTCTGCCTCTCGCAGCACGGCTCCCTCGGGCCTCAGGTCCCACACCCTCACCTCCGCCCGTGGCCCCGGGCGGTACCCTCACCGCCGGGCCCACCTCGCCCCCTCCGCCCCGCCCCCACAAGGGCACAAACAGCCGGCCGCGACCCGCGCCCAGACACACACGAGCGCACGCAGGCAGGCAGAGGAGGGGGGCGCGCGCGAGCTCTACGCGAAGCGAGGCGTGGTGGTGGGGCGGCGAGGGAAGCGAGGCCGGGCGGGGTCGGCGGCCGCCTCCGCTGACTCGGCGGGAGCGGACCGGTGCGGGAGGTGCGCGGCGCGGGGGAGCTGACTGTCCGGGTACCGAACGGTCGGCACCACGGCGGCCGCGGCGGAGGCCAACGGCGGCGGGGGCGGGGGCGGGGACCCCGGGGCCGCGGCGAGGCGGCGCTGGGATCTGCCCGGCGAGGCGGCCGGGAACATGTAATGGCGCGCTGGCTTCTCTTCTCTCTCTGCTGTTATCCTGTTTCTCTTGTGGGCGTTGGGGGGGTGTTTCGGTGGCTGCGCCTTGCGCTTGTTGGGTTTCTGAGCCGCGTGGTGGATCCGGGTGGTTTGGTGTGTCGATTCTTGGGGGGTGGTTTCGGTGATTTGCGCGATTGCTCCGGTGAGTTTTGGGTCGGTTGGCTCGGATTAGGGTTTCGCGCGCGTGTGGGGGGTGAAGGCCGCGGCTCTCGAATGGTTCCTCGTCGTGTGATATGTTATAGCTGAAATGTCTGGTTTTCTCTGAACTAGTAGTGCTAGAAATGGCCGATATTCGTTTGTAGCCTGCGTGGGAGGCATTAACGGGGTAATGAGTTGGCTTCCCTGCAAACAATGGGATAAGGCATTAGCGTGGATCCTTAAATAAATTGTGGAATAGGGGCGTTGACTGATTATTCAAGGTCGTGCACTCGTGTTCTTGTGAAATGGTTGTCCAATGGGCGTGTAGCGATTGCGATAGAGCTCTTTGAATGTTTCTAGTTGTGTTGTTGAACTCAGCCGTGCTTAGTTTTATATTTCAAATGTCACATCCTGGAGATTTTTCAAAATTGTTTTGTAAATAAAGTTTGCTGATTCTAAGCTATGCGCTGTGAAGGATTTATTATTCTGTCTTAGTGGCCATGATGTAAGGGCTCCCGCTAAAAATCTTGTATTGCTTCCCGCGGGTTTTGTATATACGACAAAATAGTTCAAAATTTTCTGGTATTTATTGCCTGGTGAAGTTTATAATAAATGCACTCTGCAATCTTGAACATCCAAATAAACATTGTCGCGTTGTGCATTGTTTGAAGAAATTGGAACATAACTCTTGTCGTGAACGTGACCAAGTTGGAGCTACATTGCATTCATGTTTTAGGAGTTTGCTAGGCTGGCATTTCAGTAAACTTATATATGGCACCCCAGGAAACTTTCGATTCAAGGTCAACAAACAAATAAATATGCTGCACAAATTCTACAGCAATGTGTTAAATGTGAAGCTTCTAAGTGACAGATTACCAAAATCATCTATAACTTCTTCTGATTTACGCAATAGCTCTTGATTCGAACTTAAGAAACACATGTGTAATCTTTGTTACATGTGGACTTTAGAAATATCAGATGACAATTCTCCATTTTTGTATGATTGTTCTATATTTGTCAGTTGGATTTTAGCATATTGGATTTTTCTGCTTTGTTGTAAGGGTAGTTGCTTGCATGTCATTGATAATGCCTATGCTTATATTAATTAGTTGTTCTTTTCTTAGTTATAAACAATTGATGGGAGCGCTATGTTATAGTCCTGTTTGACTCTATTATTTATTCTATATGATTTGATACGTAAGGCTGCTTCAAGGCTCCATCTGATTCTGCTGTACACTTATATTTATATATGTTTTTTTTAATAAAAAATGCAGTGCAATGGGGAAAGAAGTTGTTGATATGTCTACTGATGAAGAATCAGATTGTGTAGTTATATGTCCACCTAACGGAAATGCTGATCATGAGGAAGTTGTGAGTGGCAGCCATGATGAAGATTCTTCAGGAAGGCAAGAGAACACTCATGCTATGAACTCACATATGGACAGCAACAGCCAGGACGATGTGTCTGTAAACCCAGACCTCCTCAAGCCGATTCATCAGCAGGAGTCTTCTCTCAGCAATTCACCAGCAAAGCCTACAGTAGCTAGACAGCAAGGGTCTAGGCACACTGTACCTGAACCATGCACTGTTGCACCTGAAAGAAGGTCATCTGGAGCAGGAAATTGTGCTCCAATTCCTCATCCCATCAGCAATGGGGAAAAACTTTCGGATAAAAGTAGCTCCTCACCAAGAAGCATGGCAAAGAAGGTCTGGTAGTCATCTGTACCCTCCTTTGAACTTTACCCTTTGGGCTTCATCTACTTCTCTTTGTTTGTTAGACAGTCTTCTATTTGCCTTACACTGCCAAATTAACATTTGAACATGAAAGTAGGCAACTTTAGTGACAAACTTTGTACTATTTGTGGATTTGCAGAGTCCATCAGTCACACCCAGGATGCCTCTCCAATCTGACAATAGTTCTCACAGTCCAGAAGAGGACTCATATTCTGTCACTTCTTCGTATCCTTTCTTCTTTTCAAATATGGATCACGTTGAATTCTCCGATGGATCTTATTGTTCTGTCTGTTTAGTGTCTCCTTTTTTTTAATATTTTTATGCATATGAACTCCATAAAAGTTTGGACTGGAACACTTTTCTATGCCTTTATAACTGACTGTTTGTAGAAAAGATTCCTTCATTTGTATTCCCCAATTTCCTGAGCTGTATACAGAACTGTAACTTCAGCAAGAGCTGGAAAAACTAAGAAGACAACTGTTGCTGTTGCACCTACATTCGTCTGTGCTAATCGTGCTGAGAAGAGAGGAGAGGTACACGTGCCATTTCAGTGGTGCAATATCATGATTGATATTTGGCTTTAAAGAGTCAGTCGAGTAATCAAATCTTTGTTGATTCTTAAGTTTTACACAAAATTAGAAGAGAAGCGCAAGGCTTTGGAAGAGGAGAAACTCCAAGCAGAGGCCAGAAAGAGGGTAAGTCTGCTATGGTTTATTTTATGGTATTGCCTGAATATCAGTGTCTGTTTTGTTTTGTGGCATCATGAAGAGCACCCTTTTTTGCAAAATTACTAGCCCTAATGCATTGGAAACTGTAATTGCATCTTCTTATAAGCACTGGAATTAGAATTTTGGAGTAACTTTGTTTAACCTACCTTTTTCCTCCACATTTTGTGGTGTAAATATTTTGAACTTCACTGAGCTCACTTTTTTTTTTACATTAGTAGTGTCTTGTCTTGGACTTGCTGAAATACTATCTGTTCGAGGTGTTGGAAACGATCAGTACATCAGTTTTTGTTATTTCCATCTTGCTTGGTTAGTGTGGTAAAATGCAAGAAACAAGACAATTTCAGATATGCTTGAAGCCTTGAAATGAACTTTTCTGAAGGTTTATCCATCTTTTAGTCCATCTTTGTCCAATCAATATGGTTAAATTGGTTAAGCCTTTTCTTGTATAAACACGTATACTAAACTTTAAGCTTGTGAAACTATAGTTGTTTCCTATGTACATGAGTTGATTTGTCTTTATAATGAATATTTTGTCCCACAAAATCTGATATTTTTATTGGGAAAAACTATAGTGCCTGGTAACTTTAGGTACTGGTATTAGAATTGTTGAGGATGCTTGTATCTGAAGCCCACTTAATCTTAGTCTATTGTTACTGCACATAGACCTCACTTGATTGCGTTAACTATGCTTCTGCCGTGTCACTCATGTATGCATATTTGATGCCTCTTGTAAACACCATTACACTTTCACGTTTTTATCAATAGTCTAACTTATGAAAATCTTTGTTATCTGCCCACCAAGACAACGAAACTCCTTACGAAGCCTGCTTTATGATCCTCTTTTTGATTAATCGTTTTGGGTTAATTAAAATTGTCATTATTTCTCTTTCTTGTCCTTTTCTTTTTTCTAGGAAGAGGAAGAAGAAGCTCTAAGACAACTGAGGAAGAACTTGGTCGTCCGAGCAAAACCCATGCCAAGCTTCTACCAAGAGGGACCCCCACCAAAGGTTGAACTTAAGAAGGTAATGTATTTTGTGTTGTCTGCTATGTTATTTTAATCATTTTTTTTTTTTTGCATTGTTCAGTTGGTATTTGCCTACCCCAACTTGTTTGGGACTTAAAGGCTTTGTTGTTGTTGTTGTTGTTGTTGTATTGTTCAGTTGGTATTTAGAAGGGCGGGCCTGGTGCAAACGGTAGAGTCTTACCGCCTGTGACCGGAAGGTCCCGGGTTCGAGTCGCAGTCTCCTCGCATTGCACAGGCGAGGGTAAGGCTTGCCACTGACACCCTTCCCCAGACCCCGCACAGAGCGGGAGCTCTCTGCACTGGGTACGCCCTTTGTTCAGTTGGTATTTACATTCTGAAGGAAATCTCTAGGTCTTCAATTAGTTCCATAAGTTATTCTGCCAATCAATTCCTTAGATTTTCTTCATAATTTCATATTCATTGCTCTGGTGTTGTTCCATCATCTTTATAGCTCCAGTTTTGTGTTTTCACTTTGTATATTGCTTTTCTTTGGGTGCCAAGACACTAAAGTCAAGGTTAGGGGGGATCCTTATCCAATTTTGTTCCTTTGTGTTCCTGATTCTTTATATACCTCAATACCTCACATTAACATATAGTATCTTGATGAAACAACATGATTCCTTGGTTTCCAAATGCATGACATTGTTGTCCTTGTGTCTGGCCATAATTGAAAATTTCAATTTTCTGGACACATAATTGTCTCTTTTCATTTGATTCTCGCAAAACAAATGATTGCTGTTTTCCTCATCGACTTGGTCAGCAGTAATGTTAAATTTTTCTCACTGAACGAACTTGTAATGTTCCTACTCCAATACTGATATAAATCACCAAAATGAGCATAAGTTGTATATACAATCAGTTTAAAAATATGTCTTCTTACATTAATTTATACTTGTAACTTGTTGATTAAATTAATGGAAAGCTGTATAAGCTTGCTTGCTTTTAGCACGTACTAGTGTGAGCCGTCTTTTTTTTGCCTTTTCTTTTGCAGGTGCCTCCAACTCGTGCCAAGTCACCAAAATTGACACGGAGGAAGAGCTGCAGTGACACCCCTCATACACCAGAGGGAGGAAATGGCAGTGCAGTATGCTGCCGGTTGCATCGTCACAGCATTGGGAACTCCAAAGATGTTAGCAGCAAGGCACAATGTTCTGCAAAGAGTGCTTCAAAGACAGGATCAGCTACTAAATCCAGGGTCACCAAATCCAGGGAAGACCTGAAGGCTTCCATGAAGAAAGTGGGACAGCCAAGCGCCGCAAACTTTGCTGTACAAACCTAAATCATGATGCATTCACTCCTATGCCATTTTTCATTTTAATTTATACCTCACATCACCAAAAAGATGGCCTCATGACCCGACAATAGTTTGTTTGTTGCTAGATTATTTTTCCATTGTCCTTGTAAGAACCTGGCTACCAGAGACCATGCGCTGTTCTGCCTTGTAAATTTGTTGTAGTTTTGTATGGGGTAAGAGTCAGTCTTGTGAGAACCAAGAGGGCAGCTAGATGAGCAGTTGCCTGTTGGAGTGACATATTGTGTGGCGGCATTCACAGATCCTATGTATTGTATCTGAGCTGTAACTTATTGTGGGCATTGGCAAAGCGTTTCTGATTGTTGTCGCAAAATTTGATCAGGTCATGTATCAATCAGGTATCCATATCCTTATGAATTGAAAACGTGGCTGTTTTTTTTTTCCTGTCTGAAACTTGAAACAGTAAAACGTGTTAAAGGATCAGTACTTGCAGTGACTTTCTGAAGAGTACACAGGGGCTTCATCGGTCTTGTAAATGTAAAGATGACTACTTTGTTGAAGGACACTACGATATCTGCAGGTGTCAAAGGAAGCTTGCAAGTCACTCGAACTGGTCTAAGCTGTACAAGAACATTGAACTTGGAAACACAAGTTTTCAACGCAAAAAAAAAAGGCGTGATTTCCGCACCTGATGTAGGTAGTGACCCAAGCTGCCATATTTTCTCCCATGTTAGCTATTCGAGAAGACATTCGAATGGCTTACCATGCATGCGCTCACTTTGGAGTTGGTATAACTGATACTAGTACTAGTGTTACATGCCAGAAACCACGGGGCGATGCGTCTAAAAATGCTCCATGTAGAGTGCGGTATGGAGGAAAGCCACACCAAAAAAGAGCAGAACAAGTTTCAAAAAAAAAAAAGAGCAGAACAAGGAGAACTCTGAAAGTGGAGTACATTGCTAGAATAAATCATCACGGCAAAAAAAAATTCTTTCCAAAAAAAAAGGCACCAAAATTAAGAAGCATTCTGAGCAGTACTACTCGGTTCCAAGAATATCAAAGCAAGCCAAGGAAAGCATATCAAAGGAGCAAGTAAATTAAAAACGAACGAAGGAAATAGTTACCGACAACTCTCAGACAGCAAGCCACTGTATACTCTCTGATTTATGAGCCACACGGCACTTTCGGTTATGTTTTTCTAAATATTTATTTATGGATGAAATATTGTTAGTCATTCATACGGCCTGTGGTCGATTTAACTTCTATTTTGAATTGAGCACAAAAACGAGAGTGAGTGTTTTGCAGGATGTGATTAGCTATGTCAACATGAGAAGCAGCATAAAGTTGAGGACTGCTTTAAGTGAAGCCTAAACTTCCATTGTCGTAATAAACGAAATATTAATCTATCTATAATATTAGAAGACAGTCAAATGTTTTACATTTCATCATGATGGCTTCTATCTCATTTTCTTCTCCCGTTCATTTTGAGCTTCTTGTTCAAATTTTAGCCTCCTCTCGGCTGTCAGTCTATTAGACCTGAGTATTTTTTGGGCCGGGCTGAAAAAATCCAAGTTATTTTGGGCTTAAAAAGCCTGTCCATGACCATCCCATGAACGAGTCGGGTCGGCATTGTCCGGGCTGGGCCCGGGCTTGAGCAGGTTGCTCGTTGTTTTTTAGTTGAAAAGTAATACTTCGGCTGGACTTGGCTCGAGAAAAATTTTCTGGACAATTGGACCTCTGTAAGGCTCATGGACAGTCTAAAACTCGGTGAGCTCAGACCGAGCTCAATTTGCTCATGTCTACTGTCTATATGTATACAACCTCAAATTATTTGGCGCTCAAACTAATTTTCTTTTGTAAAGAGAAGAAACACCAGAGTTACTCGGTCAAACACTAGAGAAGACGACATGCCACTCCCAAAGCCCCAAGCACGTGATCAGTCCTCTCCTCTAGCTCAGTTGCTCACGCGAATCACGCCCACCGTCAACCCGAGCCCACGCGCAGGCGCAGCGTTCCCCATTCCCAATCTCCCGCACCACCAGTACAGAGCGCGCCGCCGCCGCCGCCGCCGCTCTGTGCCTGTGCCGACCGTCCCCATCCCCAGCGCGGGCGAGCTGCGAGCTGCATTTCCCAGCGAATCGGAGGCGTGAGGTTTGGATCGCACGGCCGGCGACGACCATGTCGAGCCGGGCGCCCCCCGCTTGGTTGAAGAAGCTGAAGCGAATCATTGGACAGCGCATCCGCTCGGGAAGTCTCAGCGCCGAGGCCGCACGCCAACTCTGCGACGAGGTGCTCCCATCGATCCAAAGGCGTCCCCACAGCCGCGCGCCGGCGGAGGGCCGACCACCGCCCTTCCTGAGAGCTGGAGCGCTTCATCGGGAGTGTTTCCGCTCGGGAGACCTCGGCCCCGAGGATGCACTCGATCTGTTCGACGAGTTGCTTCCCCAAGCCAGGCCCGGCTCCGTTTATGCCCTCAACCAGCTTCTCACCACCGTCGCTAGCGCCCCGGTCTCCTCCACCGTTCGCGACGGCCCTGCGCTCGCCATATCCCTGTTCAATCGCATAGCCCGAGCGGGCGTCAAGAAGGTGGCTCCAAGCATAGTTACCTACACAATCGTCATCAGCTGCTGCTGCGATGCAGGATGCTTGAACCTCGGCTTCGCCGCATTGGGCCAAATCATCAAGAGGAGATTGAGGCCACAAGCCAGGACCTTCACGCCTCTGCTCAGGACCCTCTGCGCCGAGAAGAGGACGCGTGATGCAATGAATATTGTGCTCCTGACGGATGTTCTGAGCTCTGCTGCACCCCCGATGTCTTCTCCTACAACACTCTTCTCGTTGGGCTTTGTGATGAGAAGAAATGTGAAGAGGCTGTCGAGCTGATCCACATGATGGCTGAGGATGGAGGTGGCTGCCGACCTGATGTGGTGTCTTATAACACCATAATCCATGGCTTCTTTAAAGAGGGTGAGGTGGGGAAAGCTTACACTCTGTTACGTGAAGTGCTTGATCGTGGAATCCCGCCAAATGTGGTGACTTGCAGCTCAATCATTGATGGCCTATGCAAGGTTCAAGCAATGGACAAGGCCGAGGAGATCCTTCAACAGATGTTTGACAAACATATTATGCCTAATTGCACTACATATACTAGTCTTCTCCATGGTTACCTCTCTTTGGGACAGTGGAAAGAGGCAGTCAGAATTCCCAAAGAAATGTCCAGATATGGGCAAGGGCAACGACCAAATGTTGTTACTTACAATATGCTGATCGACTGTCTTTGTAAATCTGGAGGGTGCGTAGAAGGTAGAGAGATTTTTAATTCTATGATTCAGAGCGGTGAAAACCCCAATGTCGCCACTTATAGAATTCTTCTCCATGGGTATGCTACCGAAGGAAATCTTGTTGAAATGAATAATATCATGGATTTGATGGTACAAAACGGAATGCAACCTGATCATCGTATCTTCAACATACAGATCTATGCATACAATAAATATGGAATGGTTGATAAGGTGAAAGGTCCTAATATGGCTAGAGGGGGATGAATAGCCTATTTAAAAATCTACAAGATCACTAGAGCAATTTGATTAGTATGACAAATAGCGAAATGCAAACTTGCTCTAGCTCTACCAGGGTTGCAAGCCACATATCCAACAATTCTAGTTACTATAATCACTAGGCAGACAAATAGCTAAGTCACTACTCACTAAGAGCTCTCACACTTGCTACACTAAAGAGCTCCACTAGATGATCTTAAGCTACAAAGCAAGCTCTCAATTCTAGCTATACTAAAGAGTTTGCTACAACTAGTTTGCGGGAATATAAACGAGTGAGTAGGGTGATTATACCTGCTGCGTAGAGGAGTGAACTAATCACTAAGATGAGTACCAATTCAATCACCGAGAAAATACCAAAGGGCAAGAGACAACCAATTTTTCTCCCGAGGTTCACGTGCTTGCCGGCACGCTAGTCCCCGTTGTGTCGACCAACACTTGGTGGTTCGGCGGTTAAGAGGTGTTGCACGAGCATCTTCCACACAATTGGACACCGCAAAAACCTACCCACAAGTGAGGTAACTCAATGACACGAGCAATCCACTAGAGTTACCTTTCGGCTCTCTGCCGGAAAAGGTACAAGACCCCTCACAATCACCGGAGCCGGCCATGAACAATCACCAACACGTGCCAAATCTTCTCCGCTGCTCCAACCCATCTAGGAGGCGGCAACCACCAAAAGTAACAACAACTCTGCAGCCACAATGATCTCCAAGTGCCAATAGATGTAATCACTCAAGCAAATACACTAGGAATCACTCTCAATCTCACTATGATGATGAATCAATGATGGAGATAAGTAAGAGGTGTTTGCTTAGGCTCACAAGGATATCAAGTATGTCAAAGTGCCAAGAGCGTCATCCCCAAGCTGGCCAAACATTATTTATAGACGCCCCAAAGGAATAGAGCCGTTAGGCTCTCACTCCATCTTTTCATGGGGCGACCGGACGCGTAGATGGGTGTGACCGGACGCAGACCCCAGCGTCCGGTCCACCATCTCCGTCCACGTGTCACTGCCTTCAAACCTCAGTCGTCTAGCTTCAACATTCAAGTTCTCGATCGCTCGTGCATTAAGTGACGACTGGACATGCTCCTCCAACGACCTGATGCCGCACGAGGCCGAGTCCGGTCAGTTCCAGTAAGCTCCCAGAGCATGATTTTTGTGACTGGATGCGTCCGGTCCCGCCAACCGCCAGCATCAATAAGTGATCGTACGCGTAGGTGGCAGCGTCTCGGCCAGTAGTGCCGCGCTGCATATAAATGACCGAACACGCCCGGGGTGAGACCGGTCACCCCGAGGCCAACGTCCGGGCGTGGATCTTCTCCTCTTTTTCTTTTTCTAAGTCCACAACCACTTCACTCTCGCTTCCAACTTGCTAACCACGAAGTGTAGAACTTGTGTACACGTGTGTTAGCATTTTTCAAAGCATTTTATAAGGGTCAAGGTTAGCACACTAGGTTTCTAAAGCATATGCAAGAATTATGTCACCTAGTGGCACTCGATAAACTTGATTGCGCTAACTATGCTTCTGCCGTGTCATTCGTACATGCATATTTGATGCCTCTTGTAAACATCATTATGCTTTCACGGTTTTATCAATAGTCTAAGTTACGAAAATGCTTTGTTATCTGCCCACCAAGACAACGAAACTCCTCCTTACCAACCCTGCATTATCATCCTTTTTTTGATTAAATCTTTTTGGGTTAATTAAAATTGGCAGTATTTCTCTTTCTTGTCCTTTTCTTTTTTCTAGGAAGAGGAAGAAGAAGCTCTAAGACAACTGAGGAAGAACTTGGTCGTCCAAGCAAAACCCATGCCAAGCTTCTACCAAGAGGGACCCCCACCAAAGGTTGAACTTAAGAAGGTAATGTATTTCGTTTTGTCTGCTACTGCTATGTTATTTTAATCAATTAACTTTTTTTTTTGCATTGTTCAATTGGTATTTACATTCTGAAGCAAATCTCTAGGTCTTCAATTAGTCCATAAGTTATTCTGCTGCACCAATTCCTTAGATTTTTTTTTCATAATTTATATTCATTGCTCCGGTGTTGTTCCATCATCTTTGTAGCTCCAGTTTTGTGCTTTTACTTTGTATATTGCTTTTCTTTGGGTGCCAAGACACTAAAGTCAAGGTTAGGGGGATCCTTATCCAATTTTGTTCCTTTGTGTTCCTGATTCTTTTAGATACCTCACATTAACATATAGTATCTTGATATTTTTGTGCAAGGAAAATATGCTTGAAACAACATGATTCCTTGGTTTCCAAATGCATGACATTATTGTCCTTGTGTCTGGCAATAATTTGAAATTTCAATTTTCTGGACACATAATTGTCTCTTTTCATTTGATTCTCACAAAACAAATGATTGCTGTTTTCATCATCAACTTGGTCAGCAGAAATGTAAAATTTTTCTCACTGAACAGACTTATAATGTTCCTACTCCAATACTGATATAAATCACCAAAATGAGCATAAGTTGTATATACACCAGAGGGAGGAAATGGCAGTGCAGTATGCTGCCGGTTGCATCGTCACAGCATTGGGAACTCCAAAGATGTTAGCAGCAAGGCACAATGTTCTCCAAAGAGTGCTTCAAAGACAGGATCAGCTACTAAATCCAGGGTCACCAAATCCAGGGAAGACCTGAAGGCTTCCATGAAGAAAGTGGGACAGCCAAGCGCCGCAAACTTTGCTGTACAAACCTAACTCATGAGGCATTCACTCCCATGCCATTTTTCATTTTAATTTATACCTCACATCACCAAAAAGATGGCCTCATGCCCCGACAATAGTGTGTTTGTTGCTGGATTATTTTTCCATTGTCCTTGTAAGAACCTGGCTACCAGAGACCATGCGCTGCTCTGCCTTGTAAATTTGTTGAAGTTTTGTATGGGGTAACCGAGTCAGTCCTGTGAGAACCAAGCGGGCAGCCGATGATGAGCTGTTGGAGTGACATATTGTTGTTGTGTGGCGGCATTCGCAGATCCTATGTATTGTATCTGAGCTGTAACTTATTGTGGGCTTTGGCAAAGCGTTTCTGATTGTTGTCACAAAATTTGATCAGGTCATGTTTCAATCAGGTATCCTTGTGAATTGGGAAACTGGGCTGTGTTTTTTCTGTTCGAAACTTGAATCAGTACTTGCTGTGACTTTCTGAAAAGTACACAGGGGCGTTGCCATTCTGCAAAGATGGCTAATGTGTTGAATTAGCGATACTTTGTGGCAACATTATTCAATTCTTTGAATACCAGTTAATCCATCAGAATCTATCACTATGATATCTACAGGTCTCAAATGCAGCTGCAATTCACTCGAACCAGTGTAAGCTGCAGAAGAACATTGAACTTGGAAACACAAGTTTTCAGCGTGGAAAAAAGGTGTGATTTGCGCACCTTGATGTAAGGTAGTGACCACCAAGTTTGCACGATTTGGTCGGCAAGATCTGACTTTGTGCAAATTGACTCTGTAAGCTGCCACATTTTTCTCCCGTCTTTCTACTGATGCGAGCTATTCGAGGAATGGATTACCATGCTTGCACGCTACCGACGACATGAGCAGCCTCGCATGTGCTCACTGTGGAGTTGGGACTATTGTCTATTGATGCTAGTGTTATATGCCAGAAACCACGGGGCGATGCGTCTAGAAGTGCTCCATGTAGAGTGCGGTACCGAGGAAAGCCACACCAAAACAGGGAGAACTCTGAAAGTGGAGTACATTGCTAGAACAAATCATCGCAGCAAAAAAAAAATTTCTTTCAAAAAGAGGTACCAAAATTAAGAAGTACTCTGAGTTGCACTACTGGGAGAAACTTCCTAGTAACTGCGGATAGATTTAGTTTACAAGAGCTTGACGTCAGTAAAAGTGATCTTACTCTATCAGGTTCCAAGAAAAGTAAAGCAAGCCCAATGGAGCAAGTAAAAATGAATGGAGAGAATAGTTACCGACAGCTCAGAGACAGCAAGCCACTGTCAGTAAAAGGTTAACAAGCGAGTTAGGCCCTCGCCATTATGCTGTCGTGCACGCTTGGTCGATGGTTATCCAGCCTTCGCCTCCAATTAGGCTGTGGTTTGACATTTGCTTCACCTGCCACGCGTGCGGCCGGTAAATTTGAAGCGCCTTTGCTTCTGAATGTACGTCTCTTCGATTAATCTAATCACGAAGCTAATCATCCACGTGCACTGCCACAGCGGCACCAAATCTTTCTCCGTGCACGGTGATGTCTGCAACTTTGGGACTTTTAATTGGAGGTCTCTCTGGTACGGTAGATGTTCTAGAAGAACTCTTAAGGATAGTAGAGTTCTTGCAATGAGCCAATTGCATTCACTGAACACACTGACACACTCCTCCCTTATAACCACACCAGTGTCAGTGTCTCAGTGGCGCTGAAGCTGCACTCGTACTAGTGCCGTAGAGGTAGACTCTGGTGGATGGACAGGATGTTCGTAAGCTGAAGAAACTGAGCTGCTGGACTCCGTTGACACCATGTGTCCATCCTCCCTTTCAGCTTTGACATGAACACAAAAAGGCTACTTGCTTGCTCGCTACACCTACTGACCTACACGCACGGACCCATTTCCTTGTTGCTTCCCAGGAATATTTTGCGTACGACACAGCTAACTGAGGACGACAGTCAGTCACACACCCTGGTAGTCTTGGATGAATATCATCCATTGACAATTCAGGAGAGGCTTTCCGACAAAACGTACGTTCGTTCCCATGATCCCATCCCAAGTCAAGTTCCAAGGCAGAACGTCTCTCCATCTCTGCACTGCACACTCTCCACTAGTGCACATCACACACACCCATTAGTCCATACATCGTGCTGTGTGTACAATTGCATACACGACGCGTTCATGTGTATATATAAATATGCAACTGATGGAAAGAATGTGTGGCCAGCTGATGGTTATCATAGGCACGTAGCAACAAGCTTCAGGGAAGCTCTCCCTCTTACTGAGCGAGTGAGCGTTTCAGTAGAATCGGATCATGAGGCAGCTCGTCGCAGCAGTTGCCATCCTGCTCATCTTCCTCGGCTCCGGCGCCGTGACAACGTCGGTGGTGGCGTGGTCGGCGCCGGTGGCGAGTAAAGGAGGCTCAGGCTCGGCGGTGGCGCAATATGAGACGACGGCGCCAGCGACAGCCGACAGCTCAGCTCGGCCGTCCGGCTGCACCAACGGGAGCGGACCCGGCGGCTACTGCCACCCTCCCTCGGAGCATTGACCATTGTTCAGCTGTCGTTGGCATCGGGGAATAATACGCACATACTAGCGCTTAATGCTTATGGCATCCGTTCAAAATTATATGTCGCTTTGACCATTATTCATTAGCGTTCAATGCTTATGGTCACTTATTTATCAATGTATGATATGATCACGTATGTACTGTCCATATGGAGTCTAGGGGAAGTGTTAGTAGAGCCAAAACCAGTCACCTATCAGTACCAGTACCACGTGTTCACCAAGATTTCTGATGCGATACTCTATTGCCTCCAGGTACTCTGATTTATGAGGCACACTGCACCTTTAATTATGTTCTTTTTGAAATGCTTATTTATGAATGAAATATTGTTATTCTCACCGTGGGGTTGATTGAGTTTCTAATTTGAAATGAGCATAAAAATGAGAGTGAGCTTTTTGCAGGATATGACTATAAATAAATATGAGCACCAAATCAACATGTGAAGAACCAGAAAGTCGAGGACAGCACAACCGGAGACCGGCTCTTTGCCGGGTGCAAGTGGATTGCTGAGTGTTTTTTTCCCGCACTCGGCAAAGAGGCAAAGAAGCTTCTTTGCCGAGTGTAAAAAAAAAAACACTCGGCAACTCTTAAGGATAGTAGAGTTCTTGCAATGAGCCAATTGCATTCACTGAACACACTGACACACTCCTCCCTTATAACCACACCAGTGTCAGTGTCTCAGTGGCGCTGAAGCTGCACTCGTACTAGTGCCGTAGTGGTAGACTCTGGTGGATGGACAGGATGTTCGTAAGCTGAAGAAACTGAGCTGCTGGACTCCGTTGACACCATGTGTCCATCCTCCCTTTCAGCTTTGACATGAACACAAAAAGGCTACTTGCTTGCTCGCTACACCTACTGACCTACACGCACGGACCCATTTCCTTGTTGCTTCCCGGGAATATTTTGCGTACGACACAGCTAACTGAGGACGACAGTCAGTCACACACCCTGGTAGTCTTGGATGAATATCATCCATTGACAATTCAGGAGAGGCTTTCCGACAAAACGTACGTTCGTTCCCATGATCCCATCCCAAGTCAAGTTCCAAGGCAGAACGTCTCTCCATCTCTGCACTGCACACTCTCCACTAGTGCACATCACAAACACCCATTAGTCCATACATCGTGCTGTGTGTACAATTGCATACACGACGCGTTCATGTGTATATATAAATATGCAACTGATGGAAAGAATGTGTGGCAAGCTGATGGTTATCATAGGCACGTAGCAACAAGCTTCAGGGAAGCTCTCCCTCTTACTGAGCGAGTGAGCGTTTCAGTAGAATCGGATCATGAGGCAGCTCGTCGCAGCAGTTGCCATCCTGCTCGTCTTCCTCGGCTCCGGCGCCGTGACAACGTCGGTGGTGGCGTGGTCGGCGCCGGTGGCGAGTAAAGGAGGCTCAGGCTCGGCGGTGGCGCAATATGAGACGACGGCGCCAGCGACAGCCGACAGCTCAGCTCGGCCGTCCGGCTGCACCAACGGGAGCGGACCCGGCGGCTACTGCCACCCTCCCTCGGAGCATTGACCATTGTTCAGCTGTCGTTGGCATCGGGGAATAATACGCACATACTAGCGCTTAATGCTTATGGCATCCGTTCCAAATTACAGGTCGCTTTGACCATTATTCATTATCGTTTAATGCTTATGGTCACTTATTTATCAATGTATGATCGCGTATGTACTGTCCATATGGAGTCTAGGGGAAGTGTTAGTAGAGCCAAAACCAGTCACCTATCAGTACCACTACCACGTGTTCACCAAGATTTCTGATGTGATACTCTATTGCCTCCAGGTACTCTGATTTATGAGGCACACTGCACCTTTAATTATGTCCTTTTTAAAATGCTTATTTATGAATGAAATATTGTTATTCTCACCGTGGGGTTGATTGAGTTTCTAATTTGAAATGAGCATAAAAATGAGAGTGAGCTTTTTGCAGGATATGGCTATAAATAAATATGAGCACCAAATCAACATGTGAAGAACCAGAAAGTCGAGGACTGATTTAACTGAAGCCTAAACTTCCCATGTCGTAATAAATGAAATGTTAATCTATATAATAATATAAATATTAATTAACAGACAGTCAAATGGTTGGCTTCTATCTCATTTTCTTCTCCAGTTCAATTTGAGCTTCTTGTTGAAATTTTAGCCTCCGTTCAGTATTTCCTCATTTTCTATTAGACCTAAGCTCTTTTTTTTGGGCCGGGCCGAAAAAAAGCCCAGTTATATTGGACCGAAAAAGCCTACCCACAACCATGCCACGGTGAGTCGGGCCGGCATTTTATGAGCCAGGCCTGGGCCTAGGCGGGCTGCCCGTTGTTTTTTAGTTGGAAAATAAATATTCCCTCTGTCTCAAAGTAATTGATGTTTAGGTTTGCTCTAAGTTAAATTATTTTAAGTTTGACCAAATTTATAGGAAATAACATCAATGTTTATGACACCGAATACATAGAATATAAAAATATATTTTATGATAAATTGAATAATACTTATTTGATATCATAAACATTAGAACATTTTTGTTCAAATTTAGTTAAATTTGAAATAGTTTGACTTAGAATAAACTAAAACATCACTTATTTTAGGACGGAGGAGTACTTTGAGTAGGAACCGTCCCAAACAAATTTATCTACAAACTAATTTTCTTTTGTACAAGAAAAAAGGATGCGGATAGGGCCTGACCCGTCGCGCACTGGGGTAACGCGCAACCCCAGGCCGGCGTGCGCGACCCAACCATGAGCCCCACGCGCTAAGACTCACTCCCACATGCAAGATGGCAGTGAATGCGCCGGACCAGTTCTGCTCCCCTGATATCAGGCTGACGCAATTCAAAAAATCAAACATTTTTTTTAAAAGGCCGTAGCTTTAGAACGTTGTTTCCCGTTTTCAATTCCGGCCGCACCGATGTATTATACGTGATGAGACGAAAATTAGATCTCACTTACATATATTTCAAAAAAAATTATTTTAGTAGCGATTTATATGTAAATGTGCTAGGAGATTTAACAAAGAGTTACCACTAATTACTATTATAATGCCCGTGCTAACGCCACGACTTCATTTCAGAGATGCACATAAGAACAATTAAACAACGATACTTTTTTCCATACACATAATTGTATATGACCATGTATATAATTTAGAAAGCATAACAAGGCTTAATAAGTCATATATCGCCTCAACCATCTACCTTATGATTTGCTTAAGTAGGCCTTGGAGTTTGTGGGGGATATACACCCGGTATCCATAAAATAAGACATGGGCTGCGCCCCAAAGGTGGCCCAGCCCACAAGATCAAGGCGTGCATCGCAAGACAACATGAAGATGTGATTTATTGTATAATACCAAATAGGATATTTTTCTTGTAACCCTACCCCTCCAGAGTATATAAGGAGAGGCAGAGGATGTAGGGTTTTACGTCACATTGACGGCCTAAACCTGTATAAACCTCGTGTCTTATGTCTCTGTTACCGTCTAGTTCCTGATCACGCGCACCTCTACCGATCAATCTACCTTCGTGGGATACTCCTCGGAGGACTGCCGAGCATCTTTTATCGACAGTTGACGCGTTAGGTAGGGGTGTGCGCCTGATCCTCCGACGAGTCAGATGGCGTACCTCACGATCATCGGCACGTTCTCGACGACGGCCCTGTGCATCTACAGCTCGAACAGACTATCGCCGTGGAGGCGCTCGTACAGCAAGCTCGTCGCTTCATCCGATCTCGAGATGTCGTTCGTGAGCTCCACCACGTTCACTTGCCAGATGGCGTTCAGGGTCTCCACCTTCGAGTCAACCTTCGCGGCACCCGCACGGCGCTCCACTTCCCGATTGGATTTGCTGGACCCATCCTAATCCGAGTCCATCGTGATTACGATGCCGAGCCGAACACAAGCATATCACCGAGATACAACGAGATCCAATCGGGCCCAAGCACCTGCATGCACGGTTGAGCGGCCTATCGTCATTTGGCGCTTCCATCAGCCAAGAGCAATCAAGCAAATAGTAAACAAATAGCCATGCAAGCTAGCTACGGGATCAAGTTATTGAGGAAGCCTTGTTCTGCATGTACGCATGTACTGATACATGCACGAGAGAAAAAGGTCGGCCTGTCTACTCGGCCTACATCCATGACTCAGATACTACGACACGCCTACTATTCCGCTCAGTCTAAGGCTAACCAACGGCATAAGGATAATGTTGCCCGGACTACTCGCTCCGACTGCCTGCCACAATGATAATCGCCGCGACCGCTGCTACGATGACATGCCAGAAAGCTCGAGGGCCGAGCAATTTTGTCAACGCCGACAAAACCTTCCGTCTAAAGATAGGTACCCTTTCATATTTAATACAACTTTCTCCTTGCCATGCTTCTTCAATTATTATTTCTCCGATTATTCTCCATAATTAAATGTCTCTACATTTAATATCTCCGTGTTTAAGATGCTCCATAATACAATATCTTCTCCGTAAACTCGCCGACCAGCCACGTTCTCACTTGTGTTATCAGAAACAGCACTGTTCTCGATCTCACTTCTACACGTGCACGAGCGCCAGCCCTCTGCATTATGGGTGGTCGGCAGTGGCTCCTCGGTGATGCCTATGCTCTTACACGTACACGGTGCCAGCCACTCCGTGCTATAGAGTTTGGGCTAGTTGGGGCTGGTGATGCAATACAGAACCAATTGGTAGGAAGTTAGTCATATTTAAAATACTAACACTTCAAACAAACATAATGTTTATCTACTCCGCTCTGCTGTTTTCATCGCCGAGTTCGTATATTTTATTTCACATCATGTACTACTCGTTCTGCATATTTGTATCACAGGATCATCGTTCGGGTGGTCGCACTACCTGGCATTCGGACTTCTCCGCCGATCAACTGGTCAAACCGCTAGGTTTATGGACTTCGTCGTCGACCAGTTGATCGGACTGTTCGCCGTTCACTTCTACTCGGCATACCAATTCTTCACCAACCAACTGGTCGGATTGTCCGTCGCTTCATCGTCAGCTACGCTAGGGCTCACCAGCTAACACTACTGGAATCTCGCTTTTTTCTGTGTGTGCGAAAACACACAGAAAAATACGAATACCGTCAGAAAAATATTTTTCTGACGGTGTACCCTCAGAAAAATACCCACAGAAATATAATGACAGAAAAATCGAATTTTTCTGTCGGTTCACCGTCAGAAACAATTTTTCTGTGGGTCTCACACGCACAGAAAAATTGTGTTCGCCCAGATTAAAACTAATTTTTCTGTGTGTTAATCCACACAGAAAAAGAAATAAATACACAGAAAAACACATGTTTTTTCTGTCGGTCTAGGTGAACTCACAGAAAAATTCATTTCGCCCAGATTAAAAAAAATATTTCTGTGTAGCCAGCCTCACAGGAAAAAAGAGTTAAATACACAAAAAAAATTATTTTAAAACAGTAGCAACAGCATATTAAAATATATATTTTCCATACAGTACTTTCTGTGCATGACCAACAAGGTTTTATTCAAAAAATACACAAATCAGTAGTTCATCATGAATGGAGTCAACACTTATATCAAAAATAGAATCAGTCTACTCATCTACATGTTCAATATGAATACTACAATGAATTCACAAATACGGATATCGAAAAAGAAACCAAACTATTTTTTCTTGTTCAACCAATTGTAAACTGCTTCACCTTGCACTCCATCTCTACCTGTAAGAACAGTCAACATGAATACTACAATGATTACATAGGAAAGTAGTCATTTCTGTTTCCTAAAGTATCCAGAAAATGGGAATACAGTATGTACTAGCAAAGGGGAGACGAAATCATTGAACTTGTATGTAACTTCCAAAGGCTTTTTCGATATAAAGTTTTTTCAAGCCATCAATGACAGAAGTAACAGCAGTCAGAGGTATCTGTTTACATATAACAGCATAAAAGGAAAGATCAGCAATAATGATAAATGTGTCATTTATAAAACTAGGGTCAACTGACAGCATTTCTTTATATAGGGAAAGGTCTTAAAATTGGCACAAAAATATCTCTATTGCTTAATAATGCATAATAGAAACACAAGTACTAAGAGCTATGTTGTCTTACCAATATTTTGGTGGATTGTGGGCTTCCTTTTAGACAACTTACATGCATCATATTGTTTCCAAGCTCGTTAACAGACAAGATACAATTAAAATAAATAGTGAACCAGCTATAGAAGCTTACACAAGATAAACAAGTAAACTTGCTGCCTTTTCCTTGTGCTAACGTAAAAAGACAGATAACTGATCTATCAACATATGCTCACTAATGAGGATATAACAGAATTTTCCTCAAAAGTTCCTTTGGTGCTGATATGCAATAAATACTCACAAGAGCGATATTCTAGGAGCATACAGAAGAAAATTGTGAAGATGACATGACTACATGAGTATTACCTTCTTTGATGACTTTGAGCTGAGCCATTTGTTTGTTAAATGGGATTGTTCCTGAGGGTATCCTGCATGGATAAAAAAAGGTTTGTATCATAGATTTCCCCCAAGCATGAACTTCCTGTTGAAGAGTGCATTACTTACCATCCATTTCTGGATCAACACGCTTCACCAAATGCTTAGATTTCTGAAAGCAGTTGCCATCATATTTACTACAAGGCATTGAGATAAAGCAACTGTCAATGGGAGGAGCAGCCAAGCACTTACAAACGGAAGAAGACAAAAGTTCCAGCCAAAATTTCATAGAAGAAATACCACAAGACAGTGACCATCTCCAGAATTTTACCCATTATCAAGAGCAAAAGAACTCGAGAAATGGCTCAGATTTACCCATTATCAGCCTTACAACTGCAACTTAATTTCACCTGGAGCTTAATTTAATTCTCTCTCTCTAATGGGAATTGAACTGGCCACAGAACTGGTTGCTTGTACTGGTACAAGCCATCCTAGTTAAGCAGCAAACAGAACAAAATATCCCAAGTACCAGCTCATAAGGTGCTAAAGTGCAGAAGTTCTCTAATGGAAACTTGATTCATCACAGCCACTCAAGAGTAGTACAAAACAAAAAAAGTCGCAAGGCATAGTTAGGGAAGGGGAGAGCAGCGCGGCACGAGACTAGGATTTCATGCTAGCTGTTTTATCTCAAAAGTTATCAACATGTTGCTAAAAACATTTAAGCTCTTGTTCTGATTTGAGACACATGTTTTGTGCTGTAAACACAAGCAACCTTAATACACTTTGAGAAAGCATAGAACTGTCGATGCGGGACCCATAGGATACCCCGCAAAGGACAGAGAAGATCTAGTCTAACTAGGATTCTTCCCCTGTAATCTTAGTAGTATAACTATTAAGCAATCCTACTAGGATATCTCATTATAAACCGACTAGGACTCTGGCCTCCTGACTATATAAAGGAGGGCAGGGCTCCTAAGACAGAGAGAACAATTGTACAACACAACACTTGAGAATCAATCCAACGCAAAGGCTAAGGCCGACTAGACGTAAGGTTATTACTCGATCTACGATCGAGGGCCTGAACCAGGATAAATCGACTGT
This sequence comes from Miscanthus floridulus, assembly GCF_019320115.1. Classification (NCBI taxonomy): domain Eukaryota; kingdom Viridiplantae; phylum Streptophyta; class Magnoliopsida; order Poales; family Poaceae; genus Miscanthus; species Miscanthus floridulus. The sequence continues at coordinate 15,731,657 of NC_089583.1, forward strand.
GTCTTGCGTTAACCATCGTGTTCGGCATACGCCGAAGCCCGAACATACTGCCCCGGGTACCCCCGTGGCAGGCTATCGGTGATAAAACATCGACAGCTGGCGCGCCAGGTAGGGGACTTCGGCGACTTTGCATCCAAGAATTCGATGGACCTCGACAACATAATCTTCCCGACGGAATCAACTTTCATCTTCGGCTCATGGATCTGCGAGGCAGACAACAACGGCAAGCTTCAGGGCCATCTCCTCAAAGATCCAGATCATCATAAAGAATTTCATATTTCACCAAATACAACGGATCAGCTCACCAGAAGATTCGCACAGCTCACAGTATCCGATTCAAATCAGATTTCACGGCCACTCGTATCCGATTCGAATTCAAACATCAAGGCGAAGTTTTATCCGAGTGCTTTCAAGAATCCGAGTTCTTTTTTGGCAAGATTCCAGAGCACATCCCAAAACAACTCGGATTACCCTCAGAATTCTTCCAAAAAGTCGAGTTCTTTTCCATTTGGGCTCGACAACATGGCAAAATCCTATCAAGAACAGTTCGAAAGATCTTTCAATCCAAGATGCGGGATACCACTGACAGGAGCTCAGGAGGGCCTCGTGCTAACAATAACATCCCAAGACTGCATCATCCATTGGCCAGGTTCTGTTCCTGAGGACAGCAATACCCAACTAGTCGGCACGATGACAGCAATTCTACCCTACCAAGAAGGAGACTCGATCTACGACACCGAGGCATCCACTAAAGTCATTAGCAACTCTGACAGCATGAAAGCTAACACCAATAACAGAGCGACTCATGCGCGAGAAGTGCTCATGGTTCGACGACCGCGGTCACCACTAAATCCCCCAGAAGCACCCGATGTCAGATCATCAGATGAATCAGAATCCAACATATCACCTTTTGCCCAAGGCTACGACGGAGAAACAGATAGTCAGAAACAAGCTAGAGAAAGAAAAAACAAGTTAAAGCAAGGGCGTCAACACCGTGCTAGGTAGCGCAAGGAAGCTTGGATCAGATATGAGTCAGATTTGGCTGAGTACGACAAAAGAAAATCGCAACGAGAAGTAGAGGGGAGACACACGGCGAATACACCTTACGATAAGATTCGAGAAGCATTAGAAGAACTCGAAAAAACTTCACACCCCAGTGACAAGTATGAACAGCTCCAGAACTTGCTCCGACCAACGATCCCGAAAACGCATGAAGAGAGAGCTCGATCAAGACTACCCGCAAGATCAACAACCCACAGGCAAGAAGATCAAAATCAAAGGAAATCCGCTTTCGAAAGACTTGGGCCGAGTAGAAGCCATGACGAAGGAAGTAGGAAGGAACATAATCAGAGTCACCGATTTGAACAACCAAGGAAGACTAGGAGTAGGGTACCTACCCAGACAATCTCGCAAGATTATTCCCGTCAGAACGACAGCTGGCCAGAAGAAGGTGCCGAATCCAAATTCAGAGAAACCAAGACACACGACAGATTCCCCTGTTTCGCGAACAGGCTTGCAATGGCACGATTACCTCACAAATTCAAACCGTCTAACCACTCCAAGTATGATGGCAAAACTGAACCAAGGCAATGGCTCAGAATATATTCACAATCAATCGAACTAGCCGGAGGAGATGACGATATCAAAACCCTGTTCTTTCCCATGGCACTGGAAGCCATGCCTCTCCAATGGTTCGACAAACTGAACCCAGGATCTATCAGAAATTGGGAGGATTTGCAAAGAGCTTTTTGTGAAAATTTTGCAGGAATCATTACACATCCAATCACCCATGCAGAATTAAAAGGACTCAAGCAAAAGGGAGGTGAAAGTCTCAGAAATTATTATCGACGATTCGGCGAACTACGAGCCCAAGTGCATGACATAACCGAACGAGAAGTAATTGAAGCTTTCTCTCACGGAATCATGGCTAGGTGGCAATTTCAAGACTTCTGCAAAGAAAATCCGAGAAACAATGAAGAATTCAGACGAACAGTAGAAAAGATGATTACTGCAGAAGAAAAAACCCGAGAAAGGTTCCCAGACAGAAACAACCAGGACAACTCGGACAAGCAAAATCATCGAAATAGCAGACATCAAGAAAGAAAACGTAGACCAGACAATACTGTGGCAATGGCCGACAAATCAAAGAAGTTTACCAAACCCAGAAGATATGATGACATTGAAAACATACGTTGCCCATTGCACCCTAACGGGAGACACACCATTGAAAATTGCTATACTTTCAAAGATCAATACACAAGAAAAAATAAGGAAGACACCAAAGAGGACAATCAGAAAAGAGAAGAAGACGACCACGAGGACAAAGGATTCCAAAAACCTAGGGGAACGGTAGCAGTGATTTTCTCAGGGGCTCCGGATTGCAGAAGCAAACATCAAGAAAAACTAGCACTGTGGACCATTATGACAGCAGAACCGGCTACACCAAGATACCTCAATTGGTCACAGTATCCTATCCAATTTACCAGGGAAGACCAATGGACTAGCGTGGGAAACGTAGGCCATTATCCATTGGTTCTGGATCCGACTATAGCTGGTATGACTGTCACCAAAGTACTAATCGATGGAGGAGCTGGGCTTAACATCATCTTTTCAGAAACTCTAAGAAAAATGGGACTACAACTCGCCGGGATGATTACACCAACAAGCACACCTTTTTACGGAATAGTACCCGGCAAAGCAGCCATGCCACTCGGACAAATTACTTTACCTGTTACCTTTGGAACTCCTTCAAACTACCGAACAGAGTTTATCAAATTCGAAGTCGCCGATTTCGATTCATCATATCATGCAATCCTAGGACGTCCAGCACTGGCCAAATTCATGGCAATACCACATTATCCGTACTTACTACTTAAGATGCCGGGACCCCACGGTATCCTTTCTCTTCGAAGCGATTTAAAGCGCGCTTTTGACTGCGACGTTTAGGCAATCCAAATTGCAGCCAAAGCACAAGCTGACAATGGAAGAAAAGAAATAGCCACAATCGCGGCAGAAACAAGCCAAGAAGAATTAGAAATACCAGCCAAAAAACCCAGTATCATCGCACCACCAAAAGAAGCCGACGTCAAGCAAATCGACTTAGGCACGGGCGACACCTCCAAGACAGCAACTATCAGTGCTCACCTCTTGGAAAAATAGGAACTCGCGCTCACCAACTTTCTTCGGGACAACAAAGATATCTTCGCTTGGAAGCCAGCCGACATGCCAGGGGTCCCAAGAGAGTTGGCTGAGCACAGAATTGATGTCAACAAAAGCTCCAAACCTGTAAAACAACGGCTACGACGATTCTCACCCGACAAGAAGGCGGCAATTAAAAAGGAAATAACAAAACTGATGGCAGCCGGGTTCATCAAGGAGATCCTACATCCAGACTGGCTAGCAAACCCGGTCCTTGTACAGAAGAAAAACACGGACGAGTGGCGTATGTGCGTCGATTACACAGATCTCAACAAACATTGCCCAAAAGATCCGTTCGGGCTACCACGCATTGACCAGATAGTCGACTCGACAGCAGGATCTGCGTTATTATCTTTTCTCGATTGCTATTCAGGATATCACCAGATCGCACTAAAAGAAGAAGACCAGATCAAGACATCTTTCATCACCCCGTTTGGTGCCTACTGCTACAAGACCATGTCGTTTGGACTAAAAAACGCTGGCGCCACGTACCAAAGGGCTATCCAGACTTGCCTGGGGAATCAAATCGGTGAAAATGTGGAGGCATACGTAGACGATGTGGTGGTGAAAACAAAAAACCCAGACACTCTAATTGAAGATTTAAGGCAAACTTTCGAAAACTTGAAGAAATGGAGATGGAAATTGAATCCAAATAAATGTGTATTTGGAGTTCCCTCAGGACAACTACTCGGATTTTTGGTCAGTCAGCGCGGGATCGAAGCCAGCACCAAGCAAATTCGAGCTATAACAGAAATGGGCCCACCTAGAAATGTCAAAGATGTGCAGAAACTAACAGGATGCATGGCGGCCCTCAACCGTTTCATATCAAGACTCGGCGAAAAGGGGTTACCTTTCTTTAAACTACTAAAGAAGACAGACAAGTTCGAGTGGACAATAGAAGCCGACGAAGCTTTCAAAAAACTTAAAGAATACCTCACTTCATCGCCTATCCTGACACCTCCAAAGAAAGATGAAGATATGATGCTATATATCGCGGCCACTCCCACCGTAATCAGCACAGCAATAGTCGTAGAAAGAGAAGAACAAGGGCGCGCGTATAAAGTGCAACGTCCAGTATACTACATCAGCGAAGTGCTGTCAGAATCCAAAATCCGGTACCCACATGTACAAAAACTACTCTACGCTCTACTCATTACCTCTCGGAAGCTTCGCCACTATTTCGAAAGCCACAAGATTACCGTAGCGACAGATTTTCCACTCGGAGACATCCTACACAATAAAGACGCCACAGGGCGCATATCCAAATGGGCAGTTGAAATTGGAGCTCTGGACATCAATTTCACCCCACGGAAAGCAATCAAATCTCAAGCCCTCGCCGATTTCGTGGCCGAATGGACAGAGATTCAACAGCCCTTATCAGATACCATCCTCAACCATTGGAAGATGTACTTTGATGGATCACTCAAACTAGGCGGGGCCGGTGCAGGCGTTCTCCTCATTTCTCCAGAGGGAAAACAACTCAAGTACGTCCTTCAGATATTATGGCAAGCTACAAATAACGAAGCAGAATATGAAGCCCTCATCCACGGGCTACGAGTCGCGATTACCCTCGGAATAAAAAGATTACTCGTATACGGCGACTCAGCAGTGGTCGTCAACCAAGTCAACAAAGATTGGGACTGCACCAAAGAAAACATGGGTGCTTATTGTGCTAAAATACGGAAACTTGAAAAACACTTCCAAGGATTAGAAATTTTACACGTTTTACGCGATTCCAACATTGCAGCAGATGTCCTTGCTAAGCTCGGATCAGACAGAGCAAAGGTTCCACCCGGCGTGTTCATAGAAGAGCTATCAGTTCCCTCTATCAAACAACCCGGTGAAACAACACATGAAATTCAGGCTAAAGGCGTTCAGATATTGATAATCAACACTTCATGGACTAAAGTTTTCATTAACTATATCAAAGAAAACAAATTACCAGCAGATAAGGCAGAAGCCACCCAAGTTGTTCGCAGAAGCAAAAACTACGTTCTAGTAGGAGATAAACTTTACAGAAGAGCAGCATCATCAGGAGTACTCCTAAAATGTGTTTCGTTTCAAGAAGGAAAAGAGATCCTAGACGAAATACACTCAGGTTGCTGTGGAAATCATGCCGCTTCAAGAACACTGGTTGGCAAAGCATTTCGCACCGGATTCTACTGGCCAACCGCTTTGAAAGACGCAGAAGAGCTTATCAGAAAATGCAAAGGTTGCCAAATGTTTGCAAGACAAGCCCATGTACCAGCTCACAATCTTATCTGCATCCCACCCGCTTGGCCTTTTTCCTGCTGGGGGCTAGATCAAGTAGGACCTTTGAAAAAGGCAAAAGGCGGTTTCGAGTACATCTTTGTGGCGGTTGACAAGTTTACCAAGTGGATTGAATACAAACCACTCGCGAAATACAGCGCAACCAAAGCAGTCGAGTTCATCCAAGACATTATGCACCGTTTCGGCATGCCAAATCGAATCATCACAGATCTAGGCTCCCCCTTCACAGCTATAGAATTTAAAAGCTGGGCACAAGACTGTGGTTTCAGTATAGACTATGCGTCTGTTGCACATCCAGAAGCAAACGGACAAGTAGAAAGAGCTAATGGACTCATACTAGCCGGATTAAAACCAAGGTTATACGAAGAACTAATGGACTATGGGTCCAAATGGATTGAAGAACTACCGAAAGTAGTATGGGGGCTACGAACTCAAATAAGTAGAGCAACAGGCCACTCACCTTTCTTCCTAGTTTACGGGTCAGAGGCCGTACTACCCGCCGACTTGATCTGGACATCCCCAAGAATAGAACAATATGATGAAGGAGAAGCAGAACAAACAAGAAGATTAGAACTCGACAGCTCAGAAGAAGTCAGAATAAACGCTACCCTTCAATCAGCTAGATACCTACAAGGTTTAAGACGGCACTACAACAAAAGTACCCAACCTCGATCACTACAAGTCGGAGACTTAGTGCTAAGAAGGATACAAAAGACTGATGGACGACATAAGCTACTCAGTCCTTGGGAAGGCCCGTTCATTGTCACAAAAGTCATCGGACCCGGCACATACAAGTTAATGACCGAAGATGGAAAAGAAGTCAGCAATACATGGCACATCAGCCAGCTAAGAAGATTCCATGCGTAAAAACAACTCAGGGAAAAGCAGACATGCAAGCCACAAAGGACCTATGTTCACAATCAACGAAAGACAATACTCTTCAAAAACATATGTATTAGTTTATACTCATGATCAATAAAGATGATATTCATCCACAGCACGTCTTGTCATGACTTCCAACGAGTTATTTTCACGAAACAAAAAAGCAAAATGGCTGAAAACATGCCTGAGCATTCCGGCCGAGAGCAAATAGCTGAAAAGACGCTTGAGCCCGCCGATGAGGGTAGCTAAAAGCTAAACACCCGAAACAAAAAAGCAAAATGGCTGAAAACATGCCTGAGCATCCCGGCCAAGAGCAAAATAGCTGAAAAGACGCTTGAGCCCGCCGATGAGGGTAGCTAAAAGCTAACACCCGAAACAAAAAAGCAAAATGGCTGAAAACATGCCTGAGCATCCCGGCCGAGAGCAAAATAGCTGAAAAGACGCTTGAGGCCCGCCGATGAGGGTAGCTAAAAGCTAACACCCGAAACAAAAAAGCAAAATGGCTGAAAACACGCCTGAGCATCCCGGCCGAGAGCAAAATAGCTGAAAAGACGCTTGAGCCCGCCGATGAGGGTAGCTAAAAGCTAACACCCGAAACAAAAAAGCAAAATGGCTTGAAAACATGCCTGAGCATCCCGGCCGAGAGCAAAATAGCTGAAAAGACGCTTGAGCCCGCCGATGAGGGTAGCTAAAAGCTGACACCCGAAACAAAAAAGCAAAATGGCTGAAAACACGCCTGAGCATCCCGGCCGAGAGCAAAATAGCTGAAAAGACGCTTGAGCCCGCCGATGAGGGTAGCTAAAAGCTAACACCCGAAACAAAAAAGCAAAATGGCTGAAAACATGCCTGAGCATTCCGGCCGAGAGCAAAATAGCTGAAAAGACGCTTGAGCTCGCCGATGAGGGTAGCTAAAAAGCTAACACCCGAAACAAAAAGCAAATAAACCAAGCCGACCGAAATCTAACTTCAAAAGACCCTCCAGCACTTCGTTCCGAAAAGCAAGAGGCTCGGGGGCTACAACCAGATGGAGGTACTTCTTCTTCAAAAAAGCACAAGCACCACTCAAGAAAGCACTCGGATGCCGAAGTTTATCAAAGCTGCATTCTATACCGAGTCGTTTTACATAGTGCGGGCGAAAGGTTGCTAACGCGAAGATCTACATCTAACAAAGTCATCACACGGACAAAACACTCAACGAATCACAAAGGAACGATAAAAGAAAAGTACCCGACAAATCAAGGGGCCCCGTAAGAATAACACATAGAGCCGTTTTGCGGAGCAGAGACGGGAACAGAACAAGGTACTCAACAAGTCAAATAACTTCAACCGCACCCAAGCAAAGAATACATCAACAAGAATAAAGAATCTTCATTTAAAAAGGAGTTTAATATTACAAGGGGATGCTCAAGCGAGTCAGGCATTGTCATCAGAGAGGGAAAGGTCAATATTTAGACCATCTACAATCCTACTGGCTAGATCTTCGACCTCAGGCTCCATCTTTTCAACGGCGTCAAGATATTCTTGGCTTTCAGCTTCTTCCGCTATCTTGGAGAGAGGCACCTCCGGAGCAAGGACCCGGACCTGGGCCAGCACGTTTTTGGTACATACTTGGGCGCACCTCTTCGCGAACTCTTGGAAACGAGTCGGAATCCGAGGAATGAACTGCGCCCAAGATTGCCCGTCATCCGCCGAAGTCCGGAGGACGTCGGCTACCGAACGAAAAGATTTCCACAAGGCATTCCAATTCTCGGTAGCCGTCGCCAGCTTCCCAAATAGGCCTTCAATGGTTTTTTTGGGCCTGCACAAGATCTCTGTCAGCTCCACGCCTAATCAGCCTAGCAAGGGCGAGTTCTTCCTCAGCGTGAGTATTTACCTCCTCAGCTCTATTATGACTAGAACGGACAAGGGCCTTCATTTCATCAATACTCTCCGAGAGCTTTTGTTTCTCAACCCAGAGAGCTAGAACAGAACACCAAAGAACAAGTCAGCAGAAAAAGAAGTCAAAATACAAGAAGAAACAGGCAGAACCCGCGGCACCTTTGCTTTCATTCTTCGCAGACTCCACCGCAGCATCTCTCTGTTTCTCCGTCTCCACAACCCGGGCGCGAAGGGTTTTCTCCTCCTTTTGGTGCAACTGGCGCTCCGTCTCCAACTCAGCTCGGAGAAGGTCAAGATCGGCTTTCAGAGCGTCTACCTCCGAAGACAACTTCCTCTCATTTTCAGATGAGAAAAAGAAGCCAGAATGATCACGAGAAAAAGACTGAGCAGAAAGAGGCAAAGAGAAACGGGGCGTAAGGATAGAAGAAAAACAAGCATGCAAAAGAAAAGTGGCAGAAAAATTTACCTGGAGCTTTTCACCAAAAGAAGTCGCGAGGGTCGACAAGCTCCCCCAGGCTGCGGTCAGCTCCGATAACCGATGAGTGGCATCGAATTGTTGCACCACATCATCGGACAGGGAAGGGCCGCCGGAGGCAAAAGAAGGGGAAAGAGAAGCCGGCTAGGGCGAAGCAGGAGCGACCAGAGCAACCTCCAGGGAAGCCAGAGCCAAATCCCCAGAAGAACCCGGCGCGACGGCCACAGTTACCTCCGGAGCGACCAAGCCCGCAACTCCGCCAGGAAGCTCTGAAGCCCCCGCCGCGACTTCATCAACAGAATGATGTGAGTCTCGAGGCTCAGAACTCGTTGGCACAGCGGGAAGCAGAGAAGAAGTCGGTGGAGAAGTTAGAGAAGACGAAGCACTGAAAAGTGATAAAAGGAAGCACCAATAAGAACCAGAGGAAGGAAGATAAAAGACAAAAAGACGAAGCAAGAATCTACTCACCCGACTACTTTTTTCCTTGCGAAGCCAAGAGAAGGCCTCGCAGGGGGAACCACGATGGCGAAGACGTCCCCGTCACCCAGCGACGGGAGCGGGACAGCCGACAACGGAGCCACGGAAGAAGCCGGAGCCGGAGCCGTGGAAGAACTCCGCACCAGAGGAGCAATACAGCTCAGGGCGGAAGAAACTAAAGAACTCGACCCCGGAGCTTCGGAAGAAGTCGGCGTGAGAGCATCGGAAAAACTCACACCCGACCTCCGATTACTTCAAAAAAGTTCAAGACTAAGATTAAAAACAAAGAGGAAAAATTCAATGCGACAAGAATATGAAAAACAACTCACCGCCGCGTGATAAGGGGAACTTCATCATCCTCTTCTTCCTCAGCCAGCGAAACCAGAGCACCCGCTGAAAAAGAGGTGAAAAGTACTCGGTTCAAGAGAGAAACATGAAAATAAAAGAACAAAGATGTACTAAATGTGCTCACCTAAGAGCATGCTAGCAACAACTGGAGTACCTGAAGGAGTACTTGGTTTGCGAGGCTTCTTGGAGACAGGCAAGCCAGATGAAGACCCGTCCATCCGCCCCCTCTTCGGGACGCTGCGAGGTCCACGAGGGACTAGACGAGGAACATACTCTTCATATAGATCATCAGATCCGAAAGATACCCCAGGAAGGGCTGTAAAAGTTTGAGACTTACTAATTACAGAAGTACCGGCTAGATGATCCCCGGCCTCCGCCACAGCAGGGAGAACATCAAGGCGGATCGGATCAACAAAGTTCCGACCAAGCACCTACGAAAAAAGACAAAACACCAAGACAAAGAAAAACTAAGCAAGAACGGACGCACAAAGAGTACATAAAGAACTCAAATAAAAGAAAAAGGAGGATAGACAACTCACAGCTGGGGGCGGGTTGTTGGCCGAGTACTCAGGGACGGCAGGAGGAATGACGCTCACTCCTTTCAGCATTTTCTGGAGACGCTCGAGTACCTCCTCACCGGTCAGCTCAAGAGCTGGGACCATGCGCGAAGAATCCTCAGCCCCAGAATACTCAAAGCCGAGATGTCCCCGCTCTTTCAAGGGCTGAACCCGACGACGAAGAAAACTTGAGACAATACCAAAGCCGGTCAATCCTTGCTGTTTCAGTGTACTAATCCTATCAAGGAGAGGTTGGATCGCTTGAATCTCAGCGGGAGACTCAAGCTTTTTGTCCCACCGGTCGTTCGCCACAGGACCGGATCCGGAGTGGACAACAAGAGAAGGGATCAAATTGGCAGCGTAAAACCACTCGGCGCGCCAATCCTTGACAGAATCGACCAGGTCATAATCAAAAAACTTGATTTTGAGACCCTGGCGAAACTGAATCCCGCAACCGCCAAGGACACTGGTTTCCTCGCGGCGGGGTTGAGGTTTTAGGCGAAAGAAAAAACGAAAAAGAGATAGAGAAGGAGGAATCCCAAGGAAGGCTTCACAAAGATGGACAAAAACGGAAAGATGGAGAACGGCATTGGGGGTTAGATGGTTCAAACTAACCCCAAAATACCCAAGAAACTGATGAAGGAAGACAGAAGCAGGGAGACAGAGACCTGCGCGGACAAAAGAGACAAAAAGGACAATCTCACCAGGACCCAAGGGCGGAACCCGATGCTCGCCCGGAACTCTCCATTCAGCGATGACTTTGTTCTGGATCAAGCCATCACTAACGAGCTCGCGCAGCTGGTCTTCGCTGGTTGTTGGAGCCGGCCAAACCTTCTGAGCTGCCCTCATGGCCACGAACTCCTGGTTTTCGATCAAAGAAAGCGACGACTCCTCGTCCACAAAGGTCGCCTGAGATTTGCTTGCGGTCTTCTTCTTTCCCATGAATTGGCGGAAGCAACAAAGGCGCTAAGGAGGATGAAGCTAGAACGATGGAGCTCGGGCGATAACGACAATGACGGCGGCGGTTTTCTGAGAACTAGGGTTTAAAGGAAAGAGCTGGGTGACAAGGGAAAGAAGATAAAAGGTCTTTAAATAGATTTCTCAGTGATACAAACGGCCCATAAGGCCCGTTAAAGCACATCGTGGGAAAACAACGGTCCATTTACCGACGCAGCTAAAACGACGGAGGGCACGAATCCACACAACGGTACGAACCAACGGGCGGATTTCAGACTTATCCGCGCAGCAACACAGCAGGGTTATCAGATGACCACAGGAACAACTCGTTGAACCAAGAAGAAAGAAAGGGCTACCTCACGAGTAACAAAAGAACCCGGTTATGTAAGAAAGAACTCGGTAGTCCCATGAATGACAGGGATCACAACAGAAGAGTCAAAGACAACTCAGAAGACAAGATTCGTTACATTACAAGCAACTTCAAAAGTAGAAGATTACAAACCCTACAAGACCCAACGAACTCGGCACCACGAAAAGCAAAGTAGCAAAGAGGAACACGGACACGACTAGACTCTGGAACGACTACGTGTCCCAAATTGCTACTCGGAAGGACAGACCGCCATCAGCTACACTGTTTTCTTCAAAGGACGAACGCAGTGCATCCAAGGCGGAAATCGGCAGCATGGCAGGGCAACATGGAGCAGAGAAGGCCGGCGGGCATCTGTCTACCCAAGACCAATGTGATGCTGGATATGATGTTGATCTGCACCGGACGGTCTCAAGACAGGCGACGAGGATCAACCCGGAACTGCCGGATGAAGGAACGAAGCCCACATCACAAGACTTCCTCCAACTACCACCACGTACATCCTGGCACAATGCTGTCGCGGGATTAGCCTACCTCTAATCCCTATCACAAGACTTCCTCCAGCTACGACAAGACACACAGGAACTACAAAATACGCCCGGGGGCTGCTCTACTTCACAAACTACCATGTTCACAACCAAGAAGGTTTCAACAGAATGTCCAATGGATGAAAACAAGCACTCCGGGACAGTATTTATAGGCCAAAGGATCGGCGCACATGGACCAGGAGCACCAACGAAATAAGCCCAACAAAGGACACAGTGAAAAGACAGGACTCAATAATGGATGACTCAGGCGAGAAGAAACAGTACTCGAAGACGGGCATATTCGGAAGAATATACTAGCACAGTACAACCCGTGAACAAAAGGCATTTACGCTCAACCACCACAATACAACTACATCTGGCAACAGCAGACTATCAAAGAATACGCCAAGACCTCGCATCCGAGTTCTTCCTGAAACAAAAAGAACCCGGACATAAGCTCGGAGGCTACATGCCGCGAAACTACTCGGATAACGAAATAATCCAAGTCTCGGGGACTACTTCAGAACACAAATTCTTCAAACAACATAAAAGATCAAGACCCTCTAACTTTTTGTTCCAAATAGCAAGAGGATCGGGGGCTACACTCAGTGAGTGCACTTTTTCCTCGAAAAAGCGCACGTCACCAAAAGATTTCCTCAACGCAGACCACTTCAAGACATTACGACAAAAAGAACCCGGAACGATCCATATTCGAGCTCTTTTTAAAACTTCAACGAACAATCAGAGCAACTTCAAGACAAGATCCTCCAGCTCCTTGTTCCAAATAGCAAGAGGCTCGGGGGCTACAACTAGATGGATGTATTTTTTCTTCAAAAAGCACTCGCGACTCAAAGATCCCAAGAAGCGCTACAAGGTTTCACTCCAGAAAGCACTCGGATGACATTTTGTTCCTACTCAACAAGACTTGAAGGAGCAGAGCGAGACTTTCAGAGCTCAACCATGAAGTGCTCGGGGGCTTGTCGATGCGGGACCCATAGGATACCCCGCAAAGGACAGAGAAGATCTAGTCTAACTAGGATTCTTCCCCTGTAATCTTAGTAGTATAACTATTAAGCAATCCTACTAGGATATCTCATTATAAACCGACTAGGACTCTGGCCTCCTGACTATATAAAGGAGGGCAGGGCTCCTAAGACAGAGAGAACAATTGTACAACACAACACTTGAGAATCAATCCAACGCAAAGGCTAAGGCCGACTGGACGTAAGGTTATTACTCGATCTACGATCGAGGGCCTGAACCAGGATAAATCGACTGTGTCTTGCATTAACCATCGTGTTCGGCATACGCCGAAGCCCGAACATACTGCCCCGGGTACCCCCGTGGCAGGCTATCGGTGATAAAACATCGACAAGAACACAGATTAGAACTTAGGGCAAAACCAAAATGTCACTGCGATACAGGAGGTAGTATTTGCTAAGTTCCTCCAGACTTCAGTAGAAAAAAAAGCCATCCTACATATCCCACAGTTGTAACTTGTCATTGGAAAGTATGAAATTTGTTTAGCCAAAGCCCCTGCAGATTACAAGATGTCCTTCCTGTCAAAATGCTTTACACTACTAGCCTACTAGTAAGAAAAGATCAAGGAAAAAAGAAAGAAAAATATTGCTAACATAACATACATTCAAATCAATAGGAGGCGGCTGATGTGATTTCCCCAGATTCTTAGAAGGGCTGCTGATGTGATTTCCCCATATTCAAATCAAGGAAAAAAGAAAGAAAAATATTGCTAACATAACAAGGTAGCATAACCAAGATAGCATTCTAAATGTATATAGCACTTTTATTCTAGAGGTAGCATAATTCAGTTGCCAATTACGCTCCAAGGATTAGTATAATAGGAAATCATTTTGGATGAGCAAATGCAAATTAAACCACAAATATTTTTTATATAAACCTAAAGCTGATTCTATGTGTAAGTAGCTAGCCTTCCAGATTTCTCAATACAACCTTGAGAGACATCTCATCAAGCAATTTACACCGCACTACATCTTACAGTCTCCATGCAGTGCAGATATTTGTGTCAATATAGATATAGCAATGTTGAGAAAAAACAAGGACATATAGAGAAGCTGTAGGTGAAAAAAATGAGGAATTGACCAAGATTGTAGCATCACTTAAAATTAGTTTGCTATTGAGTGCGCGTGAATCCAATCTATGGGTACAGAAGTGCCAGTTATTAGTAAGAATACAGAACATCTGTAACTAAGTTGACAAAAAGTGAGATTGTGTCTACAATGGATGCAAGGTAAAACAGATAGGATCAACCATGGCAACAAAAAGGGGAGGGGCACCGGCGGGGGAGAAGAAGGGGGAGGGGAGGGCCGCCGCCACCACCACGCCCCGCCGCCGGCCACGACCACCGCCGCCGCAGCCACTCGCCGGATCCGGGAGAGGGAGGGCCGGATCCGGCCGGGTGAAGAAGGGGGAGGGGAGGGGCACCCGCCGGGGAAGAAGAAGGGGGAGGGGAGGGGCGCTGGCGGGGGAGAAGAAGGGGGAGGGTGCGGATCTGCTCAGTCGGCGACGGCGGCGACGGATCCGGATGCGCTGCTCGGGTGAAGGGTGAAGAGGGAGACGGATCCGGCGTCGAGGGTGAAGGAAAGGGGCCGCGCCCGCCGGGTCGATGAAGAGGGAGAGGGAGGAGGGGAGGAGCGGCGGCGCTGCTCGAGGAGGGGAGGAGCCCCCGCGCTGAGTCGCAGAGGGAGGGGCACGGCGCTGAAAGGAGAGAGTGAGGGAGGGGGCATGGTCTACTGCGTGCGTGAGAGGGTGTTTGGGGGCGCGGCGGCCGGCGGGTTAGGGTTTGGATTTTTCTGTGCGTGCACATTTTTTTTCCGTGCGTTTTTAAAGAACCAACAGAATAAATTGTATTTTTCTGTGAGTGCTGATTTTTTCCGTGTGTATATTGTCACGCACAGAAAAATCATATAATTTTTCTGTGGGTTTTTGTATTTTTCTGTCGGTATATTTTGGAACCGACAGAAAAATCATAATTTTTCTATGCGTGCCGAAAAAAATGCACAGAAAAATTCATCACCCACAGAAAAAAGCGAGATTCCAGTAGTGTAAGCTGGGGACTCCTTAGCGTACCGATTCTTCGCCGCCGACCAGTTGGTTGGGCTGCTCGGTGCATGATTATTCACCAACCAACTGGTTGGATTGTTCGTCATTTCATCGTCAGCTACGCTGGGGCTCGTCAGCTAAGCTGGGGACTCCTCGGTGTTCCGATTCTTCACCGCCGACCAGTTGGTTGGGCTGCTCGGTGCATGATTCTTCACTAGCCAACCGGTCGGATTGTCCATCGCTTCATCGTTAGCTACGCTGGGGCTCGCCAGCTAAGCTGGGGACTCCTCGACATATCGATTCTTCGCCGCCGACCAATTGGTTGGGCTGTTCGGTGCACGATTCTTCACCAACCAACTGGTCGGATTATCCGTCGCTTCATCGTCAGCTACACTGGGGCTCGCCAGCTAAGTTGGGGACTCCTCGGCATACCGATTCTTCTCTGCCGACCAGTCGGTTGGGCTGCTTGGTGCATGATTTTTCGCCAACCAACTAGTCGGATTGTCCGTCGCTTCATCATCAGCTACGCTGGGGCTCACCAGCTAAGCTGGGACTCCTTGGCGTACCGATTCTTCACCGCCGACCAGTTGGTTGGGCTGCTCAGTGCACGATTATTCATCAACCAACTGGTTGGATTGTCTGTCGCTTCATCGTCAGCTACGCTGAGGCTCGCTAGCTAAGCTGGGGAGTCCTCAGTGTTCCGATTCTTCACCACCGACCAGTTGGTTGGGCTGCTCGGTGCACGATTCTTCACCAGCCAACTGGTCGGATTGTCCATCGCTTCATCATCAGCTACGCTGGGGCTTGCCAGCTAAGCTAGGGACTCCTCGGCATACTGATTCTTTGCCGCCGACCAGTTGGTTGGGTTGTTCGGTGCACGATTCTTCACCAACCAACTGGTTGGATTGTCCGTCGCTTCATCGTCAGCTACACTGGGGACTCCTCGGCGTACCGATTCTTCTCCGCCGACCAGTCGGTTGGGCTGCTTGGTGCACGATTCTTCGCCAACCAACTAGTCAGATTGTCCGTCGCTTTATCATCAGCTACGCTGGGCTCGCCAGCTAAGCTGGGGACTCCTCGGCGTGCTGATTCTTCACCACCGACTAGTTGGTTGGGCTGCTCGGTGCACGATTCTTCACCAACCAACTGGTTGGATTGTCCTTCGCTTCATCGTTAGCTACGTTGGGGCTTGCTTGCTAAGCTGGGGACTCCTCGGCGTTTTGATTCTTCGTGCAAGCGTCACCAGCTAAGCTAGGGACTCTCTTGGTGGTCGGATCTTGCTACGTCTCATCAATGTGCTATCAACTTGCTCCATGTTGTTCGGATCAGGGTACTGATCTTGGGTAGCACATCTGGGGTCTTGATATGCACATGACAGATGACATTGGCAAGCTTTTAGGCTTATTTTCTTTGACCCTGCTACAAGATTCATTCTTCATCTTCCAGCAGGCTCGAGGACTAAGTGGCTATACTTCATCTGACGATGAATGTAGTGTTTATTTCTTGATTTACCCTCCTTATTGACGGAGTCTAAATGGCTACACTTCTCCTAAGTGGAAGAATTTTCAAATTTTATCTTGAGCTTCTTATATCCTTCTGGCAAGCCTTACTTGGCTAAGTTCGAGGTCTCCTAACCAGTTAAATTGGTCGGCATTGATTTTCACCGTCCAGGTCACCAGTTAAACTGGTCAGCTTTGATTTTCACCGCCCAGGTCGTCAGTTAAACTGGTTGGTTTCGACTTCCACTGCTCGGATCACCAGTTAAACTGATCGACTTCACATCAAACTGCTCGAACTTGTTCAAGACAACGTTGCTCAAAGGATACAAGGTGCTCGAGGACTAGCTGTGGGGGATATACCCCCCGGTATCCATAAGACAAGACATAGGCCGCGCCCCAAAGGTGGTCCAGCCCACAAGATCAAGGCGTGCATCGCAAGACTACATGAAGATGTGATTTATTGTATAATACCAAATATGATATTTTCCTTGTAACCCTACCCCTCCAGAGTATATAAGGAGAGGCAGGGATCCCCTAGACCATATATCGAATCTGATATACAATCAATATAAATCAACAGAGCATAGAATGTAGGGTTTTACGTCACATTGATGGCCTAAACCTGTATAAATCTTGTGTCTTGTGTCTCTGTTATCATCTAGTTCCTGATCATGTGCATCTCTACCAATCAATCTACCTTTATGGGATACCCCTCGAAGGTCTGCCGAGCATCTTTTGTCGACAGAGTTATACAGTAGCATCTAGAAAAAAATCATAAAATTAAAATAAAGCATAATAAAACTAAAAAAATCATAAAACTAACGTCATGGTTCCTTTTCAGCTTTAAGACAGCCTTCGTATTTAGGATAGGTACAAGTACAACCAAGGAATTCCAGCAATTCACTGAGCATTTTTTATAAGCATTGACGACAAACATTTGGTAGAGTCTAGAGATGCAACAAATTAACCCAATATATTCCAAACAAGAAAAAAACATTTGATTTTCTTTGTCAATATCCGTGCCATACTCCCTCCACCACTAATCTCCACAATCACATCAGTGCCATACTCCCTCCGTCACTAAAGCATATCAATCCACATTTGCTTTGCTTTGTCGATATCAAATTTCCTTGCTTTCAGAAATCTCTAGAGCATATTTAGCTGGATTTATGTAGCTCAGCATCATATGATAGTCATCATGTCTTGCAGGCAACAACTCATCAAAGAGTAGTGCTTGTCTAAATGCTTCAACAGCTCCTCTAGATCGTGCACGTACTTGGTCTCCTGTTTGATTTACCTCCCTAAATTATTCCAAGAGGTTGGTATATCACAAATGTTCTCAAACATTTAAATCAACTAATGTAAAGTACAATGTAAACCATTTATTCTGCCATCATTTTAGCAAGCCAATCATTTACACATAAATATGTGAAATCGAGCAGCATCAGATGCTTACTATCAGTGGAATCAAGAAATGCAGACAACATGTAGTAATTTAGTAGGGCAGCTATGATAAAACCTGATGATCCAAAACTGTAGCAACATATATAACAAACTACAAAAGACAGAGAACAATGTATGAAACCCACACTCACATCATTGTACTATGGCTTTGCTTTCCTCTTCTGACCATAGCCTTTCTTCTTTCCTTCTACATGTAGAAATTAGTTGCTCCAATTTCAGTTGAACTTTCCCATATTCTATTTCTGAATCAAAGATCTTGGTTGCCCTTTACCTACATAAGGTTGTAGTTGATGCGATCTTCACTTCTTATCCGCAGTTTCCTGACATTTTTAGATAGAATATGCTTCTAAAAGAACTGTTAAATCAAAACTATAATCTAGACTAGAGGAACATAGAACATGTTGTCGCCTGTGATTGTTCTCCATTGATAAAAAAATCAGTTTCTATGAATACTCAAATGACAATCAGCTCACAAAATTTAGATCTGCAACTTAGTCCTCTAATGCATACATTTGAAAAGGAAAACCGACCATAATTCCTACCTGAAGCTTGTCATTTTCTTTTGACATCACCTTGCAACCTCTCTGCAAAGCTCGCATCTCTTGCACACATAGCCAAACAAGAACAAACTGCAGTCAATAGAGTATATAATTTGGCTTCAGAACTTGAGTATATATCCAGCTTTATTTAACCAAATCGCAATCACACATTAGCAAAGCAAGATCGTGACCATGACTTGTTTAAAAAATAATGACCACTGAAGTGTTGAACCTGAGTTGCTATCAAGATTTCCAGAACTGCTAGATTTTTTAAGGAAGTTGAGAAGTCACTGCTACATATTCAGAGAGTTAATTGTTGAACATTTACATAGTCAATGCATAGGAAATGCACCGCTTTTCTACTTACCTACACAAAAATCAGTAGCAACAACATCATTTGCAAATTTTATTCTTCTATTATATCCAGCCCTCTCTATTGCCTTTTTGAAATGGATCTTCAACTTTCTGCAAACAAAAGAAAATCTGAAGTGGAACTTGAATTTTCTTAACAATTCATTTACTTGAAGACCCTATCTTACCAATTCATTTATTGGAACAAACAAAAGCCAGGTTTCAGTAGTAACATTTCTAAGGTGAAATGATTACGGACAGTATGATAGCTTACCATTTCTGTAATCACAGTGGGGGCAGTAGGATAGTTTGCATTTCTCCCTCACTTTTTTCAAAGTCAAGGTGATTTGGGTACTGTCACCATCCTGCTGCAAATGTTGTGAAAGCAGAGGCAAATCTTTTCAAGATTAAGAAATTGGAAAGTGTAGATTGATGTTTCTCCATGACGAAGATAGATGATCTATACGTAGTGGGTCTTTATGAGCAAAAATGAAATTGCTAACAGCGGGGTCACTTGATTGGAATGGAGAGTGCACCTCTACAACGTCAGGTCTGATGCATATCTGTTTGAGGTCTGCAATCTTCATCCTTCACTCTAGCTTCTTCTTATTGGACAGACCTCCATCCTTCTTCTTATCGGCCTTCTCCGGCATGTACTCTACCTCCACCTCCGCCCCCATTTTTCACACCAATTCTCATCCTCGACAGGCAGTGCTAGGCACTTTGTGGCGGAGTCAACATATATTGGGGGGAATAAGCCATGTGTTTGCACGGGATCCATACGGCAAAATTCCCAAACTGCAAATGCAGAAAAGGTTATTCTCACCGAGAGTTCTCGAACTACATCATTCAATTTAATATTCAGTACAATAAAATAAAAAACAATGGCAAAGCATATTCACTATTATAACCTTGTTGTGACCCACAAGACCTTTCATAAAAAAATGCATGATAACAACCAGTCATATAATTTATCAGACTGCAGGTTTTTGCATGGAATCCATATGGCAAAATTCCCAAACTGCAGGTTGTAACTCAATTGTTTCCCTCCTTTTTTGCCTGTCTTTTCTTTTTTTTGGTTTCATAAGCTGTTCTTGTACCAGTACAAATAAAAACATGAAGTAAAGAGAAGTAAGCACAGAAGATAATGAAGATTTAAGGTTACTAACATTAGCAAACGCATTGCTGAGTTGTTATAGCAGGTCCACCAGGGAGTGGCTAACGTTGTGTGGCTTCCTTGCCAAGTAGAAACTGAAGCAACAACTTGCAGAAGCTTCCCATTGCAAACCTTCACCTGGGCACAGACGAACTCCTTCATTAGGCGTATGCTCATACCCACACGTCTAAATCGGTTGTTGCAAGTTTGCAATTCAACTCAAAAGTGCAAATCAAATTGATTGGCTATCGTACCACTGTGAATGAACTCTAATTTTGCTAGTGCATTCAAGTGTGTGCATGAGAACTCACCTCGATTTCCAAGTAATCGCCTTCCTGAGAAGCACCATTCGCCTCTTTCCTCATGATAACGGCAGAAACGACGCACGCACCTCGCCGCCGCCACCACACAAGCCTCCGCCTGCAACGCCGCACACGGATCCGCCGCCGCAGCCACGCTTGACTCAGCTAAAACACTAAGGGCTCTGGTGAACCCGGTCTGCATTCCTTCCTCATCACAGATACAACGCGAAACCCTCAAAATCCTCACCCCCGCAAAACCACGTAGAAAACCACAAGCAGAAATCGACCTCACACAACCACCTGAACCACATCGGCGGAGATCACCCACCGCGCGGAATTCCACAACTGGGACCCGCACCGGAGCTCACCTGGGGCGGATCTGGACGAAATCACGAGCGCGGGGCGCCTTTCGAACGCCCGCCGTGCTCCCTCTAGCTCTGCCGCCGCAGAGGCGTAACGTGCAACCACACGCTCAGCCCTGGCATCGACGGCGGCGCGCCACGCCTCGGCGAGCTTCGTGTTCATCGGCGCGCCGCGGGCCGGGAGATCCTCTGTGAGCAGGCCGTGTGATTAGCTTGGAGCGTTGAATCGTGGTTGGCTTCGAGCGTTGAATCGCGGTCGCGGAGTGTGAGGAGGGCGCGGGGGTGCGGGGGTGCGGGGGTGAGAAGGCGGGGTGAGAAGCCTGGCATCCCACATCCAATCGTGGCCATCGGATTTGGGTTAGGTGTTTTATTAGCCCTTGATTTTAATGGAGATGAATTTTTGTGTGTAATTTTGTGGGTGCATGTGGGGGTACGACCCCGGATACCCACGACAGACTATATGGGTTGCGCTGCCAGAGGCGGTCCAGCTCATAAGACGAAGATTTACGGTGCACGGTATTGCTCGGCGCGTACCGCAAGACATCAAGGGCGATATCCTGAAGATGCGACGAGATCTGTTAGGATATGCTCGATCCCGTGATTTATGTAATCTGTTATTACTTACCGGTTATCTCCTAGATCTAACCGACTTATAACCCTACCCCTGGCTATATAAGGCGAGTAGGGGACCCCTCAAAACACACGCAAATATCATACGATAGCCAATATAAACTGACAGATCACAGGAGTAGGGTATTACGTCGTGCTGACGGCCCGAACATGTCTAACTCTTGTGTCTCTGTTGCCTTCTTGTTCTCGATTACGCGCACCTCTGACAATCAATCTACCTTCGTGGGATACCCCTCGGAGGACTGCCGACGATATTCTGTCTACAATTAGCGCGCCAGGTAGGAGTATGTGTGCTATTTCTATACTTAAAAATAGTTTTAAATAAACTCAAGCCAACAGAGCGAAGAGCTTTGCGTTTAAGCTACTACCTCTCTCCCTCTGCGAAGTGCTTGAAGCACCGAGCGTTTCAGACTTTCAGTGGCGTCGTCGACCATGAGGCAGCTAGCTCGTCGCAGCAGCTGTCATTCTAACATTGTGTACTTAATAAAAAGCTAAGCATGTGTTTGATAGAGGGTAGGAGTGGGTAGGTTGGGTCGAACCTCTTTTTCAGAGTGTTTGGTTTGGAGTTTGGGGTTATGTTCATCCCAGGAAAAAATATTTCCAATAGACGTGGGTTCATCCGATTCCACTTCTATATTATTATTATGTATTTTAATATAAAAGGCTAAAATTGCTCCTCATAGGTGTCATTCATTGAAAACAAAGACATTATAGCCAAAAAAAAAATACACCCTCCATTTTAATTATAAGTCATTTTGATTTTTTTTATGTTTATTTTGCTGTCTACGTACATAGCAAAATGAACGTAAAAAAAAATTAAAACAACTTATAATTTTGAAACGGACTATTCGATTGATCCACAATCGTATCTGTAGGGTCCATGTGTCAGAGGGAGACCGCCTAGGCAGCCCGTGGAAACGTATCTCGTCAACGGTCAACACCCCGGCACCAGGGCCCGCCACCCCCACCCCTTTGCAAACTTCCATCCGACCCCTCCATTTCCCCCACGCGTCCCCACTCGGCCCCAACGCCGCCGCGCCGGCGATGAGCGCGAAGCAGCTCCGCGACGCCCTGGCCGCCGCGGGGTTCGACGGCGACGACCCCCTCGACGCAGAGAGCCTCGAGTGGGCGTTTCTCCAGGGGGAGGACTCCCGCCGGATGCTCGCGTGGGTCTGCGCCCGGCTCCGCCCCGGCAACGTCCTCTCCGCCACCGACCTCGAGCTGTACGGACCGATCCCCGCCGAAACCCTCGCGCCTTCGTTAATTCCATGATATGATATGATCGCAGTTGAATGCGCGGTGCGCGGGGGGATTTTTTTTTGGTTGCGAAATTAGCCTGGGCCCTGGGGACTGAATTGGCGGAGACGGGGCTTCCAGATTTCGGGTGTGCGATGCGGGAGGTATTAGGGCGTGGCTGGGCTTTGGTTTAGAATTTTGAATAGGTCGAAATTGGCTTCACGAATTGTTGGTTACGTTGCAAAAATGCTTGGAGGGAGTATGATGTGAAACTTGGGGAAGTGACGGGCTTGCATGAGAAGGCTCACACACTTTGCATATGCATGCTTTGATAACCGTGCATGATTAAGCTAAAGCGGATCTAGCAGAAAGGGATTGCTGGAATTTGTCCGTAGTGAAGCATACTAAGTGCTACGATGTGATGGCATAACTTATAACGAGCACTCTAAAAAAAAAACTTATAACGAGCAAAGTTGCGCGTGAAAGTATTAAACGAAAACATCATTTTGCTATTGAATCATTCATTGTTTAGTTTGTAATGGCTCTCAGGCTAATACCTGCTGCAACTGTTGCATGAACCGCAGGTACGAGCAGCTTGAAATGGAAGGCAAGTTATTGGAGGTATGCATATTTTGGTTTCATTTTTTTGGGTTATTTCATAAGTCACTTGCATTGTGAATTATATGTTATGATATGAGTAGCGAGATCCATTAAAACCATTGTAGATAGTAGATTCAGACGCCCGTGCATTGCTTTCATTTAACTCAAACTGTTAGCTCTATAAAGCGAGACATGCCCGCTCCTGATTTGGTTGCCATTTTCAGGGGGAAGATTTGGATTTTGCTTTTGATCGTATTTCGGCTTTCTCAGACAATGGGGAGAATCAGGAATACAAATTCTTGACGGACGAAAGTCTTGAAGACATCCGGTAGGCTGTCTCATTCGTTATAGGAATTGACGAGCTACCGTTATGTCCTGCTTCTTAGAGCTGCACTTTCCTTACAACCCTTGCAAATATACCCAATATAGCTTTTCTTATAAGAAATTGTTCTGCTCTGGTTTTGTCTTTCTTTTTTTTCCTGGAGTTTTACCTGCATGAGTATGTTGTTTCGAGGTACCTCTCGTTCATTTCGTTTTGCACATGATATACGATGAATTGATGCCTAAGTTCCTAACTTAGGCAATGGTTGAGTATTTGACTCTTAACATAACGAGTCTGACCTTGCTTGGATATCAGACAGTTTAGTGGGTCATATAGTGTAGTGTGACAAGGTTTGCTATGTTAGAAGATGCTTATCTTGTTAGCAGTTTGTTTTGATCTCTCCATTTATGGATGATTTTCTTTATTCTTCTAGTGAGTCAAAGCTTGCTTTTAGAGCTGAAGTTTCTGATTTGGAAAAGCAGCTTGCTTCTCTGGAGTGGAAGCTTGATATACTTACAGCACAAGCTACCACCATTAACCAGGGAAAGAAGTTCCGCTCATCTGCTAATACTAGAGCTAATGGACAACTTACTGGCTTAGATGAGATATTTGCTAAGAGAAGTTTAGAGGTAACGTTCCTTGGCTTTGTCCAAAGTAAGTAAACCATACTACTATGCTACCCAATCCGTACCTAATTTCATTAGATGTTACTGGGATCTCTGTTGCATATCATACCACAGTAATCATATCTGGCTTAGAACCTGTCATCCATTGCCTGCTCTATAATCATGGAAACATTGCAATCTGTGTTGATTATCCATGTAACATTCCTAGGCTAGTATTTTGCGATTTTCTGAGGGCTGAGGACTATTTCTATCCACTAAAAAACAGGCTATCTTGATAGGTGCTGACAAATAACAGGGTTTATTGGTCTGTTTGGTCCACAGGTTATTTATCCATTTTGTGTAGTTTTCTTTTGATGTTGTTTTATGTCAGTTCCTAACTAGTTGAACCCAAGTTTATGCTTCTTTCTGACATGTTCTATTCTTTCCTATAGAATTCATTCTAGCAATTAACAAGAGAAGACTTTGCTCTCTGTTCTGACTTTTTTTTAGAACTCTCTGATAGATGAATGCAATACTTGGAAAACTTACTGCAACCACGCAGGAGTTGTCTTACTATCACTCAGAAGCTGGTATTCTTCTTTCTCTTAACATGTACAATGCAAATAATTTCATCCGATTGCATTTGATGACATGCATTAATCACCTGGTACTTCCATTTTGACTTGTATTGTATATACATGCAAATGTGGTCATTGTCTAGTGCCACAGCTTGTCATATATAAGTGTATATTGGCTGATGTTTAAATTCTTGTCAATCTTTTGAATGCACAGCATTTTTTTTCCTTGCAGATATCAGGGTCTACCTATCATACTGTGACTTCCAGCCTTATGTGAGAAGTGCCCTGGTTTGTACCAAGGAACTAAACAAATGGTTCTCTAAGAAGTTTGAGAAGGTGTTTTTGCTTTCATGATCTTGCCATTCCTATATTAACTGGATTTTATGTTTAGAAACTTGAATTTACGATTAAAAGAAAATCCTATTTGACCATACGCATACAATGGATACTGATCTACATGATCTGGTGCATATGTGAAGCTATTGAAGCTGGAACAACTATGTGCTCCAGCCCATATTTTGATTGCTATTAAAATGAATTCTAAGTTCATTTTTTTCAAGTAATTATTTTTTTAAAGGCATTCATATTTTTACTAAATAGTCTATTGTAAATATTATATTGTCATTTTGTTCAAAAAACTATATTATATACTGTTGTTTCTCTCGAACGACGCAAGAGAACTGTGTGTCATTCCATTAAGTAAAGAAAAAAAGAACCAAAGGAGAGGCAGAGCATATATTATATATTGTCATTCTGCAATAGTTTCCTGCACTATTATAGTATATGCAAATAACAAATAAGTTTAATGGGAAACTACAATAGATTTTATTTTGAGTGGAAACGACTATAATAGATTATCACCTTATAAACAAATTACTGGTATTATATCTAGAGTAAACTAAATTATCGACAAATTTGCTTTTAGTTTGAATAATTTTGCCACCTGCTTGCTGACCAAACTTTTCTTGGCGGTATGGTAGGGACCACTCCAACTTGTTGTTCAAGATGACAAGTTAAGAGGTGAGTCTAGCTCCAGTCTCATAGTCTTTATTTTGCCAGCAGGAGCAGCTGAAGTTATTGATGTTTATCGTTTATTTTCATTTCACAGTTACCTTCTAAAATTTGGGCAAATCCTATTGCTTCATGTCTTCTATTTGTGAATCCTTTTTGCATACTGCACTCTGTAGATTTCCTTAGCAGTCATACTGTATGCATCTCAATTACATTTAGACTTGGATTTGGTCTTCAACATGAAATCATGCCTAGTAATTCATATTCCCATGTTCCTTCACATGTGGTTTAACAATTTATGCCAAAGTGGTATTAGGCCATTAAGCAATTTATCCTCCCTTCTGCGCAGGAGATTCAGTAAACTCCCACCATTTTGTTGTCGAACTGAGCCGAATTAACTCCATGTAAGTACTTTTTGGTCTGTCAATGTGGAAATTTTTGGATTACTACAGATCATTGCACCTTCATTTTTCTTTTGAAATGTCTTATTTTTTTTACCATCAGAAAAGTTGCGCAGTATTACTGCCAGGGCTTCTCCTGCTTCCGCCGAAGGATAAATTCTGATGAATCTTAGTTTTGGCAGATGGTGTTGATAGGAAATCAATTTAAAGTTTAATTAGCTTCATCTTTTACAGG
This sequence comes from Miscanthus floridulus, assembly GCF_019320115.1. Lineage (NCBI taxonomy): Eukaryota > Viridiplantae > Streptophyta > Magnoliopsida > Poales > Poaceae > Miscanthus > Miscanthus floridulus. The sequence continues at coordinate 15,757,966 of NC_089583.1, forward strand.
GAACAAGTGGTATTTAGTTGAGTTTTGGAAGGAATTTTCGCATTGAATTCAGCTTATTAGTTTGTTTTCTTCAGCTTGACATTAACCTCAAACATCTCTGTGTAGTTAGTTTGGCTACTGGTAGGGTGCCATCTATTTCTGGCTTCCCCTATATTCTATATAATCCACCACCCCAGTTAACCCTGTCGCTACTAGTTTCATCACTTCACTGGAAAACTCACAAATAAACTATGCCACAATAAAATATACTTGCTTTTTTTCACGACATTACCTCGGAATCTGGATTTTTTTTGTTGATCTTTTAAGATGTACAGTTTTTATCTTTTATATGCATATACTTTATTGTTATCATCTAAGTAATGTCGTGTCTCTTTTCTTCTGAGGGGGATTGCTATTCTGATGCTGCTCATTTGTTGACAGATTTGCTAAAAGTAAGAGACAGTACATAGAAGCACAAGTGGAACATGCTAAAGAAGAGGCTATACTATCAGTTCTGAGAACTCAGTTGGCATCCCAACAGTCATATATTCATCAGGATAGCCATTCTCTAAGGTATGCAGGATATGCTTAATGCCAGATTGACAGCTAGTGGAGCATGATTAGTTGCTTTTGAAAGTTTAACTATAGTGCAGCAGCATGACATTATCCTGTTTGGTTTCTTTGAATTTGAACATGAACAAGTGGTCCACTGGCATTTCTCTTATCACTAATATGTCTGATTTGTGGTTTCACTTGTTTCATATTCAGGAGGAAAAACGCCGAACTTGCTGAAGAGCTTAAAGATCTTTCCCATCATGCGCAGAAATACTTATCTGAGGTAATTTTGTTACAAGATTTTTTTTTTTCATTGATAGAACATGAGCACCCTAAGAAAGGTTTCTCTATGATCTCAATGGATGATGTGGAGTTGCTAGGTTACATTACTTGAAACCTTGGTTTAATTTATTTGCCTGTCAAGTGTCATGCACTCAAAGATTTTTCAACAATCTCCTAGCCATATAACTCGTTCTATCAAGAACTCATTCCTGTTTTAGCTGAATTGAATGATCAAACAGTAAAGGGCGTACCCAGTGTAGAGAGCTCCCGCTTTGTGCGGGGTCTGGGAAAGAGTGTCAGTGGCAAGCCTTACCCTCGCCCAAACAGTATTGAAGCGAAAGGTTTTCCAAAAAATGAAACTAACAATCACATACTTGTTCAAAATCATTTTCATGTTTTGAATGTTGTGTTCTACTGTTCTTCATCCTCAACTCCAATACATAGTTTTGAGATATAGTTACTAGATGCTCTGTTGTTCATAGCTTATCTTTTTCTGAGTCAATTTCTGGCGTCTTTATCATCCATGTAGCTGTCCTACTGTACTTTACCTGGGTGAGTTCCAATTGTTTTCTGGTGGTGTACAAAGTTAATGTCTGTATTAATCATTGTTTCTTTGCACTATTGACTTCCTTATCTTTATGTGTTGCCCTTTATTCAGACTGTTACAGGCCTGTGTGCAGACCTTGCTCAGCTTTCAGGTGCAAATATTTTGGAAGGTGTGATCTTCATGACACTATAAATATATATACGTTTTCTTTTTGCATTCTCGAGTGAATAGTATGGCATGTTGTAACTATGATTTCATGACCTTCTAGGAGATCACAATTTAAAGCTTCTGCGCCAGGAATGCTATATAAGTCATCAGAAGAAGGTACCTTATGAGTTTGACAATTGTTTGTAGCAACACATCTTTTTACCCAATAAGTGGTCATGTAGACACTTTATTTCTTGCAGTTCATCAATCATCTGGTCAATCAACTTGCTGCTGATCTGTTTCTGAAGATAACCTGCCAGCTTGAAGAACAGATAAAAATATCGAGTGCCTACTCATTTCTTAAAGCTGTAGAATTGGAATTGCAGGGCTACTTCTCAGCTGTTGATGACCGCCTGGCATTGTTGCTGAGTTTTATCCATTAAGTTCAGCATATTATTTAGCTTCTTATCATTTTTCACTTGTGTTCTTACAAAATAGAGTATCTACATCATGGATATATAGGGCCGGTATCATTTAATTGATCAAGCAGCATCTGAAATGTTTGAAGAGGGATCAGTTGACAACAGCGATTCTTATCTTCATGCTGTGAGGGATATCCTTAGCAGTCACTCAAGTAAGCTGGCTCTGCTTACAATTCCTATATCCACCACTAGTTGGGATGTTTTTTTTTTTAACTATTAAGCTGGAATAATCCATTCATCTTTTAAATTTTTTTGTAGGTTCCCAAGCAATGTCACCAGAATATGTTTCATCATATGGTTTGATCGAGCAGATAACAGAGCTGCAAGATGAGCTCCAGTACCTTCAGCATGAGGCTGAAAATGTTCTTCCACGTGAGCGAGGAAGATGCACTGATGAACTGTGAGTTGTCCTAGCTAATTGTGCCTTGCGATTCCCCCCAGTATCAAGACGACAAATGCGTCACAGCTGAACTTGACATTAACAAACCCCTACTGCTCGAATAATATGTTAGCCCCTTGGTCTGATCATCCCATACTTTTTTACCTCTGGCAGATGCAGGATTATCCAAACACTGGAGCAAATTCTCGCTGTGCCCTTTTCTGATGAGCAACCAAAGCTTACACCATGGGTACGTTGCTCTCATCCCTCGGTCCTCTTTTTATTTCATATATGCTGTCACGAGTGGACTTCACCATTTTTTTTCTACTGCAGCCACTGGCGCAATCACTTGAAGACCTTGAAATGGTCAGCCAGCAAGTCTCTGCTTCCCTTAGTGAAGTGACAGTAGCTCGAGACGAAAAGGCCGAGGTACTCTTTAACATTTGGGCATTTGACTTTTGCACTCTTTGTTACGTACAATCTTGGGTTCAGAACCCTTCACGTCTTTCCCTGAGTTCGCTTAAAGTTGCTAGCTATATTTACGAATGTTCTGCAGATGTTGAAACAGCCTTCACGCAACGCGCAGCAGGAAAGGCAGGTGTTCTCAGATTTCTTCTGCCAGCCAAAACGACTCGTGAATCGAGTGGAAGAGCTGCTTTCCCGCTTTAGAGCTCTACCTGAGTAGTGTCCATTTCATTTGCCAAGATGGGTGGAGGAACCCTTGGTCCTCTGATTTTCAAACTGGCACCGTATCTCATTGCCTATTCATTTGTTTTTCTCGGATTTGGGCGATTGGAAGTGGAGTCGTGCAATGGTATATCCTCACTCATCAGGCTTTTGCATCTATTCAAAAGCATGCGGCACAGTTCTACTGAGATAAGACATTGTTTATGGTCTGCCCGGCCCGGCCCATTCCATATGGCAAATTAAGTTTGCACAATTATGTTGTTTTTCCTCCTCAGTAAAAAAACATAAATCTCGTTTTTGAGTAGCCAACTAATCTTAAATTTGTCTATATTTATAGAAAATAGTATCAATATCTGTATATCCAAATAGGTTTGTTATAAAATATATTTTATGATTAATTAATCTAATGATACTTGCATATCATAAATGTTAGTTTTTGTATACATATTTGGTCGATTTACTCCTAAAAGGTGAGATTTACGTTGTTTTTTGGAATGGAGGGAGCACCACTATTACTTTATGCTTAGGCTATCTTCAACAACCGTTACCCAAAATACAAGACTCATTTCATGTTTGGGTAGTGCTACAGGCAAATGGTTCAATATCTATTTTTGGTCTTCTTCAACAATAAGACTCAAAAGAGAACCCTATCTGTAAATATGTCTCCAAAAGAGAGGATATTTATATTTGGGTTATACTTCTCCTGACACTCAAAATGGGTCTTTCATATAGGTACCCTATTAGAGACAGTAGGTATTGTGTTGAAGATCTATTTTAGATATAAAGGAAAAAGTCTACTTAACCCCCCACCTTTCATACTTGGTCTACTTCATCCCCCAACTATGAAACCGTCTGTTTTACCCCCTAAACTTTCCAGAACTGTTTATTTTACCCCTGGGTGGTTTTCAGCGGCGGTTTGCTACAGTAACAGTGGGTTTGATACAGTGCCGGTGGTTTTGAATTTTTTTTTATTTATTTCCGGTGACTTTTTGAAAAATCATAGTGAATCATAGAAAAATCATAAAATGAAAAATCTAATTTTATTGGACTCCACATGAGTAGATCTACACAGTGAATATATAATACGGTATGCTTTAGTACAATTTTTTTTTAGCTTTAGATTAATTGGAAAATCCAATTTTTTCTGTAATTAATTAGATTTTATCTATAACTAGTGTTCGCCTACACGGCCGTGTAGACCGATTACTCGGCGTGTAATCGCTACTCGATAGCCGAACGTGCAGTTTAGGCCATAAACGGTAGGTTACACGGAATCGCCGTGTAAACGGTAAAAAACGGTCGTGTAATCGGTCTACACGGCCGTGTAGGCAAACACTGGGTAATATTTTGAAAATAATTTATCTATGTTATTTTCAAAATATTACAAATGTTTATGATGTGTAATAAGTACCATTAGATTAGTTGTGGAATATACTTTTATAATAAAATTATTTGAATATACAAATATTATCTATGTTATAGGAGAATATACACAGGTTATTATAGTTATTTTTACAAATAAAGTAAAAACGAGTAATCCGTGTAAAACCGTGTACACGCCGTGTACACGGTCTAAACGCTACACGAGACCTCGCCGACTGTCTACCGTTTAGGAAAATATTGTCTATAATTAAGTTATACATAGTCCAATAAGTACGAAATTTTTACTATAGTTCAAGCATACAATAATTAGCGTACCATAAAAATTTCACCACAATTGGACCATAGAAGCTGCAGCTATGAATTATTCCAATTAATTACAGACAAAATTAGATTTTTCAATTAATCTAAAGCTACAAAAAAAAATTGTACTAAAACATACCGTATTATATATTCACTGTGTAGATCTACTCATGTGGATTTCAATAAAATTAGATTTTTTATTTTATGATTTTTCTATGATTTACTATGATTTTTCAAAAATTTATCGAAAAAAATAAAAATTCAAAACACACGCACTGTACTGCAAGTGCAAGCCTACAACCTGACGCAGCAGTGCGCTAGCGCCAGGTGCCGTGCTGCCGGCCGCAGCGCCGCGCCCATGGGCCAGGTGCGGCCGGGCGAGTCAGCAGGCCAGGAAACCGCCCGGGAGGGCCAGGGGCCAGTTTGGTTGCCAATTTTTTTGGCAAAACGACACTGTAGCGTTTTCGTTGTTATTTGACAATTAGTGTCCAATATAGTTTAATTAGGCTTAAAACATTCGTCTCATGGATTTCGTCTAAACTGTGTAATTAGTTTTATTTTTTATTTATTTTTAATGCTTCATGCATACATCTACAGATTTGATGTGACGGAAAATCTTAAAAAATTTAGTATTTTAGAAGGGAACTAAATAGGGCCCAGGTCTCCTCACGGGAACGGGAGAGCACGAGTCCGGCCGACGGCACGCCGCCTGCTCGCCTACCTGCCGCTCACGCCACGCGCGGCGCGGCCGCAGCTCGCCGGCGTGCCGTGCCCCACTGGCCCGCTGACCAATGTGGAACAATTAATTGGTCGCTGCTGTCGATTGCCCTGCGTGCGGCTTGGTTTCCTCTAGACTGTGGTAGTTTCATTTCCTCTTAAGTTTTAGGCCGAGGATAAACAAAGATTTCCTGTTCCCTGCAAACAAGTGCTGTACCCTTTAGGGCAGTCCCAACGGTGTATTGATGATGGTTTCTATCCTCATTAAATGACTTGCCACATAGGTAAAATACTGATATGTCAACGTAGTTAATGAAGGAAGAGAGCAAAAATCATTAGAAATGGTTTCCTCATGAAGAAACCAGGTCTTCTCTTGACCCAATGCACTAAGAAACCATGAAATCGCTATTGGGGAGAAACCACCAGTTTCTAGGGAGCTCGTGCCGCACTTCCATTGAAGGAAGAAGATAGAGTTGGGAGAGAGAAAGAGAAAATAATTATTACTCATAGAAACATAGGTTGGAAAGCAGTACTTTTTTGATGCGGTATTCTATGTTATAGAAACTACTAGTTTCTTTCATTGGGACTGCCCTTACCATTTTTTTTAAAGGAATACTGTACTCCTTACCATTGAAACTTCAAACGGACAGATAGCTTCCATTTACCGTATTTGTGAGCATGTAAGCTGTAAATAAAGCCCAACCTAACCCACGACTCTGCTTATTGCTTCACGCTGCATTTGCCTCCCAACATGATGGTTATGACTTATGACTTTAATTACAGGATAGGGAAGCCAAGAAAGCGTTCAGGAAGTATCTTGAATCCAGCGGCGCGCTCGATACCCTCACGAAAGGTTTGTGTTCCATCCACTGTGTGCCGCTGTAAATCACTAGAGCTATGTAACTCGCTAGTTATATCTTCATCTCGCTGTGCAGTTCTTGTTGCGTTGTATGAGGAGAACGATAAGCCTTCATCTGCGGTCGAGTAAGTTGACTCATGTATATCTACTAGCGACTGAGATTTCCTTTTGCTTTTTTCGTTCACGAAATGGCAATCTTGGTTCAGTGATCCTAAGCATTTTTCCTGTACCTTCTAACATGCTTGTATACCCTTAGATTTGTTCAGCAGAAGCTGGGTGGGCCATCAATTTCTGACTATGAAAAGCTCAAGGCAGAGAAGTTGGATTTGCAATTGAAGTATGATAAGCTTTTAGAAACCCAAAAGGAAACATGCAGACAGGTATACAATGTTACTGTGTTGGCAATGTACACTACTCTGTCTGTTTACATGGCATATTTAATGTTCAGTAGCATTTAGTGTTACAACTTTCACCAAACTTTTGTATGGGGATATAGATCTCCACGGAAATGTCATGTATGATTAATAAGAAGTGTTAATTGTTAGTCTTAAAGCTTACTGCTTATTTGAAGTAATTCTACTTATTTGATGTTGAAACTCTTGCACTCCAATAATGTACTCATTGCAATAAGTTTGTCTTTAACTTAAGTGCTGGTAATGTTCTGAATTCCACTAGCCTTCATAATGTTCAGCTGTACCCAACTGGATGTGTTTGGATGTATAAATACCAATATACATTAAAAAAACTCTCATTTTCATCACTCTATGATCTGGCAAAAATATTCTGTCCTGTAAGGTACATGTTTCTCTCCTCAAGTCGTCATTCTTGTGTCTTGGTTTTATGCATAAAAAAGTTTAGTTAGACTGAAAGGTAGGTAGAATGTGCGGCATGGAGTTGATATAATAAGCTAGATGGTATTTCTGAACCAGTTTATCCTGTGGATTTCTAGGTTCTAGTTAACTTGCTTGTGTTGTTTCCCCATATGACAGTTAGCATTTTAGACTCGCAAAGTCCTATGCTTTTAGGGAAACAAAGAGATTGTATGTTCTGAGCACAAGATGGCATTCATCTGGAGTTCTGGGCTGCATTTCAGTTATGATTTCACAATTTTGTTGTGAATCCCAAGCAAATTTTGCATATGATTTCAACATAAATGAAACTGGCATTGACCAGTTGTCTCTCATTTTGCAGCTGGAAGAACTTAAGAATATGAAGTACGGTGCACCTTGGAACTGAAACAACGTGTGTTGACATTGTAAATGTGTCATGAAGCATGTACTTTTACACCTCTGTCTGAATTATTGCTAAGCTCTTACTGACTTCATGTATCCGATTTTAGCCATATGGACCCCTTTTGGATATGAAGGCACCCAGCTCACTCCTGGTCCCGGATATTTGATATCAACAATGCAGGATGAAGGATGTGACAACTATCATAGTTGAACCATGAGCAATTGTTTAGCCAGTAAAGAGTGTGGTCTATTGACTTAGACTTGGCATGCCTTGTAAATCAGATTTGAGGCGATTTCAGTGGAAGAGATATGGCGTGCAACGATACGTGTCAAGATTGCTGGGAAATTTCGAATAAAAACATGCTCAAAGAAATATTATTTTGTGAGTAATGCTAAAGGGAGATAATTTTTTTTAGGGGAACTAAAGGGAGATAATAATTGGATTAACTGATCGGTGGGTAATTATTTGAAATCTTCCTCGGTACGGAGCTCGGTAAATGTTATTTTGCAGTTCGGCCCCTCAGTCAGTCAGTCGTTGTATTCCTAGGCCTCCCGCCCGCAATGCCGTCCCCTTCCGCCTCCGCCATCGCCACCCGCTTCGCGGCCCACTGGATAGCTGACGCCCTCGCCGGCGACAAGTCCCTCGAGTTCTCCGTGCTCAAGGGTGAGGCTCCAAACCCTAACCTCCTCCGCCGTTCGCCTGGGCGCTTTCGGTCTCTCACCTGGTCTGCTTTATTGGCTCGTTGGCGGTCTGCAGCGTTGGTGGGCTCCTCGTCGGAGCCCTTCGCGGGCGCCTCGGAGGCCACGCGCGAGCGGGTCGCGCTCCGGTGTCTGCAGGAGGTGTCTTCCGTGATAGCCGCTGGGGCTGAGGCTGCGGCGACGGCGAGGGTGCTTAGGGTTGATGGCGGCGCTCGGTCGTGCGAGGATGTGCTGTTTCGGCTTATCAGAGAGGTGCGTGGTTCATATGCTGGGGTGCGCACTCTCGCGATCCACATTCACCTTCCAATTTTTTGTCAGATAGCGCAGAAGTTTTGTTGAGTGCTTGCATTTGTTTCTGTTCATGTTTGGAAGCATTTCATCCAGGGAATACTGGCAGTGGGTAGTTATTTGTAGCCTCCCTGTTCCTAATTTGGCGTCGCTGCTTTGTTACTTTTGATTGGCCGTTGGTAGAACTGTAGTGGTGGATCCGTTGGGATGGAGCATGGAATATGTCCTGGAAGTAGATTGTTGGCATTGGAGTATTGGGATTGGTATAAATCTGGACAGAAATACAGGATGTCTCGTTGCAAATGTATCTTGCTACAATGTCATTGTCACAACTTGTTGAAAGGAAAAAACAATGTAAACATATTGGGGTTCAATTTTTAGGAATCCCTTCCCATGGTAGCAAGCGGTAGAGTCTTACCGCCTGTGACCGGAAGGTCCCAGGTTCGAGTCGCGGTCTCCTCGCATTGCACAGGTGAGGGTAAGGCTTGCCACTGACACCCTTCCCTGGACCCCGCACAGAGCGGGAGCTCTCTGCACTGGGTACGCCATTCCCATGGTAGCAACATGGATTTGTATTCTGGTGACATGCTCCGAGATATTCCCCAACATTGGCAAAATCCCATAGCTACTTCCTCTTGTTATGCCAATTATGTGTTGCCTTGTCACCAATTATCCTAGAACTGTTATGGCTGTCGTGACATTTCTGTGACTGCTCTGCTCCGTATATGATTGTGAAGTTCTAAGAGATTACTGCATCTCCTTAAGATGGGTGTTTTCCCTAATCTTTTTATTTTTGCAGAAATTCAGTGTTGCCATCAAGCATGGACATTTAGTGTAGAAAATTTCCAATTATGTGCAGAGCCAGCCTATTGGTGCTTCTTTTTCATTAAGTGTGACTTTGAATTTTTCACATTTTGAAAAAGTCATATGATTTTAGTTGTTTTTTTAAGAAGACATGTAGCATTTGATTATTATGAAGCACTTCTCAGTTTCTAGTGTATTTGAGATTTTTGATACATAGTAAAATTTGCAGGTTGGAAGTTCTGGAAAATTGAAGAAGGATTTGCTTCCACCTTTCAGTCAAGACATCCAGGAAACTATATGTACCAAGAAACTTACATTACCAGAAACTTCTTTTCATCTAAAAGGAGTTTAACTGAAAACAAGTTTCTGGTAATGTAAGTTTCTGGTAGAATAATGGAAAAATGAACTTCTAATTTTCTCTTCAGCTAAAAGGAGTTGGCCCATGGATCACATTTATGACCCCACCACAATGGCACTGAACAATGTGACAATGATCAGTCCCTGCACAGCAGCCACGAATATGTAAATATAGAGAAGCCTGTGTTCCCTACAGACAATGCTGAGGTTCAGCAAGTAAATAAGCCCTTGTTTAGTTCCCAACCCAAAACTTTACATCATGTCACATTGAATGTTTGGACACATGCATGGAGTATTAAATATAGACTAAAAAATAATTAATTGCATAGTTTGCGACTAATTTGCGAGACAAATCTTTTAAGCCTAATTAGTTCATAATTTGACAATAAAGTGCTACAGTATGCACGTGTGCTAATGACGTATTAATTAGACTTAATAAATTCGTCTCGTGGTTTACTGACGGATTCTGTAATTTATTTTTTTATTAGTATCCGAATACCCCATGCGGCACTCCCATATAACATTCTATGGGACACCCCAAAACTTTACGTGCTGGATCTAAACAAGGCCTTAGTTGATGGAAGTGAAACAGGAAATCCCCAAAAGGATCCATCTGCACCAACTCCCATTTAATACTATTTCAAGAACTGAGCACATGTGTATTGCAGTTCCAATCCTGTTGCACCAACTGGAAGACGTAGAAAACTCTGTTGGACGGAAGAAGCAGCAGCTTATTTGAGGGTAATCGTTTTTTGGATGTAAATTTTATTGTTGAAACACCATCTTCGGCACTGGCTGTTCTGAGGCCAGGTTTGTAGTATGTAATTATGTGTTGCTTAGCCGTGTGTATTTATACTTTTCACTGTGATGATCCAGGAGGCGATGGCAAAATTCACTCCACAAAATGATGCGCCAATTCTATGGATTCAGATACTAGAATATGGCAGTGATGTGTTTCACAGGACACGGCGGCCATCTGATTTGAGGGTCAAGTGGAGGAACACGAAGAACAAGTGGACGAGCTATTGATGCTGACAATCTTACATATCATGTAGCCATTGTGTCATATTAGACTGCTAACCATATCTTCGTCTCTTTGAGTCCATCTGCAAATCTGATGCCGTCCACATGGAACACTGATGTGGTACTAGTACATAGTGAATGCTAATTCACTGGAAGTAGGAATGGAGGGTTTCTTCTAAGTTCTTACTAGGATGTGTATGCTTGGTAAGAGCGATATATGTAGCATGAATAATCTGTTTGTCTGAAATCAGCCGATTATTATTAAAGTAAAAAGGATAGAAATTCTTCATCCTTGGCTGAAGAGCTCATTGTGTACACTGGGAATAGGAAATATTATGTACACACTGCTTCTCTGCCTTCTGCATAGAATCCTATTTTCATTTTTTTTCCTGTTATACTTGATATATGTGCATTATTCACTTGTGATTGAGCCCTTGTATTTTTCTTTAAAGAAATTAGAAAAGTTTTGCTATGCCTATGGTAATATCTGCACTGTTGAATCTAAGAGAAAATTAGCATGAATTTGCTAATTGCGAAGTGTTGGAGGCCTCAGCTGGATGGCAAAAAATGGTTGAGCCCAAATTTGGATGCGTCCCAAACCTTTACTGCATAGGGCCCGTTCGCTGGTCTGAAACTTGGCTGAAACTGGCTGAAAAACACTGTTCCGGCTGAATTGTTGTGAGAGAAAAACACTGTTCTGGCTGAAAAAAGAAGCCGAACAAGCCATTTTTAAGACAAGCGAACGGGGAGTCAGCTTACCATCCCAGCAAAATCATTTTTAAGACTGCAGAGGTCCGTTTAGACGGTTTAAAATAGCTTAGGTTAGGATGATACTTAAGTTTTGTAAGTTTATCCATGACACTGAAGGTTACAAAAAAATCCCCATTAATATTAGGGAGATTTTGCTCAGTGACACTGCACAAACGTGCAATTTGCTGCTGAACACCGCCAACTCGAAAATTGGTCCAGTACCATTATGAAATTGAGATTCTTTGCTGTAACACATTGCGGCCATTATTTTATTCATTTCTTGTATTCGTGGAGAGAGAAGGTGGGAGAAATAACAATTTTGCCATCGTCTTCAACCTCCGGCTGTTACCGTTCGCACCCTTTCTTCTCCGACGAGGTCTTCCATGACTGGCAATTTCGTTCTTCGTTTTCCAAAATGACATTTTTGCCCTTCTTCAACCTATAGCTGTTCACTGTGGTCGTCTTCCACCTTCAGATGGGCGGCCATGGATGGCCACTTGCACAGGGGGCGGGGCACGCTCTGGCCATGGATGGGGGATAGGGGCGGCTGGGCTCACCGACCGGCGGTAGGAGCCCACGGCGACGACGCTAGGCCATAGGGAGGCGTCACTCGTCTCCGATCCATGAAGGGGCGGCTCCGGCGGTCACTTCGCGCGCATCGAGTGGTTTGAGACGCCCGACGTGGTGCGTGCGGGCGGCCTGCCGATGCAGTACCTGTGGGAGAGCGGCGGGCCGGAGTACCTCGCCGACGTGGGCCGCATCCTCGCCGAGCCGCGGTTCGCGGCCGCAGCAAGGCGGGGGCTGTCGCTGCTCGTGTTCGAGGACGCTTGGCCCATGGACGAGTCGGCGTGGGCCGTGCTTGCGTCGTCCCCGACTCCGCTCGGCGACGGGAGGAAGCTCCTGCTCATGTGCCGCGACGCCGACCTCGCCCGGCTCTGCATGGCGGACCCCGCGGGGGCGGTTTCGAGTCACGGCTGGCAACAGAATCGCGGCGGCTGTGGCGGCTAGGGCGTGCAGCTTGAGCGAAGCAGGTACTGGCGGCGGCACAGAGGGCCAGAGCCCGGGGCCAAGGTGGTCGCTGGTGGCGGCGCTGTAGGGAGCGCCCCGGGGCTTTGCTCCCATGCGGCGCTGGGCAAGGGGCCAAGGTGGCGTGGCTGCTGTTCTCAGGCGTAGAAACAGCGCGGCTGCCAGGCTGGGAAAACGAAGAACGAAATTGTCGGTCATGGAAGACCTCGCCGGAGAAGAAAGGGTGCGAACGGTAACAACCGGAGGTTGAAGACGAGGGCAAAAATGTTATTTCTCCCACCTTCTCTCTCCACAATTACGAGAAATGAATTAAATAATGGCCGCAGTGTGTTACAGCAAAGAATCTCAATTTCATAATGGTACTGGGCCAATTTTTGAGTTGGCGGTGTTCAACAGCAAATTGCACGTTTGTGCAGTGTCTTTGAGCAAAATTTCCCTTAATATTAATTGGACTAAGATGACACTAAAAAAACTTTAACCGATTTCTGTGTTTGCCAAACTAATCCTAAATCGGTTACCATAGCTAAGAGCATTTCCAAAAGTATCCTATTTTTCCTTCTAAAAACATATTGTTTTGCAATTTCTAAAAAGGTATTGGTACGAAAAAAGAAGATCATCTTCAAAAGTTTCCAATAATCCATTCCTAAAACATAAAAGACAATCTTACATCAAGAATCCTATACTATTTCTAAATTATTGTAACCACTTTTATATATTCTTTCTCTCTCATATATTTGCATCAGGAACCATTTTCCTACTTCTTATTCTTTCACGTACCCTTCCACCTTTGCATTAACCATTGATCGATATACATGGGATCCGCGCGACCGCTATTGCACGCAAAGCGCGACATGGGAGAATTTACCAAGTGCCTAAATTTTAGGAGCATGGATGTCGGTGTAGAAAATGACCAACACGTAAATATTTATAATTTTATTGTACGTTGTGATCGGAGGTAGCCTAGCACTCAATGACACAAGATTTATACCGATTCAGGCAACGTGCCCTACGTCCAGTTTGAGTCGGTCGGTGACTTTATTCCTGAGCCCAGGTGCTCGAAGTTTGCTGTGGGGTTACAAACGGAAAGGAGAAAGATGGGGGGTACAAGATGTCCGGTTGGACTCTGGTCTGAAGTCCAAGAGTGACGGGAGCTCCACTATACCCTAAATATTCGAGCGTATGCTCTGTGTAGCTTTAGAGTGTCTAAACCTACAGAGGGTGAATCAATATAAGTGAACTGCGGGATCTATCTGTTGAGAGAGAGCACATCCCCTTTTATAGATGAAGGGGACGGCCTTACAAGAGAGAGAGTACGTATGCTAAGTCTTGTTGCCCACGCCGTTGGATACAAGATGATTGTAGGCACCCATAACACTGTTAATGTTAGATGCATGTGGGAGGTTGCGTCGTCTTTTTCTGGTATAACAGATGTCGGAGCCTGCCATACTGTTGATGCCCAGAGGCACGTGGGGGAGCCTTACTGCGTTTATCTGGTATGGGAGTTGATGGCGCCCACAACACTGTAGGGCAAATATCGGCGCCCACAACACTGCTTAGGTTCTGACATGCCAAAAAGGTTACAGGGTACCCTTCTGACATGCCTTGTTGGTACTGTCCTGTAGGTGTACAGGGTATGGTCCTCGGTATTACAGTTGACTTGAGTGCCCTGCCTTACTTTCTCCGTCCGTTTCCTAGCCCTCACCGAGCGGGCGTCCCCGGTCGGTTGGTCCCAGTCGGCTCTAATTGCGCCAGTCGGAGAGGAGCTGTAAGCAGGAGTTCGGCACATCCCTGGTCGGAGACGCGGGTTAGAGTCGTAAGTGGTGTTTGGCCAGGCCTTCCAGACGGAGAGGTCGTCCGGAGGCGGGCCGGGGTCGAAAGCGAGCTCTGTTCTTCCTTAGCGAGCCTTCCGGTTGGAGAGGCGGGCCGGGGTCAGAAGCGAGCGTTGTTCCTCTTCGGCTAGGCCTTCCGGTCGGAGATTGGATCGCTCTTTTAGCCTGTCGTTTAGGTATTTGGTCCGGCCCATGAGTTGCGCGTCGTTCGCAACGTCGTCTGCTGGGCCAAGCCTTTGTTGAAAAGTCGGTCCATGAGGGACTCCGGGTTTATGAACCCGACAATGGATTATGAGTTGTTGGAGATGTGTTTTTTCTCATCTTGCTAAGAACCAAGGATTGTGATGGGAAATAGGATACTCTTGGAGATGCTCCAAGAATATAACTCACCCTTTGCTAAGATTGTAACTTGTTATTTCCATGGCTGATCCTTTTAGGGTCTGTTTTGAACACATGATTTTTACATGAATCGTGGGAAAAAAAAGTTCACATAAACAATTCAAAGTTTACAAGGAAAAATACAGGATCCAGAAAACCTTTTTGCATTTCAAAGGAGGCCTTAGTCCTTTCATTCTTGTACAGCCTGGCGTGGCCACACTAGTGTACACAGTGCCGGATGTTGAATGTTCAAGTTAATTAAAGAATCAAAAATAGCAAACTTGCGTTTCGTATTTCTTTTCTGAAATTCAATAAGCAAATGCATTCATGTCTGCACCTTCTATTTGATTTTGACATTTGTGGGATGCCGGCACATTTACAGATCGCACCTCCAATCTTGGGCTATTAGAAAATGTGCCCAGGCTTCTTTCCTCCCAAATCCTATCCTGCTGCTCACACACGGACACAGGCCCCACTGCGAGGGTTTAGAAATCCTCAAATCTGAGTGCTTGTTTAGTTTCTAACCAAATTCTTAAAAAATGCTACAGTAGCCACCACATCGAATCTTGCGATACGTGCATGGAGTATTAAATGTAGACGAAAAAAAAACTAATTGCACAGTTTGGTTGAAAATTACGAGACGAACGTTTTGAGTCTAATTAGTCTATGATTGAACACTAATTGCTAAATAAAAACGAAAGTGCTACAGTTGCTAAACACGCGGCGAGTAAGGGGCCGTTTGGCCGGGCTCCCGGCAGATCCGGGTCCTCAACTCTAGCTGCACTGTAGCACAAGGGAGCAGGAGCTGGAGAAACTCGAATTTTTGGCTCCGGTTGCGGCGGTGGTGTCAGTGAGAGGAAAAGAAATGAGAGAGAAGAATAGATTCTGTAAACAGTACAGCTACAGTGCCCCCTACAGTACCTAGAGGAGCCGGAGCCACTCGAAACTGTATAAAAAGGCAGAATTTTTTACTATTTGGCCATTTTTTGAAAGTTTCTCACAAATAGACCCTTGATGGAAAGAATTCCGGAAATGGACCCTGGGCTCGGCATCAATCACTCTGGCGCCAAGCTCGGCGCCACCGTCACTGGCGCCGAGCTCCTGGGCACGCCTGCCAGGGGGCTCGGCACCAGAGTGACTGACGCCGAACTCGACGCCGTAGATCTTGACGCCGAGCTCGGAAATATCTGCCACCGCCGCCGCTCCACCTTTCTTCTTCTCCCTCTCGCCCTAGCCTTTCCTGTCCGCGCCGTCGCCGCTCCACCGCCACGCTCGCGCCGAGCCACCGCGCCCGCGCCACGCTCGAGCCGCGGCACGCCCGCACCTGAAAGGTCGAGATGGCGGACTAGAGGGGGTGAATAGTCTTTTCTAAAATTAATCACGTTGGCTAACCGAAACAAGTACGGAATTAAAACTATTGGTCTAGCCAAGACTATACCTCACTATATATGTTCACTAGCACCTTACAAAGATAACAATTATGCAACAAAGGTGTCGGGCAAGTTAGAGTTCTCCTAAACAATTCTAGGAGCAAGGTTACATAAATCTATGCCACTAGTATTTTAAGCAACAAGAGAGCTCCTACACATGCTAATAAGCAAAAGCACAAAGCTAACAAAGCTCACTAGCAATGCTCAATAACAAGGCAACCAATGCCTAATTAGAGAGCGTAAATACTTAGCTACACAAACTAAGCAATGTGACTAACAAGGTTACTAAAACCAAATTAGCCACGCAAGGGAGCTACTTCTATGCTACACAAGCAAGAAGGTAATTAGCAAGCTACACAAGCTATCTAATTACAAGAGCAACTACATAAGCTTAATATGTATAAAAGTAATTGCAAGCTTGTGTAATGGGGATGCAAACCAACAGGAAGAACAAGGTTGACACGATGATTTTTCTCTCGAGGTTCACGTGTTTGCCAACACGCTAGTCCTCGTTGTGTCGACCGCTCACTTGGTGGTTCGGCGGCTAATTAGCATCATCCGCTAAACCCGCACATCGAGCGCCATAAGAACCTACCCCGGAAGTGAAGGTAGCTCAATGACACGCTTTACTAGAGTTGCTCTTCGTGGCTCCCGCGGGGCGAGCACAATGCCCCTCACAAGCACTTCTTCGGAGCGCCGCACAAGCTTCTTGCGCGCTTCGACGGAGACCACCACCAAGCCATCTAGGAGGTGGCAACCTCCAAGAGTAACAAGCACCACCGGCTTGCAACTCGATCACCTAGTGCCACTCGATGCAACCTCACGATGCAATCGCACTAGAATCGCTCACTCACACAATCGAATGATCACTATCAAGTATGTGTGAGATGGAGGGCTCCCAAGCACTCTCAAGTATGGACACAAAGTCCCCTTAGGTGCTCCACACCAGCCATGGCCGAAGGCCACTTCTATTTATAGCCCCAAGGGCTAAACTAGCCGTTACCCCTTCACTGGGCAAAAATCAGGCCGACCGGACACTACGGTCGTGTTGACCGGACGTTGGACCTCAGCGTCCGGTCGCCCACAGACGGCCATGTGTCCCGATTCCAATGGTCACTAGACCTGACCGGACGCAGTAGCTTCAACTGACCGAACACTGAACCCCCAGCGTCCGGTCGTTTCTAGTAAGGTATCGACCTCGACCGGACACGTCCAGTCACACTTGATCGAACGCAGCCCAGCGTACGGTCACACTCCGCTTTTGCGTCACCGTACGTCAGCCTGACCGGACACACCCTGCCAGCGTCCGGTGCTTTCAGATCTAGCGTCCGGTCAGTTGACCGACGCCAGCATCTTCGCGATCAACTTATTTTCACTTCTAACTTCTTCACCCTTGCTCCAATGAGCCAACCACAAGAATTTGCATCCGGTGCAATAGAAAATAGGCATTTCATTTCTACAAAAGCGCCGAATCCCACCTAGCTTGCGAGGCAGGAGGGAGAGAGGGACCCAAACCCATCTCAACCCTGCAAACACCATCTCCTTTGTAAATGTGCCAACACCACCAAGTGTACACCACCATGTGTATGTGTGTTAGCTTTTCACAATTATTTCCCAAAGGATGTTAGCCACTCAACTTGCCACGCCACTCGATCCTAGCGATGATGCAAAGTTAGATCACTCGAGTCGCATTAGATGACCGATATGCAAATAAGTTTGCTCCTCTTGATAGTACGGCCATCTATCCTAAACCCAGTCATAAACTTCTCTACACACCTATGACCGGTGAAATGAAATGCCCTAGGTTATACCTTTACCTTACGCATTCTATTCCATCTCCTCCAATATCGATGCAACACATGCACCAACACGATCAACAATGATATGATCCACTTCATATCATCACATGATCATATTGGTTCATCGATCTTGACTCTACTTGCTCTTCACCGTTGCCATCGTCCATCGACACCAAGTCTTGCTCAAGCTTCACCGCCACGCGGTCCATCACTCCAAAGTCTTCGACTTGCCCTTCACGCTTGCAACCGGTCCATCAAGCCAAGTTTTGTTTTGATCTTCTCTACCTTGATCACATGACTCAATGTCATGTCTCATGTGCATTTAAGCTCCTTCATCATCACATGTGTGAGCTTTGCAACATTTCCAAGCCATTTTCACCTCCATGGCATATGTTGCTCATACACATGTACCTGTGGACTAATCAACTGTGTATCTCACATAAACACAATTAGTCCACCTAAGTTATCACTCAATTACCAAAACCAAACAAGGACCTTTCAGCGTCGCGCCGCGCCCACCCGCGCCACCGCTGCTGCTCCGGCGGCTGAGCCCGCGCCCTCGCCACGCCGCGTCATCTCTGCTGCTCCGGTGTCTGAGCCCACGCCCTCACCGCGCCACGCCGCCGCTGCTGCTCTCTCGCCCAAGCCCGCACCGTGCCGCCGTGCCCTCACGCTGTTGCCCATGGTTGGCTGTAGCGCCGTGCCACCACGTCTTCCACCACCGTCCTCGCCTTAGCCTCGCCTTGGTCTCCACCACCGGCCTCGGCCTCGCCCCGCCTTGCCTCCCTCCACCGCTGGCCTTGCCCCACCTTGCCGCCATCCACCGCCGGCGTGCCTCCCGCACCCGTTGAGCTGGACTCACCGCGTGGAGCGCCGGGCACCCCGTGGCCGCCACGCGCCACCTCTGTCGTCGCCCGCGCCACCGCAGGCTCAGATCTTCGCCTTGACCTATGCCCGTCGTCCACCGACCAGGAAAGGTAAAAATTATGAATATGCAATGTACCTATTTAGTTGGTGTTTGTTATTTACTAGTTACTATGATGACTCAGTTAGTTGATTTAGTGAGATATATATGTAGATAGATAGAAACATAGATACATTGGTAAATAGATATAGTTAGATAGCTACTTAGATATGTAGTTATATTTATAGTTAACTATATATGATCTAGCTATTTAGTGAGTACACTATAAATATATACGTAGTTATTATCTTGATTACTTAGTTTGTAGTTAGAAAATACTTGTTAGGTACTATCTATCGTCTAATTTGGACTAAAGGACATGTGTTTCGTTATGTTTTTGAAATAGATGGACAACCTAGTGACCATATATCATGGAGGCACGGTTGAAAACGGTCGCTATGGATATATTGAGTTTATTGACATGCAAAGTGTGCCTGTGCTATTCAATGATAGGCCTTTATTTAGTGAGATGGTTGCAAGGGCTCGGGAGGAGCTACATTGCTTTAGAGGTGATGACATTGCAGTTGATGGTGTACTACACCTAGGTTGTCCTCCAAACATCTTCAGACGAATAATCTCAATTGGTTGTGCGGATCAATGGGAGAACTATGTGAGATCGGCTATGAAGAGCCAGCTGCAGTGTTTGGACGTGGTTGTGCGTCGAGTGTTAGTTGATCCAATCCCTCATGGGTTTACCCCAGTAATGGATCATCCGATACACATCGACCCTCCTATTCCAGAACCTTACCTGCATGTGTGGATTGCGCCTATGGTTCCTGATGCTCAATCTGTCCCCAATGCGGTATTTAGGGATGGTTGTCATACTCATGTTTTCGTGGCAGATCCTCCTTATGGGATCCCTTTGACACAGAATCATCCGAGTAAGTGTCTTAACTGCATAGTTTTTGGGAGCTTACCCTGTTCCTTACATCTATTTCTTTCATTCTTTTCTCATTTCTATAATGATGTTGCAGGAGATATTCCTGAGAATATGGATGTGCCCCATGTTGCTGCGCAAGTGCACTTTGGAGATGGATTCCATGGCTCTAATAGTGTTGAAATTATGCATGATTTGGAGCCATATGAGATGGCTAGGGCTCTTGATTCTGATGATGATCGTCCTATTAGAGAGCTGACGGAGAGTGATGTTGAGATGATGAGGCATATCTTTCTCGATCGTCGTGATCCTAGAGTTCATGAGTTCAGTGATCTTGCTCATTCCGATCAGGCATTTGTAGAAGGATGTGATAATGAGCTCCTAGAAGCTCCTAAGGCCAGTCCTAACATGGTAATTGAGGAGGGGAGGGTGTTCAATGACCTCCCTACTTTGAAGAGGTGGTTGTAGGCTTTTGTAATGATACGAAAGAGGCCTTACAGGGTATTGCATTCATATGTGGAGCGCCGTTATACAGTTGTGTGTGACAAGGAATGCTGCCCATGGAGGGTTTGTGCAAGGAAGCGACATATGACCAGGAAATGGAAGATCACAAAAGTTGTCGGGCCACACAATTGTGCTGACCATGAGCTGACACTGAGGCATCGGCAGTTGACATCTACCCTCATTGCCAAGCGGTTGATGGGAATTTTGTAGGGAGAACCCAATATGAAGGTGAGAACAGTTATCAGGACTGTTGAGGCATTGTATGGAGGATATGTGATAACTTATGGTAAAGCATGGAGGGCTAAGCAGCGAGTGTGGAAGATGATATATGGGGACTGGGAGGATGGATATGAGCAGCTACCAGTTCTTTTCAATGCAATCAAAGCGGTGAATCTAGGCATGCATTATGAGTACATCCCAAAACCTAATGCATGGAAGGATGAGAGGCAAATATTTTTTCGTGCCTTCTGGTGCTTCCCTTAGTGTGTCGAGGCCTTTAGGCACTATCATCCCATCTTCTCCATTGATGGTACGTTCTTGATTGGCAAATACTAGGGCACACTTCTTATAGCCATATCCTATGATGCGAACAACAAGTTGGTTCCTTTGGCATTTGCTTTGGTTGAGAAGGAGAACAATGATAGTTGGGGATGGTTCTTGAGGCTAGTCCGAATACACGTGGTTGGGCCTAGCAGGGAGGTTGGTGTCATATCTGATAGGCATCAAGGCATACTTAATGCCATGCGAGAGCAGTTAGATGGGTATGCACCTTTGCACCATCGTTGGTGTACTCGACACCTTGCCGAGAATCTACTCCAGAAGGACAGTGTAAAGAAAAACTTTGATCTATTCCAGGAGGCTACTCGATAGCTTGAGGACAAGTACTTTAGGGAAAAGTTGGAGCAGGTCAGAACTGCATCAAATGCAGAAGGTAGACAATGGCTCATAGGTTTGATGAGGGATTTGGAGAAATGGACGAGAGCTCACGACGCCAGTGGCTGGAGGTACAAGTTTTAGTACAGCAATATTGCAGAGTCATTCAATAAGTTGCTATTGGGGATATGTGGTATGCCCGTGAATGCAATTGTTCAATTCACCTTCTATAAGCTTGTTGCCTGGTTCAACGATAGACACGCCCATGCATTGCAGTTGAAGAGTGATGGAGAGATATGGGCTTCGAAACCAAAGGCACACCTAAAGAAGGCAAGAGAAAGGGCTGGCACACATGAGGTTGCATGCTTTGACCACGCCACAGGGACTTATCAGGTCGAGCATAGGGGTGGTACAATGTTCGACGACGAGGTCCAAGAGTCGAGGATACATGTGGTTGTCCTCCAAGATTTCAAGTGCACTTGTGGTAAACCAAAGCAATACCACTTTGTATGTTCTCATTTGGTGGCAGCAGCTAGGCATCGCAACTATAATATCGAGAGGAGGATACCTCATGAGTTCAGTGTCAACACGCTTGTGAACACATGGAGCCCCCGCTTTGTGCCTTTTCGAGACCCTAGAGAGTGGCCTCCATATGATGGGCTGAAGTACATTATGGATCTAGCTTACCGTTGGAACAAGCGTGGATCAAGGCAGAGGACGAGGCATAGGATGGTTATGGATCAGATACCCGGAAGAACTAGGCGTAGGAGAGGAACTCCATTTGTTACTGATCCTGAGCAGTATGAGTGCGGCAAGTGCGGTAGACTTGGCCACAACTCACGAAGTTGCCGTTGGCAGATTAGTGAGGTAGGACTATTGGTTTATAGTATTATTTTATATTTATCTTATTCATATATTTAATTATGCATGTCTCAATTTATGCTTGTATTTGTGTTAATTACTTATACATTTATAAGCTCATATTTTATTGTACATTGCAATTCTAATTCATTCACTTTTTTGTAGGATGGAGCAATTCCACCTCCTCGACTCGACGTACGAGGAGACCCACCGAGGACATCTCGTTGCACTAGGGCAGGTAATAATCTATAAGTTTTATTCGTACATGTGTTCATGAAGTAACATGTGACTATGTTTTATTCGATGTAGGAACTTCCGCACCTTCGTTCTAGGACCCACAGTGGGTTCTTGGACATTCGGTACGACGATAGGTACACTCCTTTCCTACAAAGAGCTGGCTTGAATGTCATCTCCTTTCAGGTTCGTCGTGGGTTGCCCAAGTTCAACTCAACGGCGATAACTGCGTTGGTAGACAGGTATTAAAGTGAATCATTGTCTCCATTCATGGCCATTTGTTCATGCGATTGACTTTTTGACAAGTAATCTTGCTTGGTCATAAATATAGGTGGCGGCCGGAGACTCACAGCTTCCACCTACCTTTCGGGGAGATGACAGTCTTGCTTCAGGACTGTCAGAAGATGCTAGGCCTAAGGATTCATGGGAACCCAGTCACCGGGCAGTGTAGGTCAGAGGGCTAGAGAGCATGAGTGGAGGCCTTCCTTGGGTGTGAGCTTGGCGAGCAAGGGGCTCACACTTCTAAAGTTCCCATCTCATGTCTACGTGTAGAGTTCGCATAGTGCCCCGAGGAGGCAGATGCGGAGACGGTTGGGTACTACTGCCGGGTGTGGATCCTACACCTTTTTGCTTACGTTCTCTTTCCCGACGCCACAGGTGACAATGCGTCCTGGATGTGGATCCATTGCCTCAGTGACTGGGACCAGGCGGGTTAGTACAGCTGGGTCCATATGGTGGAGAGGACGCACTTCCTTTTCAGTTGAGCAATGTCTGTGGGGCCGACGACTACTTCTATAGGATGAGGTGCCCTCTAATCTGCTTCTATGCTGTCGAGTACCACCTGCCAGATAGGGTTGCATGCTAATTTGGAGTGAGACAGCTTTGGCCTATGCCTCTGTTCTCGACTGGCGTTGACCTACACAAGTAAGTGTTTTGATATTTCAAATGTCTCATGATGATGGTCCATTTCTTATAATATGGTGCCACGTACGTGGATTAATGTAACGATGACATACGTGCAGGTTGGATCGTCAGAGGAGCAAGAAGATTTTTGACTAGGAGAGGCACCACCAGTCCTACATTGAGGAATGGGAGGAGATGCACGACAATGTGGACAACAACAATGAGCCACACACGAACTGTGAGTTTAGGTGGTACCAAGCTTGGTACCAGCGTTCGACACGGTGCAAGCTCAGGCTACAGTGGACTGAAACTGACTACGCCAACATCGAGTTCTCCGATGATGAAGACACGACATATGACCAGTCCACTCGTGCAGGGAGGCAGGTGGAGGTAGGACCGATCTTGGACAGAGTGGTAAGCCAATCATCTTATTTTGTTACATTGAGTTATATAACAATACATTAGGCGTTCTTGGACCGACATTAGGAGTTATCTATTGTAGTTATTGCAACCTTCGAGCCGTATAACCCTTATAATAAGTTACATTCTTGTACAAAAGAAAACAAAACTAAATGCTATATGTTTAGAAGTCTTATTATTGAGAACTTTGTTGTAGGGCAATACATTGAAATGCTCAGTTGAAGAGATCGAGCGCGTTCGACCGAGAGTCAATGACGACTACATACTTGGCTTCCTAGACGTAAGATTTAAAA
The DNA here is from genome assembly GCF_019320115.1 of Miscanthus floridulus. Classification (NCBI taxonomy): domain Eukaryota; kingdom Viridiplantae; phylum Streptophyta; class Magnoliopsida; order Poales; family Poaceae; genus Miscanthus; species Miscanthus floridulus. Next base: position 15,781,827 of record NC_089583.1, read on the forward strand.
TATTCTTTCAAACATATCATTAATACGTTATATTCTTTCAGTTAACATAGTTTTATACAACAGATGCTGTCACGTCGTCTACGCCATGCGGCTGGTCGCTGTGGTTGCAGGACAGACATGACGCAAGACGTGTACGTTCCTTCCGCAGGAAGAGAAGCCTTGGGTTCCTCTAGTCAAGCAGCTACAGGGGACGAGGACGACGATGATGACATGGACAAGAGGCACAATGAGCTTGGGCCCTCTCAGCTCCATGACGCTCCATCAACTTATCCTACACCACCTCTAGGCACTAGGCGACGCCGTCCGCATGACCCTTACACTCCAAGCACCAGCCCTCTGGGTCACAAGGGTAAGGGCAAGAGTAGGAGGCAGTGAGGGACATGGTAGGTGTTACTATGAACTATTGTGAATTTTGTATTTACTTTTTGGGATTGTATGGACATTGTGGACTATTTGGACTTTGTATGACATATTATGTTGGTTGTGATATTCGTTGTGGTTGCATTATGCTCGTTGGATGATTAAATGTTTGGAATATATATTGATGTCTCTGTTTGTAACTGTGGATGCTCCTAATACAAGACCATATCTTGTGAAATTTTTGTGTGAACCTTTAATCATACTACACTTGTACAAAGACACAAATGTAGAACACAGATTCACTATAAATTTAGTACGTGTATAACCCAGTAAATATTGTACATACGCTTTGTAGAAGAATCTAGGATTACCAAGCAACAGTGAACGAATCTATGCTTTTCAGACTATAAACATAGACTTTTCAGATACACAGACAACATCGAATTATCACATCACTGATATAGACTTTTTAGATACACGGACAGCATGCAAGGAAGCACAACTCCACTCTATCTCCACCATCCATCTTATGACTGTTTGATCCAAGGGCTGAGGTGAAGAGGCACACGGATCGCTGACATGGCACATTGAGAGGCCTCCATTCCTCCTCTCAACCTATAAATAACTACTCACTCCCTCTCATTCACACAAACAACAAGGAAGAAGAACACTCCTCAGCATTTGCTTTCATTATAGTACCAATGTCTAGAGGGTCGTCCAGAGGGAGAGGAAAGGGAAAGGAAACTACCTGGGGGTGGGAGGGTCCTCTTGGTCCTGATTTCTTTGAGGAAGCTCTTTATGAGAGGTTCCCAGTTGAGAGCAAAAGTGATTTCACCAAAGAGGCACCACTGAGAGGATACGATAAAAGGAAAAAAGAGTGGCCAAAATGCATGTATGGTGAGGACTGCCTAGTGCAGATGTTCACCAAGGTTATAGATGGAGGTCGTCGTTTCTTCAAATGCCCGCGAGCATGGATAATTGCTATTACTATTTGTTTCTTTAATATGTTTGTCTTGTATATATCACTTACACGACATACTTATTGTAGTCTTTCTTGGCTGAAGAAAACTGTGGGTTCAGTAGGTGGGTCGATCCTCGACCTATTTATCCGCATGCAGAGTATATCTACTACCTACAGGACCGTATCTTCGATCTAGAAAGGGAAATTAGCAGCGGTTACAAGGACGACGAATAGGATGACAACAACAATGGTGCCGATTCACAGGAGGCACTCTGCAATGATCTATATTACACCTGCCCTAACCACAAGAAGAAGGGGCCTCCCCTGTCACCCCCGCCACCACCACCACCAACAACGGGAGGCTACTATAGAGAAGGTGCAACACAATTTACTATGTGGCCACACTACTAGAATGACTTTATCTTTTTCACATGTACATAGGTTTAATTACCTAAGGCATGTTAGGTTTAATTATCTAAGGCATGATTTAATTACCTAAGGCATGTTAGGTTTAGTCAAAGAAAACTCTGTACCCAGGTTTGGTACATGTAGTCACATGCCATTTAATATGTTTCGTGTATTGATTTATATAATGTCGTACATCGTTAAGTGTTTTTGCAGCACGTGTTCAATTTTAAATACGTCCGTATCATTAAGCGGAATATTAAGACCAATGATAATGAAAACAACCACATAATGAAAAGTTTGATACTATGCCACATTACACAACATATTAATACTACAACTACGTGCCGACAGTAGACATAGGGGCAAATGCACTTCTAAATCCTTAGTCTAAAACGTACTGAGTAATCAACTCAGTCCTCTACTACAACCCTGTTGCTATGGCTAGGCTCAACTGCGTTGCTCTGACCTGCCTGTCGCTTGTAGTAAGCGGCCTCCGCTTCATCTGCGGCCGATGTGGCCTGAGTGAAGAACGTGTCGTCATCCTCCTCTGCCTGTAAACCCACCTCTGCTAGAGCGATGAGCTCTCTCAGTCTGCCAGTGTTGTCGTTAGCCTCCTGCGTCTGAATGCCCGCCTCTGCTAGAGCGATGAGCTCGCTCAGTTTGCTAGTGTCGTCCTCAGCCTCCTGCGTCTATATGCCCGCCTCTGCTAGAGCAATGAGCTCACTCAGTCTGCTAGTGTCGTCCTCATCCTTATCTCCGTCATCACACAACACAATCGATGATTGAACGGTGCGACCAGCTCGTGATCTATGGCCATCTAACTTCTTCTCCTCATACCTTGCATGAGCCACCTCTGCAGCATGTTCCCTGCTGCAACCAATCTCTTCATATATAAAATGCAATTAGTTAGCAATGTGATTATATTATATTTAAAACCAGGCAACGAAAAAAAGGTTTTCAAGCATTCACTGGCACATAATGTAGCAACATGCTCGTTCAAGACCTGCATCTGTACTCTTGTCTCCTCCTTTGCCTCATTTCTTGCCCTCTCCTCCTCTAACGTCATCCGCCTCTCCAATCCCCATTTGTTAAGACCAACATCGACCGGGTTACAAATACCGCGTTGTCTAGCAAACTCACGCATCTTTTCTTTGTGATGTTTAATGAATAGGTTGACGTAGTCAGATCCATATCTCCTCTTCCGTGTAATTAGTTGCCTCTTCTTTAGTTCATCAAGAACTTAGCTTGACCATCATAACATTTCCAACGGCATTTCCTAGTGCTCTGTTCAAAAGAAATATTATATCATATATGTCTTAGCAAAACAAACAAAATACGATTTCATGTTTACCAGAAAAATAACGAACCTCATCATACTCAATCATATGGCCACAATAATGGCCTATTCCAAGCTTCGAAAGGACTAGGCCATAGTTGGATTTTACACCATATTCGCACATGACAGGAGGTGCTTTGTAGATTACCCGTTCTTTCTTCTTTTCCTTAACCCTCCGCGGTTCTTTTGGCCATTGGTTCTTAGGACCATACAACCACTCCTTGAAACGACACTTCGCCATTGAATACACCTAAATAATGAGACATTAGTATATGAACACATATAGCTTAAGATTTTAACACATACACTTTGCACTTACTTCATGCTTGTTTGGACATACAAACTCCAACGTATTCTCAAGGTTTATCACAGCTCGATCTCCGTAATCGCACAGAGGAGGTTACTCGAGTCGTCTAACTGCGGCTAGGTGCTTCTCCTTAGTCGTCATTGCCGGAGGGTTAGGGGGGTGGAACTTACCGCTTGAAGTGCTCACATAGATGTCTCCCTCTAAACCAATCGTAAAAAAAGAGGTACCTAGGATCAAACTTGTCTGCACCATCGATCCACTAAAAGAAAAAGCACCTCTTATGGTCCTACACAACGAGATTCCAATAAAATATTAGTACCATACTTAAACAAATAAAGAAAAAGGATAGTATAAACAATTTCTTACATTAAACCGACTACATGTGTAGAAGCAACGCGTGGCTGTGTCCGGATGTTTCGATTGAAAAACATGGGCTGGGAAACCACAGTCACAGTTAGGGACAGGAAGGTCAGGAGGGATGAGGGCATCTTTGCTAGACGCGTCAGGGTATAATTCTCGAGGACGACCCCGTTTTCGCCAAAACTCCTCCCGAAACATTTCTTGCATCTAACAAAAAGGATGTAATTTAACAAACATAAATAAAAATATCACAAAAAAATATCAATGAGAACTATAACTACAATACAACCAATTTCGTTCTAAGAACCAAAAGCAGTTAATATTATACCCTAAACCTAGGGTTTCTCATTTCATCCACAATAATGAACCCATAACATAACTACATGCGCCTAGGTTTGCTAGCTTTTTTCACGCCTTGGAATCAACCTACGGTTGTATAATACATATATTGAGGGATATAATGAAACCCTAAGTGATGACGATTCTTAGGTTGAAAAATCCGACTAATATGTACCGAATCGATGCGAAAAAACAAGGAGGTGAGCGAGTATACCTTGCTTTCAAAAATCTACGGATCAAATCAAGATTTTTAAGGTCAATATGTCGATTTAAGAGGTAGGGTGAAGTTGGGAGAGAAAACCCCGAGAGGGAGGAGAAAGAAGAGAAAGAACGCTCGGGGAAGAAGGTTGGGATGTGGTTAAATGCAGGGGGCTCGATGCCCAGATCTACGGCGCCGAGCTCGGCGCCAGTCACTCTGGCGCCGAGCTCGACGCCAGCATTTCCCCGTGCCCAGGAGCTCGGCGCCAGTGACGGTGGCGTCGAGCCCAGGATCCATTTTCGAAATTGAATTTTTTTGGGTCTATCTGTGAGAAATTAAAAAAAAAAAAGGCCAAGTAAAAAATTCGCCCAAAAGGCCCCCTCCGGTTAGCGCCGTCGCCGTCGACGCCGACCCTCTCCTGCTGCTCACACACGGCCACGGGCCACACGGCGACACCGACCCTTGCCCTCACTGCGAGAGGCGAGACGAATCCCCCCATCTAAGCAAGGTCCCCGCCGGCTAGCGCCGCCGCCGTCGACGCCGACCCTCTCCGGCCGCCGGTACGTTGCCCGTTCGCTGCATTTCCCACTCCCTGTCTCTCGTGCGCATCCATCCCTAACCTCACCGTCCCAACTCGCAGCTTGCGGCGTGTCCCTTCTCCGCTCCCGGCGGCATGGACCGTGCAAAGGGGAGGGCGGTGGCGGTCCTCCACGACGACCTTATGGTGGAGATCCTCTCGCGCGTGCCCGTCAAGGACCTCTGCCGATCCACGTGCGTGTCCAAACCCTGGCGCGACCTCATCACCGACCCCCTCAACCGCAAGAAGCTGCCCCAGACCCTAGAAGGCTTCTTCCACGGCGGCGCCGACGGGCATCACAGCTACGGCCATTTCACGAGCCTGTCGGGGAGCGGAGAATGCGTGCCTCCAGTCGACCCTTCCTTCTCCTTCCTCACGGCGAAGCTGCCTGGGGTCGAGCGCATGATCCTCTTGGATTCCTGCAACGGGCTCCTGCTGTTTGGCTGCACCCGGGAGGACAAGTTTGGGTACATCGTGTGCAACCCTGCGACCGAGGAACTGGTGACTGTGCCCTCCAGCTCTGCCTCTTGTCCGCCTCCGCCTCCACTGGAGGAGGGCTATTATGACGCCAATGATGGAGAAGAAAGATTTGCACACACCTTTCTGATGTTTGACCCGGCTGTCTCCTTGCACTTCCACTTGTTCCACATCTGGGAGAATAGGACGATGGTGAAGGTGGAAACGGTGCACTCTTACTCGTCTGAAACCAGGGCATGGACTGACAGGTCAAGCAAGTGGAAGCGAGGTGAAAAGGGCGGTGAATGGGGATTGTGGGGTAAGGCCATAATCCAATTCACTTACGGCAGGGCTTTGGTCAATGGTCTGCTGCATTTTGTTGTCTCCCGTGTTCGGAAACATGAGTTTCTGATAGTTGCAGTGGATGGGAAAGGGAAAACTTGTAGGATCATCGGCTGGCATGATAAGCATGCGTCGGCGGAAGCTACTTTTATTGGTCAATCCCAAGGTCATCTGCACTGCATCAGTATGAATAAGCAATCACAACGCTCCCGTATGCACTACTTCACGTGGTTGTCAGTTTGGGTTCTTCAGGACTATGATACACAAGAATGGATCCTGAAGCACAATGTGAGCACTTCGCAATTATTTGGTTTGCTGAGTTGCCCAATCATCGACTTTGATATTGTGGCCATGCATCCAGATCACAATTCGATAATCCTTGTTCAGGGTTCCAACCAGAAACTGGTATTGTATGACATGGATAGTAAGGAACTGTGTGCCCTGCGCAGTCTAGGAGAGGACTGTATGTTTATTTTTATCCCGTATGTTCCCTGTTTCATGGAGTCACCGTTTCTTGCCACCAAGGACTGAGGTGGTTTCTTGTGGGATACTTCTTTGAATGTTCAGCAAGAGCTTGATCTTCCAAGTATGGTGCAACTAGCAGTGTGGGTAGATCTACTAGAATTAGGTGGTGTAAAGTTGGATAAATCTATTATCTTTATGTGATATATTCTGCTGGTGCTTTAATATACCCCTTTTGTAATGCTGTGAGAAAGCTGTTTACAAGACAGCATGCAGGTTAGCATTACATATGCTAGTTATTTGGTTAATGCATAAAGCCATGAACTAGTTCAAGCTGCCCAACACATCCAAGTTATGAGTTTGAAATGCTACCCTTTATGTTTCCAGATTGATGTCTCCATCTTTTATATGTGCTTCCTTTTTCTCAGCCATACCAGCGAGCAATTACTGACTGAATTTGTGTTTCCTAGAGGTTGTATATGTTTATTTATGCTGGAAAATGCATTTATCTTCCATATGTAGCAGAGGTTATGTCTCAGAAATGTTTGAACTGAGAGCTCTGTCACATTAAGCTCAAAGGTTGTCTAATCGGCTGTGATTGATTGTTGCTGCTGGTTCCTTGCATTCACCTTGGAGCAGAAGCTGAATCATGAATGTATTCTATTCAGCTATAGTCAATTGTTCCTTATGACAACCAGTCTAAGTGGAGCTAGTGTTTTTACATAACATACTCTACGACTCTAAGTGAACTGTGGATTTTTCTTTCTTCTGTCCTGTACATGTGAAGAAATGAGAAAATATTTCATATAATATTTCTCTACTTATTCTATCTTGCAGTTTTACAATAACTTTGCCAATTGTTTTTACGTTGAAGAAGGAACAAAAATTATATCCCATATTTTGCCAAATGCCAATGTCCCTTTGTTTACTAAAATTTAAAGGTTAAAGAACTGGTGGTATTATCCTTGAAATCTTCCTACATGGTATAGCTAGTTTCTAACAAATGTTTCCATGTATGCTTTTGAAGAATAAGTGGCACTATGTAGCAGATGATGGTAGTTGATTGCATTATATACATTCTTTGCAATAACATAAATGCCTGGTTCCAGTTTTGTGAAAACCGGAAGTGAGTTTAACCTCGATTTAAGGATTGGCAGCGTAATACATACAGGGGCAATGCTCAAACCTACAATTCTGACAGCATTTTTTTTTTACTGAATATGACAAATATGACATTCTATTTGTCTCGAATTAACAGTCCTACAGAGTCATTTCCTTCTGTTTAGCAGAAGTCTTTAGTTCTCCAGGCCTTGGGCCTTTTTCCAGTGGCTGCCTCTGAATCAACGCACTTCCTTCCATGTTCAGGTTTCTCATCTGGACTTTGACTATCAGAGGATCTTCTACCAGTAACTTGGGCTATGTTTTGGTAAGTCTTAGATACACCCCTAAAGCAATCTCTCCATGCAAACAAGTATGTACATGTATAGTTCTCTTTCAAACAAGTATCCCCCAGAGTAATTTCTTGTGTTTGCTTCAGATGAAGCGAAAGCCTCGAGTGTACCTGTACAGTCCTTGATCCATCACATGTTTAGAACTACAGCTGCTGCTCTGTTCACTAGTACTCCCTCCGTTCCTAATGTAGGGCCTTGTTTAGATTGAAAAAAATTTCAACCTGATGAATAGTAGCACTTTCGTCTTATTTGGTAAATATTGTCCAATCGTGGACCAACTAAGCTCAAAAGATTCATCTCGTGATTTCCAACTAAACTGTGCAATTAGTTATTTTTTTTACCTACATTTAATGCTCCATGCAAACGGCTAAAAATTGATGTGATGGAGAGAGAGTGAAAAAACTTGGAATTTTGAGGGTATCTAAACAAGGCCTAGGTTGTATTAGTTGTGCTCTATCCTCTATGTCAAACTAGTTTAATATTGACCAAGTTTAGAAGAATGGGTCAACATCTATCACATCAAAGTAATTATGTTAGATCAAACTAAATTTATTTGGTTTTGCAAATGTCAACACATATGCTAGTTGTTTAGTTAATGCATAAAGCCATGAACTAGTTCGAGCTGCCCAACACATCCAAGTTATCAGTTATGAGTTCGAAATGCTACCCTTTGAGTTTCCAGAACCATGTCTCCGTCTTATATACGTGCTTCCTTTTTCTCGGCCTTTATTAGCTTGCAATTACTAACTGAATTTATGTTTCGTCGATACAGTGTATGTTTATTTATGCTGGAAAATGCATTTATCTTCCACAAGTAGCGGAGGTCATGTCTCAGAACCTAGTTATTACTTTCTTTTCCTTTTGGGCCTTGTGGCCTTGTACTTTCCTTTTTTCAGTTTTAGCGTTGCTCTCTCTTTTGTAACCCTTGTACAGAACATTCTTTCATTTAATTGAAAAAACAAAAAATATTAGGTAGGGGATTCCCCTACTGATTCGGTCAAAAAAAAGGTCATGTCTCAGATATGTTTGAACGGAGAGCTTTGAAACATTAAGCTTAAAGGTTGTCTAATCGTGAGATCAGTTGTTGCTGCTTGTTACTTGCATTTGCTTCGGCCATTGTGCAGAAGCTGAACCATGAATGTATTCTACTCGGCTATAGCCAATAACTCCTTATTACAACCAGTCAAAGCTGGGATGTGAACTGCAGAATTTTCTTTCTTCTGCCCTGTAGATGTGAAGAAATGAAAAATATATAATATATTCCATGCAATGTTTCTCTACTTATTCTATCTAGCAATTTTTACAATAACTTTGCCAATTGTGTCAGGAGCAGGCACAAGAGGAAGCTGAAGATTGCTGACAGTCTGAAGAACACTGTTCACGAACCAGCAACGAGTGCTGACTGCGCGAATGTGGGGTCCGGCGGTTTGGTTGTTGATGCGCTGGTAATGTGCTGTAGGTGTTGAGGTGTGTGTCGGCCGGCTGTTAGTGGTCTGATGAGAGAGTATAAATACCGAAGGCTGTCTATAAAGAAGGCATCTTGTAATAGCGCATTCGTAAACTTTGAACATTCTGTTCTCTGAAACCCTCTCCCTGACTAGACTCTATCCGACTCCTCCTGTCTTCTTCTTCTTCATTCTGTTGCGAATTCTTCAAGCTATCCATCCGATCCTTAGTAGGATCGCCACAGATTCTTCTGACGCTAAAGAAGGAACAAAAATCATTTCCCATATTTCGCCAAATGCCAAGGTTCCTTTGTGTAGTAAAATTTAAATTTTAAAGAACCGGAAGCATTGTCCTTGAAATCTCCCTAGTTCACGGTTTCAGTAAAACATATAGTATGTCAAAAATATTTTTTTTAGGAATGTCAATAAAAAAAATATAAATGAGTAGTACCAACTTACGTGCCTACAGAAAATGGGCCAAGGCCCAACAAACCAAAATACCGACCCCTACACCTTCACTTATACTCCCTCGTCCTAAATTACAAGATGTTTTGGCTTTTCTGGATGCATATATTTTTTTATGCACTTAGATATACACTGTGTTTAGGTTCATAGTAAAACTAATATATCTAGAAAAGTCAAAATGTCTTATAATTTAAAATGAAGGGAGTACAATTTTATTTGCCGCCTCAGCATTAGTACGTGACCGAACATGTATATGCCAAGTCAAAGCACAAGAGGTAAGAAAGAACAGGTGCGGATGCACGAGGGTGCAGTGCACTGCCAGGGTGCACATGGCCGCATGCGTTTGGGTAAATCTTAGGTAACGGTAACGAGGGAATAGACGAATAGTCGCGTAGAGCTCCTTTACAACGAGGTGTTGGCCCGTATCAAAAAAAAAAAACGAGGTGTTGGCGTGTTGGGCTGCTGATTCTGGGTGTGCTCGTGGGGTGGTTGCGCAGATTTGTCTTTGTTTCTTGTCTCCTCCCCGTTTCTGTTTTTTTTTTTGGTCTTTGCTTGGACTAGAGGCGAAGCATCGCTGACACGATGGAATGCAGCAGCGGCACGGGCACACGGACGGCGCAGGGCAACTGGGCAAGCGAAGGAGATACCCTTGAGTACGGACATGCGGTGGACTCACATGAGTCACGTCTCACTGGTCGGTTTGTTCACGGGCAGCAGCCGGTACGGGCAAGAGGATCTCAACAGGAGTTGCCCGTTCGCAGACGCAATCTGCGGAGCACGGGCACACCGCACACCTTGTCTTTCTCTGATCATCTCTCTGCATGTGCATGTGCATGTGCTTGTGCTGTGCGCGAATAAATAGGGACCAGGACAAGGGGGCCCAAGCTAGATTCTGCGGTCCGCGCTGCGGGCCTGCGGCCACGAAAGACGAATTGCAAAAGCTGTGGAATGTGAATACCAGCCATTGTCAAATGGGAATATTACGCTGCCAACGCAACGCCTCACGGGCCGTAGAGATGGGAATACTAGTCACGGCCCCAGCCTCACGGGTGGCCAGCTGCTCAGCTCTCTACTCGCCGCTGCATCCACTCGATTCACGTATTGGATGCTTTGGTGAGGGGAGCCGGGGGAGAGAGCCAGTCTAGCACGGTGAGATGCATGTTTAAACTGTGCATTCAGTCATATTTGGTTATCTTTGTTGTTGGTCTAGTATGAGATGAGATCTTGTTTGGTTGCATGCATGGATGAGAGTTTTCAGTGTATGACACTTGGGTCCCTGCGTCATGCTTGAATCAAGCCATCCTATATGGAGAGGGAAGTGAAAATTGAGAAGACGAAGTCGTGCGGGATGGAGGAGGGCAGATGAATGAAAGGATACAGGCGAAAGGTGCGAGGAAGGCAACCAAACACGCCGCATGAATAAGGTCAGACATCAAAACGGTACAGGAACGACCCGATTCGGCCTACCAATCACGCCCATAGTGGATAGACGTGTGGTGAGGTACTCACAGACAGGACCGACCATGCACGACCTGGAACTAGAACCATCGGCGTTGCTGGCGTGCAGTCGGTGAAGCGGTAGCGACAGGGTTGTCCGAACCAGACCATCCATTCACCGTTTTGCCTGCTTCATCTTATTCCTCTGTCGTGTTTAGTTCCCCGCCTCGCACGTTTTGTCTCCTTCGTTTCATTCCTCTGTCCTCTACCATCCCGTGTGGCTCCGTCTTCTTAATTTCCATTTCCCTCGTGATCAAGAACGGCACGATGCACCCATGATACAAGGGCCCATGTGTCACAGGGTACTACTGTACAACCCATCTCCCCGTAAAACAAAAACCTTACATATAGCACGATGTGAGAATTGTTACGACCCTTCCTGTGAGAACAAGGCCATGTTTAGTTGGGCTGTGGCTTTTGCAAAAGCTGTTGTGGACTGTGACTTTGTAAAAGCTGATATGGGAAAGCTGTTGTGGGATAGTTGAAAGCCTGTTTGGTTGAGCTACTGTGGCTTTTAAAAAAGTTTTTCATTTATGAGCGGGCCCCACATGTCATACGCAGAATGGATCTTCTTCCTCCTCTCGCCAGATCGAGCTCGACGCGCCAGGATGGCCGTGTTCGCTGGGGCTGGCCGCGCCGCGGCGGTCGGGGCAGGCTGCGGCCGCCGCCCGTGGATGGCCGAGCCGCACCAGGCGGGGAAGGTGCCCGTAGATGGGGATGCGCCTGGGTTGTCTTCTTCTCCAATCTCACCGCCGGAGGGGATGTGCCTAGGCTGGTGCAGCTCGACCGCCAGAGGGCGCCCGCGGCAGCAGAGCTCGACCGCAACGGCGGCGGAGGCGGCCCATGGAGGCGGAGCTTGCCCCGCGACGGGGAAGGGGGCTCGCCGGCCGGAGAGGACGGGCCAGCGCCGGCGCTCGCGCGGATCTGGGGCCAGGGCCTCACCCGTGCCCGCGCGGAGCCATGATGCGTCGTCGGGGATGCGGCCGGGGTAGGGGCCACCGCCGCGATGCGCGCACGGCGTCGCCGGGCAGATTCCGCGCTGCCACAGGGAAGGGTAGAGGTCCACGCCCCCTCCAGGATGGAGCTCGAGGAGGAGCGCTCCTCCGAGTGAGGAGGACGCCAGTAGAGCTAGCTCCGGCAGCCGGCGCCGACGAGGGGCGCCGACGAGGTCGCTGAGCGGCGCCGTAGCGAGAAAAGTCACGACGTTGCGGACGGCAGAAGATGCGCGGGTGGAATAGAAAAGAAAGAACAAACCGTTATCTACGTAACGAGTGGCAGGTGGGTAATTTTCAAACCCAAAAGCAGCTGAAAGCAAAAGAGAGGCTGTTTTCAATGTTGTACTAGAGAAAAACAGATTTTGGTCTAAAACTGGTCTGGGCTTTGGGTCTTTTGGATGAGCTTTTAGTTTTTTTTCTGACAAAACGGCCAAGGAGTACTGTGCTACGGAGTACTACTACTAGTAAAACCAAACGAAGCAAAAGAGTTGTCACGGCCGTTAGCCTCCTCCCCAGCCGGAGCCGGCAGCCGCACAGCACGAACAATGGCACATGGGCAAGCACGGTACGAGTAGCACAGCATGTCAGCATCCCCAAAGGGTTCTCCTGTCCCATCGCTTGCCGTGCAAAAAAAAAAAAAAAAAAAAAAACAGGGCCGGCAAGCCGTATCTACTTGCCTCCGGCATGTTCGGTTGGCTGTTTCGTATCGTTGCGGGTTCGTTAAGAAGTACGGTTAGCTGGTTTGTGTGAGAGAAAAATACTGTTTCGACTGAAAATTTACGATCGTTTACGACAAGCCACAGCCAAATAAACAGGCTGCTCGTCGGTGCCGTGCCATCACTCTGTCAGCCGGCGACGGCGAAACCCCAATCCCAATCGCAGGATCCGCAACGGCGAACCCCTTCAGCTTTCGGTGGGGCAACATATGGCATCTGAGAAGGAAGAGGAATGGAACGGAGGAACGAGGAGGATGGAGACGGCTCCTGCCCCCACGATATTTGGGTGGGGTCGGGGAATGGAGAGCAAGGCCGATCCCAAAACAAATAGAGTCTGCCTACTACACAACCATATATTTTATGTAGTTTCAATATATGAATTTTTTTACACCATAAGATTAAGATTCAACAACCTCCACCCTTCTTCTACCTTCAGCCTTCATAGATCACATAACATAATTTTTTTTCTATAGAAGGACAAATCACAGATCCACCGTCGGCGCCACCGCGCGCCAGGGCGAGCTAGCAGGTCGCCGGTGGTCACCCGTGAGAAAAAGAGAGGGAGAGAGATAAAAAAAATCTATATATTTTTTGATGTTAAAACACATGAGCGTTGTATAGCATTCATGAACCAATTATCCTCCGCCGACCACGATTTAGAGCCTTTTTCTTTTTCTTCTTGCTACCAGTGGCGTAGCCACAGGGTATGCCGGGTATGCACCGGCATACCCTGCAAACCAGTAGTATATATATACTATTATATTGTACATACGCTGTATTTGTTAAAAAGAAAAAACATATGTGGACACCATCACATGATGACGGGAGGCTCATATGATGCACTGACACGGCCCATGCGGCAAGGGAACTCCAATTCTCCAAAGTCCAAACGTCCGGTATGTACGCTCCATATACGACCCTTTGAATTTCCTAATCTAATCTCAATCAGACGGAGAGCCACGGAGGAACACGTGCGTCGCCACCTGACAGGTGAGTCTGTGATGCCCCGGCCAGCCGCGGCCCTTGGTGCCCTGCTGCCCTTCGCCATGCTCGGAATGCTGGATCGGAGGATCGCTGTCTAATTTCCATGTCCTGTCTGCAGTATATACGGTTGCGCCGGTCATGACTTATCGTCTTGATTCGCTATTTTGGTTAGGTAAATTTTAATCTTTGCTCTTCGTCTTTTTAGAAAATTATTTTCTACATTCATAGTTATTTGGTAATATTTATAGCCAGTTGAACCTCCTAATCCCCCACCTGATCAGGTTGAACAAGCGGTGGAAGAGCAGTGGTTGATCGGGTTGATGAAGAAGATATAGTAAGACATTCATATTCCTTGGAAAGTGTCGAATAAAACAGTCTAAAAAATAGCATTGTAAGCCTCTGGTACTCTTTTATGTCTATATTTAAACTATCAATACGTCTTTTGAACTTTTTATATTGTATTTAGTAGATGGTTTCAACTTAATTCTTAAATTTAAGCCTTATCATGTTACTTAGTGCATGTATATCAAATCACGTTGTAAAATTTACAATTGTTACCGAATTGCTAAAATAGATTTATCGAATTGTATATGAAAATTTTTTGGCGGCATACCCAAAATTAAAATCCTAGATTCGCCACTGCTTGCTACTGTAGTAATATTTCACTACTTCATCTACCGAGCAAGCTACGTCTACGTACTACCTAGGATTCGTTCAACTCCACGTGACGTCACGGTCACGGCACGGGAGAAGCCAACTTTCAGATGTTCATCAAGTTTTAGTGTTGGCCGATCGGGCACGCATGGAATTTCTGCTAATCCACTGAAAACCTGGACCGCTCAAAAGTTGCAAAAGAAAGGGGGCATGCAAACCAACAGGTTTGGAGCCAGTTTAGTTCCCTCCCAAAATACTAAATTTTTTAAGATTCTCCGTCACATCGAATCTTTGACGCATGAATGAAGTATTAAATATAAATAAAAATAAAACTAATTATACAGTTAGACGAAATCCACGAGACGAATCTTTTAAGCCTAATTAGATTATGATTGAACACTAATTGTTAAATAACAATGAAAATGCTACAGTGCCATTTTACTAAAAATTTCGACATCTAAACAGGCCCTTGTTTGAACGACGAAACATGTATATGTATATGCGTTTCCAATTTATCTGGAGGTGTTCACTGGCAAACAGAGAGCTTGAATCTGTCGTAAAGAGAGCTTGGATCCTGTCGTAAAGAGAGCTTGATCTTGTTACAAACTGATAAACAAAGGGTCGGTGTATTTAAATTAATAATATTTAAATTAATATTATGTAGTATTATAAAATTTGAACTACTTATTATGTAATAGGAACACAATATAAAAGCACATGTATATATTTAAAGTAACGTTAACAGACATATTAAACAACTTCACTAGGAAAATAAGCAACTTCTATGTATTTAAACGGACACAAACGTCATTGAAGCTAGGAGGTTTATCAAACCATTCCAAATCGCCGTATTACCCACTACTAAGTACCGACACTTGAAAACTAGTATCTATAGTGACAACCTTTACTACTATAAACTAACTAAATAATAAATACCTAATCAATCCCTAAATCCAAAGGCCTAACTAACAATAACCTAAACCCTAACTACCTAACCAAACTTTAACTATACTACAACACACAACCTAAACGCTAAAAACTACCTACCTAAATAAATAAATTCACTAACCTAACTATACTAAATCACTAACCCTAACTAAAATAACATTCATAATAACAAGAAATCGAGAGAGAGAGAGAGAGAGCTACCTTGATATGAGCCGAAGAAGAGGTGCGCTGGCAGGAGAGGCGGCGGCGGCTGGCGCAGGCGAGGCGGCGGCGCTGTCGGTCGACGGCGGATTTCGAGGGCGAGGGCGGGCGCAGTGGGGGCGTCGCGGGCTTTAATTGGGCCTTGCCGCGGCACCTGCGATGGCGCGTCACAGCCGCGCCAAGATAGGTGGCGCGGCAGACCCTGCCACGACGACGCCACGTCATCCTCCCGTCGTGCCACCATGCATGGCGCGGCACAGGCGTTTCGCCGCGCCATGACAATAGGCGTGGCCAAAAATGTTAGTTTTGGAAAAAAAAAACAATGTTAGATTTAAAATTAGTTTACAAAAAGTGTTAAAAAAATCTCTAAGGGCCAAGGTCAATTTGAGCAACGGCTCGTACGTGGGGGTACTGGTGCGGGCCGCCGTGGCGCCGACCCTACAAAATCCCCCGCTCCACCGACCACGATTTGGAAGCACCGCCATTCCTGGCGAGCCGTAAAACCGAGAGCATGGGGCCATGGACTGGACCAGCACCGGCACCGGCACCGGGCCAACGGCCCATGCTGCCGCTGCAGTGAGCGAGTGCGTCGTCAGTGCGTGGCCCTCCACCCCGCGTGATGGCCGAAAAGTCGTCGGCGCTGTAAAAAAAAAAGGTGGTGGTGCGGCTGTAACAGTCAGCTCTCCTCGGTCCTCGGTCCTGGCACGCGCGCGGAGACTCTCCGCCGCGGCCGGTCCAAGACTCCGTCTCCGTCCGAGCGCAAGTCCAACGCCTTTTCTCTTCCCCGTAGGAGCAGCCAGGACGAAAAGCGACGCCGGCAAACCCAGCGCAAATGGGCGTCCGCTTAGCGTGGAGTATAGATGGCCAAAGGGCCAGGCCCGGCATGGGCCCTTAGCAGGCACGGCCCGAAGGGGGGTTGGGCCGGCATGGCACGCCGTGACACCCGGGCTGTGGCGAGGCGGGTGTCGTGCCTGACCAACAGCCCAACACGGCCTGCTGGGTCGTTTTTTGGGTCGAGCTGGCCCAAGAAGCACGGTCCGAGGCGAGGATCGGGCCAGCCCGCAGCTCGAAACAGGTGAGAGCGAGTGAGAGAGAGGGTAGGAAGGGAGGAGGAGGCCAAGGCGTGGTGGAGGCCGATGCTCTCGAGCTGGACCCGGAGGTGGCCGACATCCTCAACTTCAAGCTGGATCCGGAGGTGGCCGACGTCCTCGACCCTCGAGCTAGATCCGGAGGTGGCCGACGTCCTCGACCTTGAACCGGATGTGGAGGAGGCCGATGCCCTAGAGCTGGATCCGGAGGAGGGTGTGGAGGCCGGCCACCGCCGTGTGCGCTGCGGTTTCGCGAGGGGGGCATGGAGTGCCGTGGAGGAGCGATGTGGCTGCAAGGGGAGCCACGAGGCACGAGCGGGGCTGCGGGGGGCGAGGAGTCGCGCGACACGAGAGTCGCGACCACGAGCGCGAGACCGCGGGGAGTGCGGCGGTGGGGGGAGATGGAAATGAAGTTGGGCTCTTAGCAGGCTGTCAGGCCGCTTGTCGGTGTTTCGGACCGGGAGGCCCTCAACCAACTAGTAAATTTGTACTGCGTGTTCTCAATCCCAGATGGCGATGCAAAGAGACACAAGGCTTATACTGGTTCAGGCGATCGGTGCCCTATATCCAGTCTGAGAGATCGATCTTGTATTCCTTACACCGAGGTGCTCGTAGTAGGGGGTTACAAGCAGGGTGAGAGAGGGAGCCAGTCCCAGGTCTTGGCACGGAGTGATGCGGGCTGCTTGAGACGTGCTCTCCGACAGCGGGGGAGTATGCGTGTTATAGGGTGTTGTTTTGTGTGTGTGCCTGTGTTCCTCCCCTAGAAACGGCCCAAATCCTTTCCTTTTATAGTTGAAGGGAGGACCAGGGTAGTACGTATGCTAACTATACGGCATCGTGCGAACGGAGGCGGCGTGTTCGAGCTCTGTAGCCTGTTCCTGTGGCGGCATGGTCGTCGGAGTGGTCCGTCCTTGAAGCGCTGGGGCGACGTGCTGGTCACATCCGATCTTGTGCGTCATGGGAGCTCCAGGGCTACCTCGAAGCGGGCGCGGCGGTCAGCGTGCGGGTTGACTGCGCGCAAGGCCGAGGCTTGGTAGGTGCTGAGGCCGAACCATGGTGGGGGTCTCGGCAGTCGTGAATCTTGAGATGGCCGAGGCTCGGAGGGAGCGGTCGGTCTGGTACGCTGGTTCGGAGGCGATGATGACCCAGGCTAGACCTCCCATGCCGCGTTGTCCTCGGGGCAGGTGTTACGGGGCACAGCGTAACGCCGGCGCTGATCATGGGCACAGCGTCGGAACACAGTGGCCAGTAATCCCCGTTGTGCCTTGTCTTAGCCGGTATGGTGTTGGTGCGACTCCTTGTCCCGTCGGCAACTCCGTGGTGTCGAGCCGTCGTCCGGCTGAGATTGCGGGAGTGGTTGACGCATTAATAGGACGTGACATGCTGTCGGGAAGACTGGTCGAGGCAGGAGCGACGGGTTATTGACAAGCCAGCCTCGGGCGATATGGAGAATAGTTGTCTCAGTCGAGGCTGTACGCACGGGGCCTCGGGCGAGACGGAAATTGGGCTCCTTGCCGAGACCTCTCGTGAGAGGCCTCGCGCGAGGCGGAGATTTCGTCAGGGTGTCGAAACCTCCCATGCGAGGCCTCAGGCGAGGCGGAGAGCCGATGGGCTCGGACGGGGTTGGTGGTGAACCTATGGCTTACCTTCTGGCTTTGTTGTTGATAAGATTTAAGTGACTCTTTTGGTGTACGCTCGGGGTACCCCGTTTTATGGTACCCGATAGTAGCCCCCGAGCCTTAGGGGGAGTGCGTGCACTCTCCCTGAGGGTTTGTCGAGACTTGGCTTGCGGCCGCTCCTGTAGGGATTGTGTTTTTTTGTACTTCGAGGCCTCGGTGGGTGCGCGTGAGCGCACCCACCGGGTGTAGCCCCCAAGGCCCTGGGGGAGTGGATTCATTCCCCCAGGGTCTTTTTTTCTCACTTTGAGTGAGGGATTTTGCATTTACCGAGCCCACAAGTGCGAGTTCGGGTCGCGGGGTTTAGGCAAGGTCGCAGGAAGAGCCCCCGAGCCTCTGCATGGAGCGAGAGGGCGATCGAGAGCACCCCTGACTTTTTGTATGACCCTCGCGTTTCCTTTTCGCTCGGAAGGAGGGGTGGGATATGCCAGGCTACCCTCGGTGGGCGCGAGCGGTGACATTCCCGGTGAGCTATTATCGGGTAATCTGAGTGGAGGCCCGAGCCCCGTTCGCTAAGGGTCGGCTAGCGGTCCGGAGACGCACTCCAAGAGTACCAGAGGGTTTCTCTAGTGGGTGCCGGGGCCGTTCGCTGGGCCCCGGTGGCTCGTTGCCTCCCTACGGTGGGATCCCATTCGAAGACCTCCCTACCGGTCTCGGACACGACTTGGGGCGTCCCGATCGATCGTTCGCTTAGGCCTTGGCCATACTTGGGCTTGCCCACAGTCGTCCCTGACTCTATTGCCCTGGGGTGGCTGTCGAAACCCTAGGGGGCCCAGCCTTCGAACCCCTGGACCGTAACGGGCTCGATGCCCTTTATCATGTTTTTAACAAAACTTCCAGCGCAGGCTTTGGTCGTTTGTCTTTGTCTTGGGTACAGGAGAAGCCCCCGAGCCTCTGCACGGAGCGAGAGGGCGGTCAGGGGTCCTCCTGACTTTTTTGTTCGACCCTCACATATCCTTTTCGTTCGGACGGAGGGGTTGTTTGCTGAGCCCATTCGGGTGCGAGCCTGGGTCGCTGGGTCTCGGCAAGGTTGCAGGAAGAACCCCCTAGCCTCCGCATGGAGCGAGAGGGCCATCAGGAGTTCCCCTGGCTTTTTGTATGCCCCTCGCACGTGAGGGTTTGTTTGCCGAGGCCCCCTTGGGTGCGAGCCTGGGTCGCGGGGTCTCGGCATATCTGCAGGAAGAGCCCCTAGCCTCTACACGGAGCGAGAGGGCCATCAGGAGCTCCCCTGTCTTTTTGTACGACCCTCACACTTCCTTTTCGCTCGGAAGGAGGGTTTGTTTTGCCGAGCCCCCTCGAGTGCGAGCTGGGGTCGCTGGGTCTCGGCAAGGTTGCAGGAAGAGCCCCTTAGCCTCTGCACAGGGCAAGAAGGCCGTTAGGGGTTCTCCTGACCTTTTTGTACGACCCTCATGCTTCCTTTTCGCTCGGAAGGAGGGGTGGAATGTGCCATGCTACCCTCGGTGGGTACGAGCGGTGGCACTTCCGGTGAGCTGTTATCGGGTAGTCCAAGTGGAGGCCCGTACCTCATTCGCTAGGGGTCGGCTAGCAGTCTAGAGACGCACTCCAAGAGTACCGAAGGGTTTCTCTAGTGGGTGCCGGGGCCGTTCGCTGGGCCCTGGTGGCTCGGTGCCTCCCTACAGTGGGATCCCATTCGGAGACCTCCCTACCGTTCTCGAACATGACTTTGGGCGTCCCAAGCGTTTCGCTTGCTTGGGTCTCGGCCCCGTATGGGCTCACCCACGGTCGTCCCTGACTCTGGCGGCTGTCGAAACCCCTAGGGGCCTAGCCTTCGAACCCCTGGACCGTAACGGGCTCGACGCCTGGTTCCTTCATCTGAAAGGAATAGGGCGGGGGGAATATCTTCCCCATCATCTCGACAACGACTGGCGTGCCTTTTGAGGCGGTTTTCTGGGGAGACGGAACGTCGCCTGCTGCCATAGCAGTCGAGCGCGACGTGGCGTCAGCGGATGGGACGTAACTGTTCCCGTAATTAATGAGAAAAAGGTGGGCGCGTGGGCGATAAAATCGGATCTGGGTTAACCGCGCCGGATTCAGGGGAAACTTCCCCGATTTCATCGCCCGTCCGTTTCGCCTTTACCCTGCATAAATACGCAACGAGCCTCGCCCCTCCTCACCTTACCTTGTCTACGTTAGTTCTGCCCCCATCGAGCCGTCGCTAGAGCAGCGGACACTGGGAAGAAGAAGGGAGAAAGGCGAGCCAGAGAGAGAGAGAGAGAGAGAGAGAGAGACAAACTCACCACCGCATTCGAACCCTCCACTACCCTTATGGCCGGCGACATCATTGTCATCGAGGCGGACCCTTGGGATCCGTCTGACGTCACCGTGGAGATGCTTTAGTCACTCATCGATGGCGGACTCCTTCGTCTGGTGACGGACCCCAACAGGTCAGAGTGGATCGCTCCGTCGGGCGAGCTGGAGCCAAGGCCTCACGACGGTGACGTCGTGAGCTTCGTCTCCTTTCACGAGCACGGCCTCGGCGTTCCGGCAGATCGGTTCATGCGGGTGCTCCCGCACTACTATGGCATGGAGCTCCATAACTTCAACCCCAACTCCATCGCGTAGGCGGCCATCTTCGTCGCTGTCTGCGAGGGGTACTTGGGGATTGCTCCCCATTGGGAGTTGTGGCTCCATCTCTTTTGGGCGGGGCACACCACTAAACCAACGGGCACGTCGGGCATGAGGAAAGTGGTGAGGGCCGGCGGCTGCACTCTCCAAGTGCGTCAGGACTGCCAACACCTCTACATCCCGGCCCAGCTCGCGTCATCCAATCGTCAATGGTACACGAGCTGGTTCTATCTTCGCAACGACGATGGAGGACTTCCCCCCTACACTGGGCGGATTGTGGGGAGCTGCCCGAAGAGGTGGAAGTACGGCGTCCTGAGGGAGGATCAGCCCAAGCTGCAGCCGCTTCTGGAGGGGCTGGAGAGGCTACGGAGCCGTGGCCTTACTGCGGCTGTGGTCATGGCTGCCTTCCACCACCGAAGGGTGCTGCCGCTGATGGCTCGGCGGCGGTGCCTGTTCGAGATGAGGCCGGGTGAACCAAATGAGGGCATCCGGATGTCCTCCTCCGCCCTTTCCGATGAGAAAATTCTCCATCGGGTGGGGGAGACGATGGAGGTGGAGCTGAGGGGCGGCAACCTGACCCCATCGCGATGCGCCTATCGTGGGGGTTCCTCTCGCTGGTAAGTCACGCGCCGCTATGGCCCCTGAGCCTTCTCCGCTTCTCCCTACTTCTCGTTCCCTTATGCACATTCGCCATTCCTTCAGGGGATGATGGACGTGCGCGCCTCTCCACCGCCCGTTCCTGAGGACGCGAGGCGGTGGGCGATCAACCGGGCGCACGCCGAGGCACAGAAAAAGTGGAAGGACGCCAAGGCGGTGAAGCGCACGAAGAAGATCCTTGCGCACGAGGAACTGGACAAGCGCCGCCGCCAGCAAAGGAAGGATGGCCTCCTGTTGGAGGAGTCCCCATCGTCGTCGGTATCGATGGATGCCTCGGACGGGGATGACGGGGGTGAGATGGGGCGGGGTCCCCTAGACCATCTCCCTGACGTCGGGGAGACGGTGCCCGGGGCATCGGCAAATAGTCCGGCGCTCCCAGAGGGAGGAGGAGGAGCTGTCCCGAGGTACGCAGTCGCCCGCCCTGGGGTCGAGGCCGACACGCTTGAGGCGTGGGCGCTAGGCAAGCATGCCGTTAGCCCGATGGGCCCGACGGTAGTAGCGGAGCAGGCGGCGGTGGGTGCAACGCCACCGCCCCTGCAGAGGATCAAGGGAGCGCCGGGGCCCGTCGGGGACCGGTCGGCACTGGTGGATGCGGAGGCCGCGCCCCTGCCGCGGCCACCGCCCTTGCAGACGAGGGTTGCAGTGCCGAAGCGGCTGCAGCCTCACTCGGGGTAAGCGTATTTTTGGGTAGAGCCGCAGCGTTTTCCGTTCGCTCTTTGGTCTTGTGCTGACCCTGTAGGTGATTTGTCCTTAGTCGGAAGCGATCTGCGGAGGTGCTTTCCTTGGCGCCCCTCAAGGCGCTCAAGGTGAGCCCTGGCTCCTCCGCCCACTGGGTGGCAGAGGTGCAGGCCGCCCTACAACACGGCGCGGCATCAGCGAGGGCCGACCCGAAGGAGCCGGTCACCCAAGGAGGGGTTGCCGAGGCGACCCCGACACAGACAGGGGAGGGAGTGCTTTCACCCCGCGAGGGCGAGGCTCATGAGTCGGATGGGGCCGAGGTGCCCTTAGTTGCCGAGGCCACCGAGGTCGAGGTCCCTAGGGTCCCTGAGGCTAAGGCGATGGAGGCCGGGGCGCTCAAGACCGCCGAGGCCACAGCGGCGGGGGTCGATGTTTCTGCGACCACCGAGGCCACGATGGCGGAGGCCGGAGCCCCCGAGACCGCCAAGGCCATGATTGCGGAGGCTGGACCCCTCGAGATCACCGAGGCCGACGTGACGGTGGCGAGGCCGTCTGCCCAGGAGGTGGAGATGAAGGCGGCAGAGGCCTTGGTGGCGCCCTTAGTTCAGGGCCCACCGTTGTTATGAGAGAGCGCCCGAGAGGCGGAGGTCTATCCGATCTCCTCCGATGATACTTCCTGGGCACGGGAGGTGGTCGACGCCGAGGAGACCGGCGCCGTGGAACAGCCGGTTCTGACCCTGGGCGAGGGAAGCTTGGCCCTCGTGCGGGTGCGACCCGAGCCTCGTGGGTGGGATCACCCGCGTGTACTGTGGCGGAGCCAGGATGACCCTGAGGGGGAGCCTCTGTTCGCCCTTGAGGACGCAGCCGAGGGCGGGCACTGGGACACCTTCGAGCAATATCGCCAGCTCATGGAGTGGTCACTACGGACGGTGCTGTCCGTGGTGGCCGACAAACTGCCCGGAGTCGCCCAGGTTCGCGCTTTCTTTTCTCGTGCGATGTCGTCTTTTTCTGAGTTTTGTTGTAGTGAATGACCCCTGTTCTGCTTCCCCAGGAGCTCGAGACCCGGTCCCTTGGGAAGTCGGTCTTTTTCCGGCGGGAGAGGGATGTCTAGGACCAGCTCCAGCGGCAAAAGGGCCTGCTTGCGGGTGCCAACGAGCTTCTAGCGGCGCGGAGCGCGGAGGTGGAGGACCTTCGGCTTCATTGTGCTGACGCGAAGGTCGAGGTGGTCATGGCCCAGGAGTAGGTCACCCCTTTGGCGGCGTGGGTCAAGGAGTTGGAGGAGGAGCTTACCCACGTCACCGGTGATCGAGATGCCTTCAGGTCCCGGGCTGAAGAAGCGACGGCCTCGGGCAAGGCCCTTGCTGGGCAGCTGGGGGCAGAGCAGAGTGCGCACCAGCTAACGAAAGGCGCCTTGGATGAGGCCCTTACAGCGGTTGAGGCCTCTTGGACCGAGGCTGTGGTCTAGAGGGGAAAGGCCGAGGGTGAGTACTGTCCCCCTCGTTTTCTTCGTTTTTCTTATGTTCGCCTCCTAACTCCCTGGTGTGATGCAGAGCTGGGGAGAGAGGTCTCTAGGGCTACCGAGGCTTCTCGGGTCGAGGCCCAGCGCCTAAAGGAAAAGGCCGATGCCTCCATGGCCGAGGCCCAACACTGGGGAGAGAAGGCCGAGGCCTCTCGGGCCGAGGCCCGACGCTGGGAGCAGAAGGCGAGGGGTGAGTTCCACAGGCTTCCATCCCTTTTTTGGCTTGTTTTTCTTCGCACTCAATCTCACTCTGTTTCCTTGGGCGTAGGGTTGGAGGCGGAGTTCACCCGGCAGCCGAGGCTTCTATTGTGGTGCAGGCGGTGCTCGAGACTGAGATTGGGGAGCACGAGACGCTGAAAAGTGCCGCCCATACCGCCTGTGAGGCCTCAGAGATCGAGGGGGTTCAGTCAGGCAGCTCCCTTGGGAGCCGTTTGATTGCGCTGAGTGGCCAAATGCGCGAGCAGCTCCGAGGAGCGCTGCACACGGGTGTCAAGCGCGCGTTGGCTGTCATCGCCTCTCACTACATCAGCGTTGACCTCTCGGCCATCAGTGATGGCTATGTCCTGCCTGATGATGATGAGGAGGCCGACGTGGCGGTCACGAAGCTGATGGAGGTGGCGAAAGGCCCTGGCATGGCGCTAGCAACGCTGTTCGAAGAGGAGGTGGTCCCTCCCCTGCCGTCTGCCGATGCTGGAGGCCCTGAGCCTTGACCTAGGCCCAAGGGGCCATGTAAAAATAGAGTAGGAATTATCTTTGTATCGTAACGCTTGTGGCCGTCGAGGCCTTTCTTTTTGAAGTACTCGTGTTTCTTAGTCGTTGGTCTTGTATTTTCGAGCCTCTGCCTTCTGTTATCTCTGATCAGATTTCTTTTGCAAAAAACCTCCTTGGAGCTTAAGCAGTCCCTTGGGCGAGAGGTGGTGAGGGATTGCCGTAGCCCGAAGGCGTAGGCCATCTCGCGACTCTACCAGCCTCTTGCTTAGGAAACAGACTTTGGTCCGTGGGCTTTTTACAACCGATTCGTCAGAGCGTGCTAGAGAGACTTGGCGTAGGATTTTTTTCGAAAAACAACTGAAGAATGGTGCTTGAAAAATGGTGCGTGGGACTTAGGGGGAGTCCCCCATCTAGCCCCCGAGGGAGGCTTGGTTCTGCAGAGGTAGAGCCAAGTCTGCCTTACAGTGTTATCGTATTGCCGAGACCCACGATGGACTCGGGGGGTTTCTCGAAAAACTAGAACAGCTAAAGAACGCTTCTTAATTGTATTCCGAGAAACAATATATACAATGTTTGGAAATTTAAGGGTAAAAGCGACGTAGTTGTTCTATGTTCCAAGCGTTGGTGAAGATTTCGCCCTTCTCATTGGCTAGCTTGTAGGTCCCGGGCTTCAGTACTTGGGCGACGATGTACGGCCCTTCCCATGGTGGGGTCAGCTTGTGGCGGCCCTTGTTGCTCTGTGTTAGCCTCAACACCAGGTCGCCTACCTTCAAGTCTCTGTTTCGAATGCGCCGAGCCTGATAGCGTCGCATGGCTTACTGGTACTTGGCCGAATGTAGTAGCGCAACGTCTCGGGCTTCCTCTAGTTGGTCGAGGGCATCTTCGTGGGCGGTGCGGTTGCTTTGCTCGTTGTAGGCCTGTAGCCTCGGGGAACCATATTCCAAATCAGTGGGGAGGATGGCCTCGGCACCATAGACCAGGAAGAAAGGTGTGAACCCCGTGGCTCGGCTTGGAGTGTTCCTCAGGCTCCAGGTGACCGATGGGAGTTCGGCGAGCCATTTCTTGCCAAACTTCTTCAACCAGTTGTAAATTCTTGGCTTGAGGCCTTGTAGGATCATGCCGTTGGCACGTTCTACTTGGCCATTTGTCCTTGGATGTCCTACGGCCGACCAAGCCACACGGATGTGGTGGTCGTCGCAGAACGCCAAGAATTTTTTGCTGGTGAACTGTGTCCCGTTGTCGGTGATGATGGTGTTTGGGACCCTGAACCTATGGATAATGTCGGTGAAGAATAGCACTGCTTGCTCGGATTTGATTTGATTGATCGGACAAGCCTCAATCCACTTGGAAAATTTATCGATTGCTACCAAGAGATGGGTGTAGCCCCCAGGCGCCTTCTGCAGAGGCCCGACCATGTCGAGCCCCCATACTGCAAATGGCCAAGTGATGGGGATGGTTTAGAGGGCTTGGGCCAGGAGGTGTGTCTGCCGTGCGTAGTACTGGCATCCCTCGCAGGAGCGTACTAACTTGGTGGCGTCGGCAACCACCGTCGGCCAGTAGAACCCTTGGCGGAAGGTGTTTCTGATGAGCGTCTAAGGCGCCGCGTGGTGCCCGTAGGCCCCTGTGTGCAAGTCCCAAAGTAGGGCTTGGCCTGCCTCGGTGGTGATGCATCGTTGGAGGACGCCAGAGGGACTTCACCTGTACAATTCGTGATTGTAGAGGACGTAAGTCTTGGCTTGTCGCGCAAGCCATCGGGCTTTGGTCCTATCGCTAGGAAGCTCTCCCTGAGCGAGCCAATCAAGGAATGGGACTCGCCAGTCTGTGTTCTGGTCGGTCTGGGGAGGCCCTGTGTCCACTTCCATGACCTCGGGCTCGGCCGAAGGCGTCTTGGCAGTCGAGGAGGCATCGAGCCTCACGGTGGGTTCAGCTGGTGGGCCCTCTTCCGCTGCTGAGGCGTAGTCAACGGAAGGCTTGTGGAGGTCCCTGGCAAAGACGTTCGGGGGGATCGGAGCCCGTGTCGAGGCCATCTTTGCCAGTTCGTCCGTGGCCTCGTTGTATTTCTGGGCGATGTGGTTGAGTTCGAGACCGTCGAACTTGTCTTCTAGGCGACGTACCACCTTGCAGTACGCCTCCATTTTGGGGTCGAGGCAGTTTGACTCCTTCATGACTTGATCAATGACGAGTTACGAGTCGCCCCGAATGTCAAGACGTCGTACTCCAAGCTCGATGGCGATCTGCAAGCCATTGACGAGGGCTTCATACTCGGCCACATTGTTGGAGGCGGCGAAGTGGAGCCAAACCATGTAGCACATGTGTATTCCGAGGGGCGAGATGAAGAGCAGACCCGCGCTTGCCTCGGACTTCATCAGGGACCCGTCGAAGTACATGGTCCAGCACTCCGTCCGAATTTGAGAAGGTGGCAGTTGGGTGTCGGTCCACTCAGCCACAAAATCGGCCAAGACTTGAGACTTGATTGCTTTCCGAGGTGCAAAGGTCAGGGCTTCCCGCATGAGTTCGACAACCCATTTGGCTATCCTACCCAAGGCCTCCTGGTTATGGATTACCTCTCCTAGGGGGAAGGACGATATTACTGTTACTGGGTAGGACTCGAAGTAGTGGCGCAGCTTGCGTTGAGTCAAGACTACGGCGTAGATAAGCTTTTGGATGTGGGGGTAGCATGCTTTGGTCTCAGAGAGCACTTCGCTGATGAAGTAGACAGGTCGTTGGATGGGTAGAGCATACCCCTCTTCCTGCCTCTCTACTACTACGGCCGCGCTGACCACTTGGGTTGTTGCAGCGACTTATAGTAAGAGGGCCTCGTCCCTGGCCAGCGGTACCAAGATGGGAGGATTGGTGAGCAGCGCTTTGAGCTTGGCGAGGGCTTCTTCGGCCTCGGGGGTCCAAGAGAAGCGTTCGGATTTTCTCAAGAGGCGGTACAGAGGCAAGCCTTTTTCGCCGAGGTGCGAGATGAAGCGGCTCAGGGCCGCAAGGCATCCCATGACCCTCTGTACTCCCTTGAGGTCTCTGATTGGTCCCATGCTAGTTACAGCCGAGACCTTCTCCGGGTTGGCTTTGATGCCACGTTCTAAGACTATGAATCCCAAGAGCATGCCTCGAGGGACCCTGAACACACACTTCTCGGGATTGAGCTTGATGCCCTTCTCTCTAAGGCATTTGAAGGCTATCTTCAAGTCATCGACGAGATCCTCGGCCTTTCTGGACTTGACCATGATGTCGTCTACATAGGCCTCGACGGTTCGCCCGATGTGGTCGCCAAAGACCTGGGTCATGCACCGCTGGTAAGTGGCCCCTGCGTTTCTGAGGCCGAAAGGCATAGTCATGTAGCAGTACATGCCGAATGGGGTGATGAAAGAAGTCACGAGCTGGTCGGACTCTTTCATCTTGATCTGATGGTAACCAGAATATGCATCAAGGAAAGACAAAGTCTCGCATCCCGTAGTGGAGTCAACGATTTGATCGATTCGAGGTAATGGGAAGTTGACTTTTAGACAGGCTTTATTCAAACCAGTGTAGTCTACACACATCCTCCATTTCCCATTTTTCTTTTTGACCAACACAGGGTTAGCTAACCACTCTAGATGGGATACTTCCCTGATGAACCCGGCCACCAAAAGTTTCTGCACCTCCTCGCTGATGGTCCTACGCTTTTCCTCATCGAATCGGCGTAGGCGCTGCTTCACCGGTCTAGAGCTGGCCCAGATGTCTAAGGCGTGCTCGGCGACCTCCCTTGGTATGCCCGGCATGTCTGAGGGACTCCACGCGAACATGTCGGCGTTTGCGCGGAGAAAGTCGACGAGCACGGCCTCCTATTTGATGTTGAGGGTGGCGCTTATCCTCAGCGCTCGGTCGTTGGGGCAGGCGGGGTCGACTAGGACAAGCTTGATGGCCTCCGCGGGCTCGAACGTCCCAGCTCGATGCTTGGGCTCAGGCAGCTGGCTACCGAGTCGGTCGAGGTCGACGATGAGGGTCTCGGCTTCCACGAGAGCCTCGGCGTATTCGATGCACTCGACGTCGCAGTCGTATGCATGCTCGTACGTGGACTCGATCGTGATGACGCCGTTGGGACCCGGCATCTTGAGCTTGAGGTAGGTGTAGTTGGGGACCACCATGAACTTGGCGTAGCATGGCCGCCCCAGGATGGCATGGTAGGTTCCCCTGAATCTGACCACCTCGAAGGTAAGTACCTCCTTGCGGTAGTTGGATAGGGTGCCGAAGCAGACGGGAAGGTCGATGCGCCCGAGGGGTCGCGTGCGTTTCCCTGGCACGATGCCATGGAAGGGCGCGGCGTCACCCCGGAGCCGCGAATGGTCGATCTCTAGGTGCTCCAGGGTACTGGCGTAGAGGATGTTGAGGCTGCTGCCTCCGTCCATCAATACCTTGGTGAGCCAGGTGTTGCCGACGATCAGGTCGACAACAAGCGGGTACTGCCCGGGATTCGGGACATGGTCGGGGTGGTCATCTCGATCAAAGGTGATCGCTTCCCAAGACCAGTCGAGGTATCGGGGAGTGACCACCTTGACCGAGAAGACCTCTCGGCGCTCCCTCTTCCGTTGGCGTGCTGTGAGGCACGCTGAGGGTCCGCCAAAGATCATGAAGGCGCTGTGAACCTCGGGGAACCCATCGTCCTTGTCATCGTCCCGGTCGCCGGCCCCTTTCGGCTTGGTGTCGTCGTTGGGGGGGGCTGAGCTTGGCGTAGTAACGCCTGAGCATGGAGCAATCCTCGAGGGCGTGCTTTACCGGGCCCTGATGGTACGGGCAAGGTTTCCTAAGCATGTCGTCGAAGGGCCTAGGGCCATTGAGGCCTCTGGGATTCTTGCGTTCTGCGGTCGCAACCAAATCAGCCTCTAGGACCTCCTGCTTCCCCAGGCGGCCCTTTTTCTTTCTCTTGGGGAGGTGGGAGGCTGAGGCCTCGGGGGCCTCGTCTCTCCGCTTCCCCTTGGCATTGCTGTCGGGGAAGATGGCTCCAACAGCCTCTTCGCCCGAGGCGAAGTTGGTGGCGATGTCGAGGAGCGCGGCAGCTGAGCGCGGCATGTTCCGACCTAACTCTTGGACCAAGTCCTGGTAGGTGGTGCCAGAGAGGAAAGCCTAGACGATTTCTGAGTCGCCGACGTTGGGCAATTCGGTGCACTATTTGGAGAAGCGTCGGATGAAGTCTCGGAGAGACTCGTCCGGTTTCTGGCGACAGCTCTTAAGATCCCAGGAGTTCCCAGGGCGCACGCATGTGCCCTGGAAGTTCCCGACGAAGATCCTAACCAAGTCGCATCAGTCGTGGATTTGTGAGGGGGGAAGGTGCTCGAGCCAGGCTCGCGCCGAGTCTGACAAGAGCAAGGGGAGGTTACGGATGATGAGCAGGTCATCGTTCGCGCCACCTAGCTGACAGGCCAGGCGATAATCGGCAAGCCAGAGTTCGAGATTGGTCTCGCCGCTATACTTCACGAGGTTGGCTGGTTGCCGAAACTAGGATGGGAAATGAGCAGCGTGGATGGCTCTGCTAAAGACCCGAGGGCCTGGCGGTTCGGGAGAAGGACTGCGGTCCTCCTCACTGTCATAACAGCCACCTCGGTGTGGGTGGTAGCCCTGAGCAGGTCCCTCATTGTCGTGGCGTCGTCGCCTGCTGACCACCTCATGGTCTCCCTGCACCTCGCGTCGATTGCCGAGGCGGTCAAGCAGCAAGGGGACCCTGTGGGCTATCGGTGCTCGAGCGGGCTCGGGACGAATCGAGGCTTCCCTATCCTACCGAGGTGGTGTCGTGGGTAGGTTCAAGGCGCCCCCGTGCCATCGGGAGGTAGAACTCTCGGCCTGCTGCACCGCGGCGGTCTCTAGGAGATCTCAGAGCTCGCCGCGGACCCGTCGCCCCTTCGTGGTAGAAGGCTCGGGCATCGCGTGGACCAGCATTGCCGTAGCCGCGACATTCTGGCTAGCGCGATTGAAGACTGGGGTTTGCTCACTCCCTTCGTCGTCGTGGATGCGGTGATGCACATCATGGGCCCTCCGTCGGGCTCCTCCGCCGTCGCTGTGACCTCGCTGCTCCTGTTCGAGAGAGTCTCAAAGCTGCTGTAGAAGGAGTCGGTCTTGTTCGACCTTGGCCTGGAGCTGACGGAGCTGTTCCAGGTCCAGGCGTTGAGGTCATGCAAGGGCGAGGTTCTCGTTCCGTGCTGCCGATAGGACAATGCGTGGAGGTGTGGCGGCGCCTGTACCCGGGTGAAGCGGGGAACGGCTACCCACCCCCTTGTCCTCCTCGTCCGCCCTCGGCATCCCGAGCCCAACGTGGAAACACTCGTGAGTGGGGTCGTAGGTGCCCTCGTCGTCGAAGTCGGAGTAGCCAAAGCAGTATTCGCTTGCGGCCAAGAAGCGGCGCATGGCTTCAGGGTCATGGAGTCTGGAGAAATCTGCTTCGGGCCATGCCTCGTCCTCCTCCAAGGAGTCGGCGTGGGTGTCGAGGTTGAGAGCGAAGCGCTGGCGGCGTCCTACAGGATCCTCGTGAGCGGAAGTGTAAGCGTAAGCATAAGAGGCGGCGACATTTCTCAACCCAAAGGGGTATGGGGATGGTGCCATCGCCGGGCTCTGCTCCACCGAGTTGGCTCCTCAGGGAGCGGTGGAGCGGAGCTTGATGACTGGGCATCGCCGCGTGCCACCGGCGTTTTTCCCTTGTCCAAGCTCAGGCTAGACAGGTCCCCAACCAGGGACCTTGCGCCAACAGCTGGTCGTAGGATACCGGCGGAGAGCAGCGTGTCACCCTGGATTCGCATAGCGTCGGGGTGATCCTGCTCGCGTCGTGCCTGGCGAGCGCGGCGAGAGCGGCCGCCTGGGCGTCGCTTGTGCCTGGGCTGCCGGTGCGTGACTTCATCGTCGGTTGGTGGGGCTCGGGGCGTGAGGAGTACCATGTCGTACTCATGCCATAGAGACATGAACTCTAGGCACCCAAACCAAATCACCGTGCCGAGGCGCAACGGTCGTACGGGGTCTGCCATCCGGAACTTGTTGGGATGACGAAACTGACATGTAGAGGCCCCTACCTGGCACGCCAACTGTCGGTGTTTCGGACTGGGAGGCCCTCAACCAACTAGTAAATTTGTACTGCGTGTTCCTAATCCCGGATGGTGATACAAAGAGACACAAGGCTTATACTGGTTCAGGCGATCGGTGCCCTACATCCAGTCTGAGAGATCGATCTTGTATTCCTTGCACCGAGGTGCTTGTAGTAGGGGGTTACAAGCAGGGTGAGAGAGGGAGCCAGTCCTAGGTCTCGACATGGAGTGATGCGGGCTACTTGAGACATTGCTCTCCGACAGCAGGGGAGTATGCGTGTTATAGGGTGTTGTTTTTGTGTGTGCCTGTGTTCCTCCCCTAGAAACGGCTCAAATCCTTTCCTTTTATAGTTGAAGGGAGGACCAGGGTAGTACGTATGCTAACTATACGGCGTCGTGCGAACGGAGGCGGCGTGTCCGAGCTCTGTAGCCTGTTCCTGTGGCGGCATGGTCGTCGGAGTGGTCCGTCCTTGAAGCGCTGGGGCGACGTGCTGGTCACATCCGATCCTGTGCGTCATGGGAGCCCCAGGGCTACCTCGAAGCGGGCGCAGCGGTCAGCGTGCGGGTCGCTGCGGGTTGACTGCGCGCGAGGCCGAGGCTTGGTAGGTGCCGAGGCCGAACCATGGTGGGGGTCTCGGCAGTCGTGAATCTCGAGATGGCCGAGGCCCTGATGTAGGGTGCCGAGGCTCGGAGGGAGCGGTCGGTCTGGTACGCTGGTTCGGAGGCGATGATGACCCGAGCCAGACCTCCCATGCCGCGTTGTCCTCGGGGCGGGTGTTACGGGGCACAGCGTAACGCCGGCGCTGATCATGGGCACAGCACCAGAACACTGTGGCCAGTAATCCCCGCCGTGCCTTGTCTTAGCCGGTATGGTGTTGATGCGACTCCTTGTCCCGTCGGCCACTCCGTGGTGTCGAGCCGTCGTCCGGTGCGGGAGTGGTTGACGCATTAATAGGACGTGACATGCTGTCGGGAAGACTGGTCGAGGCGGGAGCTACGGGTTATTGACAAGCCAGCCTCGGGCGATACGAAGAATAGTTGTCTCAGTCGAGGCTGTACGCACGGGGCCTCGGGCGAGACGGAAATTGGGCTCCTTGCCGAGGCCTCTAGTGAGAGGCCTCGCGCGAGGCGGAGATTTCGTCAGGGTGTCGAGACCTCCCATGCGAGGCCTCAGGCGAGGCGGAGAGCCGGTGGGCTCGGACGGGGCTGGTGGTGAACCCATGGCTTACCTTCTGGCTTTGTTGTTGATGAGATTTAAGTGACTCTTTTGGTGTACGCTCGGGGTACCCCGTTTTATGGTACCCGACACCGCTGTAGTCACCGGGGTCGAAGTCGTGCCTAATTGTAAAAGTCGGGTCGTGCCGTGCCGGCCCAGACACGGCCTGCAACACCGGGTCGGGCCGGGCCGGGCCCGCTGATCATCGGGTCGTGTTGTGTTTGGGTCGGGCCAAAATAGCGTGCTTCGTGCTAGGCCGTAGTGCTCGGGCTGTATGGACATTTATAGCGTGGAGCGAATAACGATTGATTTTTTTTCTTCTAATAATCGCCAAGACTTTGTCCACCACGAATTTAATCAGGCAGACTTGTGGGTTGTGAGAAGAACAAGTTGAGGATATGACGCCGATGCCACACGCCAGATCTGTGGAATCTCCTTTCTAGCATCTTTCATTTCTCTGCTTGGAACAGACGCAGCCCACGGTTATTAGGGAATTAAATGAAAATTGAAGATTGTACATTCTAAATCACATCACGTCATGTTTTGTTTTTTAATTTATTCCGCCCATTTTTTTGCTCGAGGAAAAATACAAAAACAGAACCGATGATGTGGTTCTCACTCGTTTTTACATCATCTTATTTTTTTCAGGTGGGATAAAAGCACTATTTCATCCTGTATTTATAGATCTAGGATAAATATTAGCTGTTATGTATTTTTACGATAATAAATATTAGTTTAAGAGTTTAGAAAGTCTTAGGAAAGCTCAAGAAGCTCGTGAGTCCCTTTACCAAGGCTCCTAAAATGGCACACAGATAACATAATTTTAGCTTAAGTTTTCGATTCTCCTCCGTTTGTATTTTTATTCGCAAAAAAACTATTCTTGTTTTGTTCTTTTTTCATGGTTAATAAAACCTAAAAATTTGTACATCCTTTCAGGCAATTTATGGAACAAATCAGACAAGAGGTGAGAAATGCCACCACGGTTTTTGAGAGCGTAAATAAAACAAAAAAAAGTCAATCTGCGAAGGGTAATACCAGCCCCTTGACGTTGCATTAAGAAGAAGATCTCATGCGGATTGAGAAAAAAAAACGGAATCCCACCCATACACTACGGCACGATAGAACTATAAGGACCAAGCCACGGCAGGACCTTAAACCCATGCTTCGGCGTGGGATAGAAATTTTTTTATAAAAACGAAAAGACAAATTTCACTACCACGCCATTGCCGGACCTTAAACCTATGTTTTGGGTGGGACTGAAAAAACGTTTATAAAAACCAAAAGACAAATCTCACGGCGGCCGCAAAATCTTTGC
Organism: Miscanthus floridulus; assembly: GCF_019320115.1. Lineage (NCBI taxonomy): Eukaryota > Viridiplantae > Streptophyta > Magnoliopsida > Poales > Poaceae > Miscanthus > Miscanthus floridulus. The sequence goes on from NC_089583.1 coordinate 15,815,785, forward strand.
CTACTCCAAGCCGCACATAGCGAACATGGGCAGGCATTCACATGGATGAACAGTCCAGAGAATATAAGAAACAAAAAAAAAACCCCAAAAAACTATCATGTCCCATCTCTCGCTCTCCCCGAAAAATCAGGGCCGGCCGGCGGCCGCATCTACTCGGCTCGCCCGTGACTGTCAGCCGGCCGGCCAGGGGGGCCCACCCGAATCGCAGGATCCGCGACGGCGATCTCACGTCCAAGGTCCAAACACGCAGCGCGCGAATCGCGTCGCGTTGCGTTGCCGAAAGCAAAACAACGGGCACCGGGAGCTTCCGTGTTCCAGCCGTGAGCCTGCGATTGATCCTGTGAAAGTGAAGCGGACGAAGCATACGGTAGCACTTAGCACCGGCATCGAATGATGGATGGATGGATGGAGACGGGAGACGGCTCCTGTTCCGCGATATTTGGTGGGCCGGTGGCGTGGATGGACGAGGAGACGCCCCGCCGTCCGCCGACCGACCCCAACGAATCCTCCACCGAACGCAACGGATTTGTAGCCTCTCGTTTTGCTCTACTACTACTCAGCAAGCAACCTAGGATTCGTTCGTTCGTTCCACTCTGCTTGACGTCACGGAACAGGAACAACAACTCATCGAGAATTGTGCTACGGGCTACCCAACACGTATGGAATTTGTGCCAATTCACGTAACGTAAAATTAGCCAGGTCAGAAGACGGCAGGAGGACACGCTCGGCTTCGGCTCAAGCCCGGATTGTTTGGAACGAGGCAAAAACAAGAAAAAAAAAAGATCAAATCAATGGCTTGACGAACCGAAGCACTCAACGCATGACCCGAGGCATTTCGAAATCGAACGGAGAGAAATTTGAGCCCCCCGAAGAAATGAATTACTAAATCCACCGTACACCAGCTGCTGCCGCTTGCAGGCAGCTTCTTCACGAACCCAGCACACACACAAATGAAAACGGGAGGAGCATCGCATCACATCGCGTCTCCTCCCAATAATGAATGATACATCGCCGCCGTCTTGTCGACGGCTCCGGCGGCCTAGACTAGACTAGTCTAGACGACGGTGTGCAGGATGATCTCGGAGGCGTCGAACCTCTGCCCCTGCTGCTTCTTCATCATCATCGCCGCGGCCGCGGTGGCGGAGTCGCCCTTGCGGCCGTCCCCGCCGGCCGCCGCCGCGGGGGACCCGGTGCCGGCAGGCGGGTGGTAGTAGAGGCGCGCGGTCTGCGGGCAGTGGGAGTGGAACCGCGCGGCGATGCGCACGCCCATGTCCAGCAGCTCCACGTACTTGCCCATCTCCAGCCTCCTCCTCTCTTCTTCTCCCTCCCCCGTAGCGCAGCGCAGATGAATCTCTCGGCAAGCCTCTGCTCTTCGATCTCGAACGGAACGGGAAGGGGAGATGACTAGTGTAGGTTAGCTGTGGATTGGATCCAGGAGGATGGTAGCTAGTGCTGCTGCTGCTTTTCGTGGAAGGAGGTGTCCCAGGAACAGGAACAGGGCGCTGCGGCCATGGAACGGCGGAGGAGAGGGTTGCTCATGCCTGGGGGAAGGGGAAGGAGATGGCCGGCCTCCTTTTATGCTACTGGGGGATGCCTTGTGCTAGTCCTCTTCTACGGGAGGGGTGGAGTAATTAATGAATGAATTTGTCTCGCGTTGGGTGTGGGCTGGCGGTGTGTGCGCTCGTTAACACCGCGTGGACCTGCTGGAACGCCTGCTGAAAACGGACCTCCCTGCTTTTTACCATGTTTTTTTTTAGTTTTTCCCGTTGTTGCAGTTTACTTGCTGGGAGATAAAAACGTTTCTGCCATGGAAATTACAGTGGTTTTCGAGACGTCTTGCTCCCACGTTTGTCACGGCGCTCCCTTTTCCTCCAGCGTGAGGGGAAAAAAATCACAAAATATGAGCACGTGGAGCCCCGTTGCTCCATTTCTTTCGTGCAATCTGTTCGTTGATTGATTTGTGAGTTAATAAGTCTGATTAATGTTAATTTATTATGAGAAGAAAACAATATATCATAGCTGATATGCCTTACTGCCCGCGAACAGGCTGATGGGCTATTGGACTTGGACGTTGGACCACACCCACGCCACTGAAAGCAAAAGCACCGTAATAAAACACTCTCTCTGACTCTCCCTCGGAGTAGTCTCCGTGTTGCTTGGAGGAAGGAACGGAACGGAACGGAGGAGGGAGGTTCCTGTGCGTTCCGGGTTCACGGAACGGAAGCCTGGCGAGGTGCGGCCTCGCCCGGATGAAGCCTGCCTCTGCCTGGGCCGGGCTCGCTGCTGCCAGTACGAATGTGTGGTGTCCTGTGTCCAGGACGACTTTTTTCCCACCAAAAAATACCCTCGTTTAGATCGTGAAAAAAAGTGAACCCGATGAACAGTACCACTTTCGTCTTATTTGGTAAATATTGTCCAATCGTGGACCAACTAGGCTCAAAAGATTCATCTCGTGATTTCCAACTAAACTGTGTAATTAGTTATTTTTTTTATCTATATTTAATACTCCATGCAAGCGGCTAAAAATTGATGTGATGGAGAGAGAGTGAAAAAATTTGGAATGCATCTAAACGAGGCCTTGTACTAGGTACGTGACGTGCTACCACTAACGCCACTTTTCTTCGTACGAGTACGTACTACTGCTACTCGCTGGGGGTTTGGTTCCGTTCACACGCGTGGGCTCTGGCTGCTCTCTCTCGTCTGGACCGCTGTGCCTGATGGTGCCAAATGCAGCGCACCATTCAGCGTTAGCAGAGGACTTCGAGAACTTCTGACCTTTTTCTTTCTCCTTCCTTCGCAACTAATCACGCTGATAGGGATCAATTAAGCATCTGTGGTGTGTGCAGGCGTTTCATACGCACCAAACGGCCGATGCTGATATATTCTTTCCTCTCTGTTTTCCTTTTACAAATATATAAGAGATTCTTGTGTCCTCCGTTTAAAAAGAAGAGTTGGTGAGTGTGATTGATGAGATTTGTGAGGTTTTTGGTGGTTTTCTCGGTCGCTGACACGTTCTGAGGCATCCGCCCGCTCCCAAGGCTGACACGTTCTCGGTCGCTGACAAAAAGAAGTGGTGGATCCAGGTTTTTAAGTTGGACATAACCACGTTCGGCTGATCTTAAATTCGGCTTGTTCGGCTTCTTTTTTTTTCCAGTCGGAACAGTGTTTCTCTCTCACAACATTTCAGCCAGAACAGTATTTTCAGCCAATTTCAGTCAAGTTTCAGATAAGCGAACGGGAAAAACACTTACAATTTGTAGAGTCTATTGTCATTGACCTTAGTTTTAGCCATGTATTTGGCTTGGAAATCAATATGTTTATTGCTTTCATGTACATGGTTAGCATAGTGAGACATGTTTAATGCATACGTTGAGTTAGCCTCTTTTTTTTTCTATATTAATTCATAATGTTAGAAGTGAGTAGTTTTAGAAGCATTGAGATTTTTGTAATGAAAAATGCAGGTAATTTAGTTTTAGAAGTTACTTTAGGTTTTTATTGTAATGAAAGGGGTGTAAAGTTTTAGTTAAAGGCCTGTTTAGTACTACTTCATCATCTCTATCATGGAGCAACTCTAAGAAAACTTTGGAGTTTCTAGAGTAGGTGTTCCACAAATTCCACCTTTTTTTTTCAGGAGTAGAGATGGCGGAGCTATTCCTATTTGGCTAGCAAAGTTGAGACCATAATGGGAACGAATAGTTCAAAACGTGTGTTCCAAATTGATTAGGTAGACACCATTGGAACTTTGCTAGCCAAATAGTTCAAAACGTGTGTTCCAAATTGATTAGGTAGACACCATTGGAACTTTGCTAGCCAAATAGTTCAAAACGTGTGTTCCAAATTGATTAGGTAGACACCATTGGAACAAAATAAAATAATACAAGCTAGTATGACTTAGAGCTTGGAGGGGTTAATTGTTAGCCGTTAAAAAAATAGTCATAAACGATTCAAATAGGAGGGTAAACAAGGGGCTAAAAATTATCCAAGCACGAGTTCTTATCACATTATATTAGCCAATAACAATCAACTAATAAGGACTAACAGTTTATTGCTATGGACTTATAGTCCCGAGATTCAAATATATACAATTACTCATTCTGTTTAAATTATAAGACGTTTTGTTTTTTCTAGATACATAGCTACTATTATGCAACTCATTGAATATACACTATGTCTAGATACATAATAAAAGCAATATATCTAGAAAAAAATCAAAACGTTTTGTAATTTAGAACAAAAAGATTATTTTTTAGTTCTAACTACTAATTAGCCCGTTAAGGCCTTACTTAACCCATCCAAACATACGCCCCCTGCTCCCATCGCAGTCTCCACCCACCGCCGCCCCCATGGGCTACATCGAGCGCGTCCTCATCACCCGGAATTTGGTTGCGTCGATTTGAGGCACAAAGTCACGGTCTACAGGCAAGCTTTTGCAACAGCTAAAAGTCATAGGGCCGTGGGCGAGCGAGCTCTTACATGCGGTGCGCGAACAGGTATTTGGGCCTAAGAGCTTTGGGCTGGCCTGTCAGCACATGGGCTTAGGTGTGTACCAGCGTATGGGCCCTCCGCACGTCGCACGCTAGCTGTATTCCATGATCGGTTCCGTCCCGTTGTATGTCCTGTCAGCCCATGGGCTGTATTCCAGTTCTCCTGTCCGACTTCAACATTTGCGCGAGGAAAGAGTCCATGTTAACTTCCTCAACTTTTACGAAAGTCCGTTTTTCCTCCTTGAACTTCAAAACCGGACAAAACACCTCCCTAAACTTTTAAAACCGTTCATCTTACCTCCCTGGACCTGTTATAAGCAGTTTTGAAGGCGGTTTTGTCTTTTTCTTTTTTTATTTATTTCGGATGAATCTTTGGAAAATCATAGTAAATCACAGAAAAATCATAAAATAGAAAATCCAATTTTGTTGGACTCTACATGAGTAGATCTACACAGTGAACATATAATATGATACGCTTTAGTACAAACTTTTTGCTGTGGCTTTAAATCTATGATTTTCTGTAATTAAATGGAATAATTCATATCTACTGTTTTTACGGTCCAATTGTGATGAAAATTTTCTGGTGGGCTAATTCTTGTATGCTTAAACTATAGTAAAAATTTTATACTCACTGGATCATGTATATCTTAGTTATAGATTTATTTATACACCTGCGCAACCCCTAGGCAACTGCTCGGGCGACGAACTTTGTCTTTCCCCGGATCGGGTGGATCCAGCGCTTGGCTTCCCATTTGCGGCGACAAAAGGTCCCATGACTAGGCCGGCGATTCCTCCCAACAACGACGAAAACCGTTGGTGCCTCCACGGGGAATCATGGGAAAGGATAAGGCTGTGCATTTTGCACAAACCCCCCTATTTTCTATGAATTTCATGATAGTCCAAATGGATTATTAATATATTCCAGATTTATGTTTTAACCCTCGGGTTTTAACAGAACTTCAGTGTACTATATTTACCTCATGTAAATATTCATTTTAAACATATGTTTAAATGAATTATGATGCACAATGTTTGCCTCATGTAAACAAATATTTTTGTGAACACGCGTCAACACAAATTGCATCATAATATGTACTGCTGCATATGAGTTTACCACAATAAATTCACACATTCTTGTTCCTACATTTTCTGAAAGTTTTTGGTAGTGTTCAAAGAGTTTGTTCAATGGCATTCCTAATAACACACACTACCATGGTTACATTGTTCATAATGTTTGCCCATGGCAATTCCCAATAGCATGTAACCAATGCGTTGAATATATTGTTCAAAGTGTTGTCATATGACATTTCCAATAACAATATATTCCACTTCATTTTTCTATGCCATTTAATTTATATATGCAATTTGTTTTGCATTTTTAATTAAGCCCATTAGCTTATATACTAAGCTCCTAGTGCTCAATTCATTTTCATGCAAATATTTTATGTGATTAACTCATCATTTGTGTATAATGTTCTGAAACTTTGCATAGGTGGTACCATAGTACTACCGCGGGATCTACACCGTGTTATACATAGTGAGTATCCTCAAGTGTGTACCCAATATCAAGTTTAAGAACAAATGACCTTCACCTTCACGGTGACTACTTTTGTTCATTTTTCAAAATTAGCAATACACAAGGTAGTACCATAGTACTGCTGTGGGATTTGATCCTCAACGTGCGTACCTAATTTTGAATGTGAACTTCAAAAGGGTCTATACACCTATAGTTGATTGCCATCATTTATATTTTTGATTGGTTAACACAAGTTAGTATCCCAATACTACTGCAGGATCTACACTATGTCCATCACATAGTGACTATCCGCATGTGCTTATCCAATCCAAATATGAATTGCATAAGGTTTACACCATTTGGGTGTTTACTTTCATAGCAATGGTCTCACAATTTGTGGTCTACACAGTGTTTCTATAAACATAGTGATTACCTCCAAGTTGAATCACCTAATAAGGTCTATGTCATGTTTCTAACATATGACTACCTTGAAGAGTGACCAACCCATACTATTAGCATAAACACAAGGTAGTGGGATAACATCTACTACACATATTTGCAGATTATGCACCCCTACTACAAGGTCACCAATTTGGTTTGCACCTTTGTGTGTTAACTTGCTAATACACAATGATTGATACTATTTCTTAGCAATGAAAACCGTTCACGGTGATAGTAGTGATTTTCTATCACCTATCCAATATGAGGTAAACACTACATGTGATACGAGATTCCTCTTGACTTCACAATATTCTGCATATGCCAATTCAAGACTCATCTTGAATTTGAAGTTATTTAAGTACCATTTACTTAAATAAATAGTAATCTATAGTGTATTATTTTGGGGACTCCTTTCTATCATATACAGAGCCTATGTTTTGGCAATGATTTTATATCATCGCATCTATTCCCATAGGAATGGATTCCAAAACATTAGCAGCGACTTTTGTCGCCTGTTCTTTATAGAATGGTTAGTCTATAATCACGTATTAACTGGAACCCAAAATTTTTGCCTTCCTTGCTATATAATTTACTATCCAAGTAAATTCATACATGATCAACTCATGCAGGACATGGCTAATATTTTCAATTTTGACTTTTTCCATACTCGCATTGGATGGAATTTATTTCCATTAGATGAGTTTTAAGATATCAACGATATCATTTGGGGCATATGGCATCACTACTGTTATTGCTCAACCCAACCAAATGCTCAATCCATTCTGGATATTGCCACAATTGTGTCTTTGCATTTTTTATGTAACTCCAACACTTGGATTTCTACAAATCCATGTATTCAAAGGAGTGAGATCCATCTACCTTTTGCAAGTCCCTCAATGGGATTTCAACAAAGGATGTAATATTGTCCAAAAACATAAACGACTATTTACTCATTCATTTATCAAGGACCTTTGGTCCATGGCAATTATAACATAATGGATGCTCATGAATGTGGTCATCATTTTTCCTTTAGAAAAGTGACCATATGTGACAAATCTCACATTTTTCACAAAAATATGATTGTACAGTCCATGTACACAGAAACGCCAAATCAAATATTTGGCTCAACTATACCTCCAACTCATTGGAGGCAAGCGAGTTCTCTGGAACAATTTGAAGTTCACTTCAGCAAGTAGACGTTTGTAAAAGTCTCCATATTTTCATTAGAGATATTATTAGCCTAATGTCATACTACCACATGTAGTATGTTGTCCATTACCATATAATATCATGTACCTCATACATGGTATACATATTCTATATGAGTGCAAATTCATACTCGAATATTATCTAACCTTATATAGAATCACTTGGGATATAACCAGGTGGAAAGAAATCTAATTTAGTGGACCACTATTGAAAGGTCCTAATGGCTAGAGGGGGGGTGAATAGCCTAATAAAATTTCTACAACAACACTTAATAAAATGGTTAGACAATTATGAGGCGAAGCAAGTGTTGCGCTAGCCTACTCAAAATGCAAGCCACCTATCACAATTCTAGTTTAGATAGTGTCTATTCACACAAAAGCTATGACACTACCCTATGTTAGTGTGCTCTCAAAGGCTAACTAAAGAGCCACACCAACCAAGCAAGCAAGCTCTCACAACTAGCTACACTAAAGAGCTTGTCAACTAGTTTGCGGTAAAGTAAAGAGAGTGATCAAGAAGGTTATACCGCCATGTAGATGAAGAAACCAATCAATCACAAGGATGAAAAAACAATGAAGACCAATCACCTCAGAATCAATGATGAACACAATGATTTTTATCGAGGTTCACTTGCTTGTCGGCAAGCTATTCCTCGTTGTGGCGATTCACTCACTTAGAGGTTCACGCGCTAATTGGCTTCACACGCCAAACCCTCAATAGGATGCCGCACAACCAACACAAAATGAGGATCACACAAGCTACGAGCAATCCACTAGAGTATCTTTTGGCTCTCCGTCGGGGAAAGGTCAAGAACCCCTCACAATCACCACGATCAGAGCCGGAGACAATCACCACCCTCCACTCAACGATCCTCACTGCTCCAAGACATCTAGGTGGCAGCAACCACCAAGAGTAACAAGTGAAATCCACAGCAAAACACAAACACCAAGTGCCTCTAGATGCAAACACTCAAGCAATGCACTTGGATTCTCTCCCAATTTCACGAAGATGATGAATCAATGATGGAGATAAGTGAGAGGGCTTTGGCTAAGCTCACAAGGTTGCTATGTCAATGTAAATGGCAAAGAAAGTGAGCTTGAACCGGCCATGGGGCTTAAATAGAAGCCCCCACGAAATAGAGCCGTTATACCCCTTCACTGGGCATAACGTGGGCTGACCGAACGCTCCGGTCAGTTGACCGAACGCTGAACACCCAGCGTTCGGTCACTCATAGTTAGCCATGTGTCCTGACTTCAACTGTCATCTGCCTTGACCGGACACTACGCTTGAGTTGACCGGACGCTGAACACCCAGTGTCCGGTCGTTTACAGTAAGGTTCCAAAACTGACTTTTGCTGATCGGACGCGTCCGGTCATGCTTGACCGGACCCTGCTAGCATCCGGTCACACTATGACTTCTTATTGTGCTGACCGACAACACGACTGGATGTAGCCCTTCAGCGTCCAGTCGCTGAGCGACCCAGCGTTCGGTCCTTTGACCGACGCCAGCATCTTTGCGACCAACTCCATTTCACCTCTAACTTCTTCACCCTTGCTCAAATGTGCCAACCACCAAGTGTATCACCTTGTGCACATGTGTTAGCATATTTTCACAAACATTTTCAAGGGTGTTAGCACTCCACTAGATCCTAAATGCATATGCAATGAGTTAGAGCATCTAGTGGCACTTTGACAACCGCATTCTGATATGAGTTTCACCCCTCTTAATAGTATGGCTATTAATCCTAATTGTGATCACACTCTCTAAGTGTCTTGATCGCCAAAACAAAATAGCTCCTATGGTTTATACCTTTGCCTTGAGCTTTTTGTTTTTCTCTTTCTTCTTTCCAAGTCCAAGCATTTGATCATCATCATGGCATCATCATCATGTTATGATCTTCATTTGCTTCACCACTTGAAGTGTGCTACCTATCTCATGATCACTTGATAAATTAGGTTAGCGCTTAGGGTTTCATCAATTCACCAAAACCAAACTAGAGCTTTCAATCTCCCCCTTTTTGGTAATTGATGACAACCCTTACACAAAGATATAAATTGAAATTCAATTGAATCCATGTTGGTTGCCCAAGCATATTTACCATGTGTAAAAGAATATGGACAAGTTTCATGAACCCCAAATAGTAGCAATTGCTCCTCCTACATATGTGTTAAGAGTTTGGATTATAGCTTACACATATGCTTAGATAGGAAATATAGGAGACAATGTCTACCAAATGATGCTAAGGTATAAAAGATGGACCTTTGAAGCGTGATACCAATCGGAGTGCACCATGATACCATCCTTAGCACCATGGTTAGCTTTATATCACTTGGAAACATACTTTGAAAAGATACCACTTGTAAAAACTTACTTGGAAAAGAAAGTTATATAGTGATTTCATTTCATCATTCAATCTTTCAACTAGCATATATCACACAAGCATGGATATTTTGAATTTAAAACTTATGCCATGCAAGCAAACATATGAAATGCACATTTAAATGCACCATACAAGTTCATGAGCTTGCCCCCCCTACTTGTGTGCTCAAAATTTTAATTGATCCCTTTTCTTTGTCATATCTCTCCCCCTATGTCAAACTCTTCCCCTATTACTTATATCTTTGTTTCTCTCTCCCGTTGTCATCAATGACCACAAAGGTTCAAAATATAGATAGGTAGAGATTATCAATGTCAATCAATGGGGTGAGGATCATTTTCCTAAATTTGGTCCAATCTAGATCATTTACCAAAGATATTTAACTCGGTTTGATCCAAGGACAAGCTTCTTCACACCTCTAAATAAGGGTTATCTTGTACCATGTTGAGTTAAACACTTAGAGCTCATATTCTAGATTAAACACTAGGTTTACAAGCCCATAAACATGTCATATGCTACCACTAGATCAAGTCAAGCATAGAAGCAATAGTGATACCATATAGACATCAAAATCATTTGATTTTCATGAATGAGCCTAATAAAATAGAACTACTTGAAAGGTCCTAATAAAATTGAAAATGTGACTAGATGCACTAATTATGTCCTTAGCAAAGATGTATGTCATGCCAATCAACTTTTACCTTGGATTGCTCGAAGGAGAGGCATGTCATATGAGTGGGGGGGGGGTGCATCAACACATATTTGAGAAATCCAATATATTCAACTCATTCCGTAGCTTACAAAACCTTTTCTCATCCAATGGCTTGGTGAATATATCGGCAAGTTGATCTTCAGTGCCTATACTCTTAATGCAAATGTCCCCTTTTTGTTGGTGATCTCTTATGAAATGGTGGCGGACATCAATGTGCTTTGTTCTTGCATGTTGAACCGGATTGTTGGTCAACTTGATTGCACTCTCATTGTCACATAGCAATGGCACTTTCTTGAACTTGATCCCAAAGTCACTCAAAGTGGCCTTCATCCAAAGTATTTGTGCACAACAACTACCGGCGGATATGTATTCGGCTTCGGCGGTTGATAATGCAATACTATTTTGCTTCTTTGATGACTATGAGACAAGTGATCTTCCCAACAATTGACATGTGCCTGAGGTGCTCTTCCTTTCAACCTTGCATCCCACATAATCTGAGTCAGAGTAACCAACTAGCTCAAACTTTGCTCCTTTGGGATACCACAAACCAACATTTGGTGTATGCTTCAAGTACCTCAATATTCTCTTTGTAGCCTTCAAATGACTTTCTCTTGGTGAGGCTTGAAATCTTGCACACATGCATACACTAAACATGACATCTGGCCTTGATGCGGTCACATAGAGTAGGCTTCCAATCATAGACTGATACAATTTTTGATCCACCATATTTCCACTTGCATTACTATTTAAGTTGCCATTGGTTCCCATTGGTGTGCTAATGATTTTGCTATCACTTATGCCAAACTTCTTGATCATGTCCTTGATATACTTGCCTTGACTTACAAATGTACCATTCTTCAATTGCTTGATTTGAAGACCAAGGAAGTAACTCAACTCTCCAATCATGGACATCTCAAACTCATTAGCGATCATCTTTCCAAATTCATCACAAAAGTCTTGATTGGTTAATCCAAATATGATGTCATCAACATATATTTGCAATATAAATAGATCTTTTTCAATCTTCTTGATGAAAAGAGTGGTATCAACTTTGCCCATTGTGAACCCTTTAGAGAGTAGGAAATCCCTCAATCTCTCATACCATGCTCTAGGTGCTTGCATCAAGCCATACAATGCCTTCTTCAACTTGTACACATGGTTGGGCTTCTTGTCATCTTCAAAACCGAGAGGTTGCTCAACATATACTTCTTCATTGATGTAGCCATTGAGAAATGCACTCTTAACATCCATTTGATAGAGCTTGATGTTGTGGGCACAAGCATAGGCTAATAAGATTCTTATTGCTTCCAATCTAGCAACCAGGGCATATGTTTCTCCAAAGTCAAGACCTTCAACTTGTGTATAGCCTTGTGCTACTAATCTTGCTTTGTTCCTTACTACTATCCCATCTTGATCTTGCTTGTTTCTAAAGACCTATTTGGTTCCAATCACATTGTGTCCCTTTGGTCTCTCTATTAATTCCCATACTTGATTTCTTGTGAAGTTATTCAATTCTTCATGCATAGCATTCACCCAATCAACATCCTTCAATGCTTTATCTATCTTATTTGGTTCAATGGATGACACAAATGAGAAGTGTTCATAAAATGATGCCAATCTTGATCTTGTTTGTACACCTCTTGAAATATCACCAATGATAGTGTCCAATGGATAATCTCTTGCAATATTGGTTGGTTGGAGGATTGGAACTTGATTGCTTGCACTTGCTTGATCATTGGGTTGAGATGATGTACTAGCCACTTGATCTTGTTCATTGTCATGAGAGCCACTTGCACTAACTTGATTTGTATCATCTTGCACATTTGAGTTAGAGAGCACTTGCACTTGATCATCTTCATCATCATTCACTTGCCTAGGCCTCAATTCACCAATATCCATGTTCTTTATGGCATTTGAAAGTTGAATGCCTCTAACATCTTCCAAGTTCTCATTCTCTACTTGTGAACCCTTGGTTTCATCAAATTCAACATCATGAACTTCCTCAAGAGTACCACTATCCAAATTCCAAACTCTATATGCTTTGCTTGTAGTGGAGTAACCAAGTAGAAATTCTTCATCACATTTCTTGTCAAACTTGCCCAATCTAGTGCCTTTCTTCAAGATATAGCATTTGCAACCAAAGACCCAAAAATATGCAATGTTGGGCTTTCTACCATTCAAGAACTCATATGGTGTCTTCTCTTTCAATGGGTGACAATAGAGGCGGTTGCTACAATAGCAAGCCGTGTTGATAGCTTCGGCCCAAAATGATTGGCTCACATTGTACTCACTAAGCATAGACCTTGCCATATCAATGAGTGTTCTATTTTTCCTCTCAACAAGGCCATTTGATTATGGAGTGTACTTGGCCGAGAATTGATGTCTAATTCCAAATTCATCACATAACTCATCAATTCTAGTGTTCTTGAACTCACTACCATTGTCACTTCTAACTCTCTTGATGGTTGTTTCAAACTCATTGTGAATGCCCTTGACAAATGATTTGAATGTTGCAAACACATCATTTTTGTCCACTAGAAAGAATAACCATGTATATCTAGTATAATCATCCACTATCACAAAGCCATATTTGTTACCACCAATGCTAGTGTATTGTGTTGGCCCAAACAAATCCATGTGCAATAACTCAAATGCTTTGCTAGTGCTCATCATGCTTTTCTTAGGGTGGGTGTTTCCAACTTGTTTGCCGGCTTGACAAGAGCTACAAAGCTTATCCTTTTCAAACACAATATTTTTCAAGCCTTTAACTAAGTCATGCTTAATCAATCTATTCAATTATTTCATTCCAACATGACCAAGCCTTCTATGCCATAACCAACCCATGCTAGACTTAGTGAACAAGCATGTAGATAATCTAGCTTCACTAGCATTGAAATCAACCATGTATAGATTCTCATATCTAAAACCTTTGAAGATCAAATTAGAGCCATCTACACTTATGATTTCTACATCATCTACCCCAAATATGCATTTGAATCCAAGATCATATAATTGAGCCACAGATAGCAAATTGAAGTTCAAGCTCTCTACTAGCAACACATTGGATATGCTCATGTCATTGGATATTGTAATCTTACCAAGCCCTTTGACCTTACCTTTGCCATTATCACCAAATGTAATACTATCATAACCATCATTGCCATTGGTGTTGATTGAGTTGAACATTCTTGCATCACCGGTCATGTGTTGAGTGCACCCACTATCAAGAACCCAATGCCTTCTTCCGGCTTTGTAATTCACCTACAAAAGAAGATCAATTCTTTTTAGGTACCCAAACTTGCTTGGATCCTTAAAGGTTAGTCACTAAGCTCTTTGGTACCCAAATGACTTTCTTCTTTGAGCCCATCCATGGTTTACCAATGAACTTAGCCTTCACACCATTTGTGCCCTTAGTAAGCATATAGCATGAATCAAGCTTAAGGGAGGATACATTAGCATTTTTGGTCTTGTTGTTGCATTCTTGCTCTTTATGACCCACTTGCTTGCAACTATTGTAAAACCAACCATTGTTCTTCACAAAACTAGTCTTGTGAGGAGCAAAGGCCGCCTTGCCTTTCTTGGGGGTATAGCCCAATCCCTCTTTATAGAGAGAAGCTCTTTGGCTACCCAAGCACATAAGCAAGCGGTCCTCACCACCATAGGCCTTAGCCAAAGTGTGAGTGAGCTTAGTGACCTCCTTCTTGAGGTTCTCATTCTCAACCATTAGTGAGGCATCACAAGTGAGACCATCACTACTAGATGAGGCGGAAGTAGATGTACTACAAGAAGGATTAGTAGGAGCAACAATGATAGATATAGATGGTGATGTATCAATTAAGTCATAAGTTACACCTACATCACAAGTTTCAACATGCTTCTTTTTATTTTGTTCATTAAACAAAGTGGAATGAGCCTTTTCAAGCTTTTTGTGAGCCTTGCCAAGCTTCTCATGGGCTTCCTCTAGCTTCTCATGAGTTACTTTGAGCTCATCAAGGGCTTGCTTAAGGGCTTTTACCTCCTTATTCAAGCTCTTGTATTCCCTTCTCTTAATGTCAAAGTGTTCTTTAGCATCTTCTAGCATGTCAAATAATTCATCCTTAGTTGGTTCATCATTATCACTATCACTATTATTTTCATTTTCAAGTTCATTATCATCATCATATTCTTCATCACTTCCATCATCACAAGATTGTACCTTAGTGGCCTTAGCCATGAAGCATGATGAAGATTCAAAGAGAGAAGGCTTCTCATTTATAGCAATGCTTGCAAGAACCTTCTTCTTAGTGATTTTGTTGTCATTGAAAGGATCAAGATGCCCAAGAGGGGGGGGGAGGTGAATTGGGCTAATTCTAAATTTTCTTGCAATAATCAAATCCTACGGTTAGCCTAATTAACCCCTTGTGCCTAGAAAAGTGTTTCTAATAAACTAATGCACAACGGACTAGCAACCTATGTTCCAAACTTACTCTAGCATGACAATTCTATGAATGTAAAGACAAGTATTGAATTGCTCAAAGTAAATGCTCAAAGTAAATACAGAGAGAGAGGAATGCAGTGATGTTTTGCTAAAGTATCAGAGAGTCGCCACTCCCCACTAGTCCTCATTGGAGCACCCGCGCAAGGGTGTAGCTCCCCCTTGATCCGCGCAAGGATCAAGTGCTCTCTGTGGGTTGATTCTTTGACACTCCATCGCGGCGAATCACCCAAAGCCGCTCACAACTCGAGTTGGGTCACCCACAAGCTCCGCCGGGTGATCACCAAGCTCCCAATCACCACCAAGCCATCTAGGTGATGGCGATCACCAAGAGTAACAAGCACGAACTCTCACTTGACCACGCGAAGCCTAATGAGAAGATGGATGCATACTTGTCTACTCTTGATTCACTAATGAGGCTACTCTCTTGGATTCACGAATCTCAATTACCTCACTAGGACCTTGCTCTTCTTGGCACTCACAAACGTGTTTCTCAGCTGTTGAAATGAGCAAAAGTGACTCTACACACGAGTGGAGCTTCTATTTATAAGGCAGCTTGAAAAACGAACCATTATGAGCTTCTGCGGGGTGACCGGGCGCTTCGGTCAGGTTGACTGGACGCTTTGGTCAGTTCAACCCGTAATCCAGTGAAAATGTGTTGACCGGACGCTGGCAGGGTCCGGTCACCACTGACCGAATGCGTCTGGTCGCATTAAACCCTTACTGGAACCTTACTATACTCGACCGGACGCTGAACCCCCAGGGTCCGGTCAGTACTAACCAGACACGTTCGGTCACAGATTCCCTTCTCTAGAACCTTACTAGAGTCGACCGGATGCTGCCTCTCAGCGTTCGGTCACTTGACCTCTTTAGCATCTGGTCGCACCGAATGCAGACTGTTGATCAAATGAACTAACTGGACCCTGTGGCCAGCGTCCGGTCGCACCGGAGCTAGCGTTCGGTCAGCATTTGACCCTCCATTCACTTCCAACTCTCGATTATATGTGAATGAAGTTTGCTCCAAAGGATCTTAGGCATTCATAGGAGCTACCTAGAGCTAGTTTGAACAAGTGTGCTCCACACCTAACTCACTAGACTCACCTAGGTCAAGCTACCCGTCCATACCCCCCTTAATAGTATGGCCAAAGGAAAAACAAAGTCCTAAACTACTCTAAGTGTCTCTCCAACTCCAATCGGCACTTAGAACTAGTCATCCTTACCTTGTCATCCATCCTTTGAAAACCGAAATGATTTCCATCGTAGGGGCATGACAACCTTGATTGCCCAATTGATCTCCATTACCATGACCTAACTTAATTGCCTCTACAAAATATACGTTAGTCATAGTAATCTTATATTGTCATTAATCACCGAAACCCAACTAGGGGCCTAGATGCTTTCAATCTCCCCCTTTTTTGTGATTGATGACAATACCACCTCGAGTATGTGAAAGAGTTAGGTTTTTGACTAACTTGGTTTATATAAGCTTTTGTCGATAAGAACAAAAGTGTTAGTCAAGCTTATGTGACCCAAGCCAACACAATGTACTCAAAGGATATGAATTAACCATGAGTACAAGTAACAAAGCTCATTTGCATCAGAGTATAAACACGGAAGCAAAGGCACATGAGCATTACACAAGTAATATGACATATAAATAATGTAAAGTAGAGAGCACACATGTCATATATCACAATCACGTAGATATCACTATCACATAGATATAATAATATGCATGAAAGTAACACACAAATGCATAATAATAATAGTGTATCACACAAATAAAACTCCAAATGTATATAATAAGCTAATACTAGATAACCAGCCCCCCCTAAATGTCGCTCCCCCTGAGGCTACATACTTAAACCCTCTCCCCCTTTGGCGTCAAACACCAAAACCTAAGGGTTGGTCGGTGGGGCTATAGCGGACGAGCCAGGCGCTGAGGTACAAGGAGCAAGTTGGAACTGGGCGCCATCATCTTCTGACCCTGAGCTCTATACTAACTGACCCTCTGTAGCAGGAAGAGTCGCTGAAGCGGTCTGGGTCTGAGCTGGGGTAGGTGCTGCCTGTGAAGCTACTGGTATGTCTGTCATAGGATCTGAAGAGGCGACAGACGAGGGGAGCCTCTAAGTAGTCACGATGACAGGAGCTGCTGTAGAAGGACTGGCGGCATGCATATGAGGTGGTGTAAGCATGCCGATCAACTCGCTAAAGGATGCTCCAAGACTCCTAGAGGCTGACGTGTTAGGCACAAATAGCGAGGAAGACTGATCCGGTGAGAAGCCCGTATGATATGGTGTGAACTGCGAGGCAACCACTGGTGAGGACAACCACTAGGACACCTGAACTGTCGGTGAAGCAAAAGGAGCTAGAGGCTGTCCCTGACTCTGAAGCCCACTGGGCTGTACTGCTAGAGTCATCGTGGCGGTGGCAGGCTAAGCAAGCTAGGGTGAAGGTTGTGGCTATGGGCCCCAAGAGCTTTACTACATGCTGCATAAATCCCATGAGCTGCTATTGCATAAGTATCTACTACTGATGCATCTGCTACTGCTACTGCTGAAGGAGCTGCTGCTACCACTAGAACTTGTCCTAACGAGCCTAAAACTATATGAAGTTGGCAGTGGTCTCCTGAGCCTGTCGTGCCTGATCCTGCTACATCCGCTCAAGAATGGCAATCAATGCGGGGTCCATCTGTGGTGTAGGTGGAGCTGAACTAGAACTGCCAGCCTCTGCATCATGTCTACGTGGAGGCATCTGAGGAATTGGCTGATAGTCATCATCCGAACTATCACTAGACTCGGTCATCTCCTACTGTGCCTCAAGCTGCTCCTCTTCAGTAGCGGCTATGCCTCTGATAATCTCATCCTGCTGAGCTGCTGGCTCTAGAACATCTAGACGACGACTGTGTTGAGTGGGTGCCTGTGGAGTGCTGTGCCTGATCCTCTATGCCATGTTATATGCTAGAAACTCTGTGGTGGCACCCTTGTACTCTACAACCATCTCAGGGGTCTGAACCTACACAGACTTGAGCATCAAGAATGTGATCCAATGTGCATAAGAAAGCTATCTGTGACCCTTGAAGCCCTCAGCTATAGTATCCTCCATCTCTGATAGAAGGAGGTTCCAAATGTCAAACACGGTTTGCTGCATCAGGGCATTAAGGAGCCAGAGCTATAGGCGAGTCAGACCCTCTCTGTATCCCAACCTAGGAAGTAGTGTCCTCCAGATAATAGCCTCTAGCACATGAGCTATAGGAGTAAGGTCACTGGGGTTCCTCCTCGACCCCTCACCAAAAGGCTCCTTGAAGCAATGTCGCACAAGATCTGTAGGGGGCACCATCCCTCCATGAGGATGCCTGGGAGGCTCCTGCTATCCATAACATACCTCATGCAATCTAACAGGCTGATCCTGTAGCCTCAGTATCTCCTAGGCCCTGAAACTCATTACCCTATAGTCTCTACCGTTGAATGCAAAGTGTATGAAGTTGTGCTGTAGATCAACGTAGAGTGAAGCATAAAACTGTCGAACCCAAGATGGCACATATAGTCCAGTCCAGCCAATCAGATCTGACAACCCCGACAAATATGACAAGTAGGGGCGGATATGCTCTCCGGCTGCTACCACAATAGACTCTATACTGCATACCCACTGAGATCTGAACACTGCCCCACTGTTGAGATAAGCATTGTAGAAATCCTCCTGCAGTGGCGTATAAAAACCCTCAGCAGCTCTCTCATCCCTCCTCAGAGGGAACCACACCTCAAACTCAACAAACCTCAGCTGTCGAACCTGTCTGGCCGTGGCGGCCCTCAAGTCAAGGTGTACCACTGGAGGCAGACCCTATGGTCTAGGTGGTGGGCGTGAACCCCTACGCTGTGTAGCTGGCCTTGGTGGAACTATAGCACTGGTATGACCAGAGCGGCGTAGCTGGGGTGCCGGCTTGGTCTCCTCGGCCTACTGGCCCTCCTAAGTCTCCTGAGCTGGCTAAGGCTCTACTGGTGGGGGCTACTGTTGTGGCTCCTGCTGAGACTCCCCCTGACACTGAGGCTCCTCAATAGCTAGACAATGTCCTGCCATCATGATAGTCCTAGGTGGACCACCATGACGACGCTCAGCCTCCTCAACTGCTGCCCTCTGTGCTAGTGTGAGCTGTGGATCTACAATGACAACACCAATGTGAGCACCACCTCTCTCAGCATGCTCTGCTGCCTCAGCATCTACTGCTGCTCTCGCTATCTCTGCGTCGGGGTATTTGTTCTTATTAGATGTAACTTGCTTTGTTGCCTTGCCTTTCGGTCCTACAGGCTGGCGAGGCGGGGGCCTCTGATCATCATCTCCTGGACCACCACCAACATTCTTCGTGCGAGCTATCTGATCTGACAAGAAGATGAACTACCGCTGATGAAGATCAACTATCAAACTAACACTCTCGAGGCTTGGCCTCGATCTATACTCATGAGCTTGGCTCCGAGTTGACTGCCAACTGCCACAAGAACCTCAATGGCACCGACTCGCTGCACAATGGAATAGATGGATTTACAAATAAATACAATATGTCTAGTAGATGTGAAAACCCTAGGAAGCAAGCAATGTAGGTACGAAATTGAAGCGACGGGCATTCTACCTGATGAACCGGCGATCCGAGAAAAGAAGAGACGTGTCACACAGGGGGAAACCTCGGAACCAGTTGGGGCTAGGGTTACGAAGAACTACGATGAACTAGTGGCCCTGGATTATTTGAAATCAGTGATTTGCAATGTATTTAGGTCAAAAGCAAGGCAAATTGAAAACAAGGATTACACCTTACCAACCAGCGAGGAGGCAAGGGCTTGGATGGCGCTACAGACGACACTATGGTGGCGCGCGGTGACTTGGGCATGTGGGGAGGCGTGGTGGTTTGCGAGGCTAGCGTGAGGTGCTCGGCGTGCGGTCACAGAGCAGAGCCGAGCGTGGGCAGAACTCCAGCGATAGGGAAGCTCGACGATGTGGTGGAGCTGTGGTGGCGCGGCGGCTAGGGCACGGGCTAGGTCACGGCGAGATGCAGGGCAAGGGTACGGCAGATGCGATTAAATAGGTCCCCAATGCAATAGAGAAGGAAACAGAAGAGTCCTGATACCGCGTGAGATCCACTGACTGGACGCTCCGGTGGTAGCGACCAGACGCTACCACCCAGTGTCCGGTCGATTCCAGAGAGGTCTAGTTCCTCTAGAATCATGATCGGACGCGTCCGGTGGTCCATGACCGGACACAGGCAGGGTTCGGTCAGTACAGCCTGTTTCCTCATCAAACGACCGGACGTTGGAACCCTTCCTGACCGGATGCACAAACGCAGCGTCCGGTCACTCCTTCAGCAGCAGTTCACCTCCTGTGAACTAACCGGACGCTGGACAACAGCATCCGGTGCAGCGTCCAGTGGTCCTTTTCCAGCAAATCTTTAAAGTTCCTTCGCGCTGCCTGTTCCCAATCAAGTCCCAACATGAATAAGATCCAAATAAACACCAATTAGGACTGATGTGAGTGACATCTCTCAAACCCTCATATTTTTCAAAATATTTTGCCTTAGGCTATAATTCTTTTTAAGAAAATAGGCAATAAGAGGGCAAATGGAACAAAACGACAAAACAACATCCATGCATATGCAATACTTTGTAAGTAAATCTAGTTGCTTGTCAAGTTTGATCCAAGGTTAAGCTTCTTCACATGCTTTTCGGCGGTTATCTTAACCATGTTAGACAAGCCCTATATGCATTGCCAAAAATTTAAACATGTTGTATATTACAATGAATGCAAGGTGTAAGGAAAATGGACCCTAAGCCCATTTACTTTGGATTTTCGTGTTTGATGACCAACACAAATTGGACTAATGAATTTGCAAGTGTTTGTTTTGTAGTCCAACATGGTGCAAGACTTGACTTAGACGAAGGCGACGTGATGATCCGATGATCAACACCTTAAGAAAGACCTTAGGAGCACAAGAAAAGACCCAAGATATCAAGCAAAGTCCAAGCATTTAGATAGCAACACACTAGCTAAACTATAGTTGTACATTTAGATAGTTTATCTTTTGCATAGGTTTTGCTAAGGCTAGAAAAAGAGGCCATAGTTTAGAGTTAGAATTTTAAGTTGCCTAATTCACCTCCCCTCTTAGGCATCACAGTCCCTTCAATTGGTATCAGAGCAGGTTGGCTCAATTTGGACCTTTGGTTTAACCACCGTTGAGCCGACGCTATTTAGAGTGGTTGGGATAGATACCGCTAGGCCTCCGTACTTTGATGGCACTAACTTCCCATACTATAAAGCTAGAATGGCTTGCCACCTTGAGGCGGTTGATTTAGGTGTATGGAGAGTCACTCATGATGGGATGAAACCCATTAAGAATCCCAAAAAGCCCACAAAGAGTGACAAAAAAGAAATGCATTTTAATGCTAGAGCTAAGAATTGCTTGTTTGAATCTTTTAGCATGGATGTGTTTAATCAAGTGTTCACCTTAAATACGGCACATGAAATTTGGTTAAAACTCCAAGAGCTCCATGATGGCACAAGCAATGTCCGTGAGCAAAAACATTGTCTAGCTAAGCAAAATTATGATTCCTTTGCTATGAATAATGATGAGCTTGTTCGTGATATGTATTCTCAATTGAATCTAATTATCAATGAGCTCCATTCAATAGGATTATTAAAGCTAGATGATGTGGACATCGTGAGGAAGATCATCTCCGTGCTACCACAAAAGAAATATACAAGCATCATCACCATCCTTCACAACATGGAGGACTTGAGCACCATGACCCTGGGCATTATCATTGGTAAGATAGTGGCATTTGAAATGTCACGCAAGATGGGTCAAGAAGAAGCCTCTTCATCAAGCCAAGGCAAAGCTCTCGCTTGTAGCGAGAAGAAGAAGATGAAGGGCAAGAAAGTCAAGACAAGCTCAAGCTCAAGCTCCTCAAGTGAAGATGAAGATGAGGATGATGATGATGAAGAAGAATCAAGTGATGATGATCAATCTTCCTCCTCCACCTCTGACCTTGATGAAGAATCAATCAAACTTATCAACAAGGTGGAGAAGATGATCCAAAGGCTCAATGTCAAGGGTGTGCCCATCCAAATTCAAGACCTCGTTTTCACTAATCAAAGAAACGAGCAAAGAAAGAGGGGATGCTATGGATGTGGCGAGTTGGGGCACTTTGTGAAAGTTTGTCCAAACAAGCCCACACCCAAGACAAAGAAGAAGGCGTGCAAGAACAAAGCCCTCACATCAATAAGGTCATGGGATGATTCTTCAAGTGAAGAAGATCATCACAAGAGGCAAGGGCGCAAGCACTCATCATCAAGCTCTTCTCGTGTGTGCCTTATGGCATGAGGTAATGAAAGTTTATCCTGTAGTGAGAGCGATAGTGATGATGATTTGACTTCTTATAATACAATTGTGCAACAAAATCTTAAATATGCTAAAGTTTGCACTAGTCAACAAAAGAAGCTCAAAAATTTAAAAGAAGAGCTAGGTAGTTCACAAGAAGCATACAAAAATTTGCTTGAATAATATAAAAACTTTGCAAATCTCAATGTTGAACTATCTACTAAAATTGAGCAACTTGAGGCTAGTGCAATAACAAGTGCATGCACAATTAATGATAAGCAACTTGAAAAGAAAAATGAAAAATTAAAAGAAAAGTTAGCTAGCTCACAAAATGATTATCAAAGTTTGCTTGCTAAAATAGAAATCATGGGCAAACATTGTGATGAGCTAACAAATAAAGTTGCTAATCTTGAGGTCGTCAAAAATACCCCCACCAAGGCATCTAAAAGAAATGACATAATTAAAAAGGATGCCTCTACCTCTTGCAATGATTTACGTTTAGACTCACCTTTGTGCAACCAAGTTTGTGTTGAGAAAGTTGTTGTAGATACATGCACACAAGAGGTTGCAAAGGAGAATGAGCAACTCAAGCAAGAAGTAGCTCGCCTCACCAAGGACTTGACTCAAGTGAAAGGCAAGGCGAAGCAAACCCAACTTTATCAAGATAACACCGTCAAGGGAGTGAAGAAGCTTGATGAAGGACAAACCATGGTTTGTTACGTGTGCCACAAGGAAGGTCACAATTCCTATGAGTGCAAGATGAAGAATGGGGGAGGAGCAAAGAAGAAGGAGAAAAAGCAAATAAGCAAGCTCTCCAACACCTACACCAACAAGGTGGACAAGAAGGCCTCCACACCTTATCTCTTGAAGAAGAAGAAAAATGACAAGGTGGTGGCCATCAAGGTGAACAAGCAAGCCAACAATGGGGTCAAATGCTTTTGGGTGCCAAAGGAAATCATTTCAAACATGAAGAGCACCAAGAAGGTTTGGATCCCAAAAGAGAAGTGAGAAGTCCATCGGAAATGGGGAATTTGGAGACTTGGCAAAGTATGGGTGCATTTCATGGGGTGCATCTTGATGGACATAGTCATTGCCAAGTAGGTTAGTGAATACTATGACCCAAATTCCCTATCCCATGTTTGGTAACTAGATGTCATTACTTTCAATTGGTATTGTCTTCCAATTGGTATACTCTTAAAGCATCTAGTTATCTTTTATGCCTAATGTTTGCATTTACATGCTTAAATATTTTGTCATGCATTCAATAGGTATATAATATGGTAGGCTTGCTCGGTTTCATTGTCAACCCTTGGAGCAAACCTACATGGTTTAAAATTGTTTAGGAGCACGGCACATAGCTTGTTTTACAATTAATTATCTAATATGTGCCAAAGTCCAAATTGTAGATAATCTCTCCCAAATATCATCTTTCAAGTGGTATTTTGAAACTTAAATCAATGTGCACAAATTTTACAAGTATTCAACACTTGTGTGCACAAATTTAGGGGGAGCTTAATCTACAACTTGGATGCTTTGAGACTAACACTTTTTCAAATGGTATCAATTTTTCAAACCTATGTGTAGTAGTCTCATTGTAAGGAAATTGGAGTCCCCGGAGTTAAGCATCATTCTTTAATTGACATCATCATGTTGTTTTCATTTCATATTTATATGCTTTCTCCATGCATTATATAGATTAAACTCTCTTGTGCAATAAATTGCTATTTATGCATATGCTTTGCTTTCTACCATATGTATGCATACATTTAGGGGGAGCTTAGTCTATATAATGTGAGAGTCAAATTTTGTGATCCATTTCATTCTATACACAAAGGATCATGAAATTTGACCCTCCCTTGTGCTACTAATGTCTTCCTTTTCGGTGTTTGATGCCAAAGGGGGAGAATTTGAAGGACCAAAGGCAAGCATCAAGTTGATATCTACAAGTGGTTATGGTCCAAGAAAGGGAGGAAAGTGGATTATGGATTAGACTAAGTAATGGTAAAATTTGTAGGAATCCATAATGACACATAGGGACTTTTTGTAAGGGCACGATGGTCTTCGATTGATATCTGAGTAGGTTTTTCTAGCATTATATAACCTTGCCCTTTGCATTGTATCCTAGCAAGTAGGTAGTTTTTAAATTTCAAAATCTCTATCATTTGCTTGCTTTGGTCATAGGGACTTTTTGTAAGGGCAAGATGGTCTTCGATTGGTATCTTAGTAGGTTTTTCTAGCATTATATAACCTTGCCCTTTGCATTGCATCCTAGCAAGTAGATAGTTTTTAAATTTCAAAATCTCTATCATTTGCTTGCTTTGGTTGTGTTGTCATCAATCACCAAAAAGGGGGAGATTGTAAGGAAAATGGACCCTAAGCCCATTTACTTTGGATTTTGGTGTTTGATGACCAACATAACCAAATTGGACTAATGAATTTGCAAGTGTTTGTTTTGTAGTCCAACAGGGTGCAAGACATGACTTGGACGAAGGCGACATGATGATCCGATGATCAACACCTTAAGAAAGACCTTAGGAGCACAAGAAAAGACCCAAGATATCAAGCAAAGTCCAAGCATGAAGATAGGAACCAAGCCGTACGCAAGATCGTGAAGAAACGAGCTCGCAGAGGCAACCGGACGCTGGACCGGACGCTGGAAGTGTGACCGGACGCTGGACCGGTGGCTCGGCAGACAGGTGACCGGACGCGAGGACCGGACGCTGGCGGCAACTGACTGAATGCAGAAACGCAGCGTCCGATCAAGTACAGAGAGGTTCCAGGTGCGCAAAACTACGACCGGCCGCTGCCAGCGTCCGATCGGTGGTTCGCGGCTGCAACGGTCGGGACGACCGGACGCATCCGGTCAGGACGATTCAGCGTCCAGCCAGTAGCAGTTTCGCGGGAATTCAACCCCAACGGCTACTTTCTCAGTGGGGCTTATAAATACAACCCCCAACCAGCCATTTGAGTAGTGTGGAGCTGAGGAAACATACCAAGGGTGTTGATACACCATTTTAATGATCTCCACATGCATAGTGCTTAGTGTTTCATTAGGTGATTAGCATAAGTGCTTTGTGAAGTACTTAGGTTGATTAGACCACCGCTTATACGCTTACTCTAGGTGTATGCCTAGTGTTTAGTTAGGTTTGCATACCTCTTGCCACCCCGTGCTTGCGAGCGAGCTTAAAGTCTTGCGAGATCACACCAACTGTGTTTGTGGTGTGACCGCCACCGTGTACCAGAGGGAACAAGGCCTGTGGCATTTCGGCCGGAAGTTTGATAGTGAAGACGGCGGGGAGTTTTCGGGAGAGGCTTGCCGGAAGGCACATCGGAGACCCACTTGCGTGTGGGGAAGGCCCGAGGCTATCCACGGAGTTACCCGACCGGGAGCTTGGCCCTTGCGAGGGATTCCTTGCGAGGGGCTCCAACGAGGACTAGGGGGAAGCTTACGCGCTTCTCGATACCTCGGTAAAAATACCGGAGTCGTCGACGGGAGTTTGCATATCTCTACCTTGCTCTTTAGCTTCCGCATTTACATTGATTACTTTACTACGTTTGCGGTAGAGATAGCAACACACAAGCTAAATCATAGTTGCACATTTAGATAGTTTATCTTTTGCATAGGTTTTGCTAAGGATAGAAAAAGAGGCCATAGTTTAGAGTTAGAATTTTAAGTTGCCTAATTCACCCCCCCTTAGGCGTCACGGTCCCTTCACAAGGGACAACACAAGCTCAATTTTTGGTGAAGTTGCTAAAGTCAAGCACATTGAGCTCATTCCGCAATCTACAAAATGTAGCCTCATCTAGCGGTTTAGTGAAGATATGCGCTAATTGATCTTCGGTTCTTACACCTTCTAGTGATATATCATTTTTAGCAACATGATCTCTTAGAAAGTGATGGCGGATATCTATGTGCTTGGTGCGAGAGTGTTGAACCGGATTATTTGCAAGTTTTACCGCACTTTCATTGTCGCACAAAAGAGGTACCTTTTCTAGAACTACACCATAGTCTAGCAAAGTTTGTTTCATGTATAATATTTATGCACAACAAGCACCCACGGTAATGTATTCCGCTTTGGCGGTGGACAAAGCCACACTATTTTGTTTCTTAGAGGACCAAGACACAAGTGATCTACCAAGCAAATGGCACCCTCCGGATATGCTCTTTCTATCAACTTTGCATCCGGCGTAATCCGAATCGGAATAGCCAACTAATTCAAATATAGCTCCTTTGGGATACCAAAGGCCAATGCTTGGTGTGTGCTTAAGATACCTAAAGATTCTTTTTACGGCAATTAAATGTGTTTCCTTAGGATTAGCTTGAAATCTAGCACACATACACATACTAAACATGATGTCGGGCCTAGATGCGGTTAAATATAGCAAGCTACCAATCATGGAATGGTAGAGAGTTTGATCAATCGGGTTACCTCCCTCATCTAGGTCGAGATGTCCATTGGTAGGCATTGGTGTCTTGATTGGCTTACATTCATCCATCTTGAATCTCTTGAGAAGATCTTTTGTGTATTTCTCTTGAGAGATGAAGATGCCTTCTTTCATTTGCTTGACTTGAAAACCAAGAAAGAATATAAGCTCACCAATCATGGACATCTCGAACTCCTTCGACATCAATTCACCAAATTCTTTGCATGAGTCTTCATTTGATGATCCAAAGATGATATCATCAATATATACTTGACAAATGAAGATATGACCATCAAGCTTCTTGGTGAATAGTGTGGTGTCGACCTTTCTAATGGTGAAGCCCTTCTCAATGAGGAAGTCCCGAAGGCGCTCATACCAAGCTCTTGGGGCTTGCTTAAGCCTATATAGTGCCTTGGACAACCTATAAGCATGATTAGGATATCTAGGGTCTTCAAACCCGGGAGGTTGATCAACATAGACTAGTTCATTAATAAAGCCATTTAAAAATGCACTTTTCACATCCATTTGATATAGTTTCATTTCATGATGTGATGCATATGCAAGTAGGATACGGATGGCTTCTAATCTTGCAACCGGTGCAAAGGTCTCTCCAAAATCCAAACCTTCAACTTGAGAGAACCCCTTTGCCACTAGTCTTGCCTTGTTCCTCACAACAACACCTTGATCATCTTGCTTGTTGCGGAACACCCACTTTGTTCCAATGACTCTTACACCTTTTGGTCGCTCTTCAAGAGTCCAAACTTCATTGCGAGTGAAGTTGTTCTACTCTTCATGCATGGCATTGATCCAATCCGGATCTTTGAGAGCTTCTTCTACCTTGGTAGGCTCATAGCAAGAGACAAAATAGTGATAAGCAATAAATGAAGCAAGTTTTTGAGATCGAGTCATTACACCCTTTGATGGACTCCCTATGATGAGATCTTGTGGATGATCTTGTAGGAGAGGTGTATTTCTTTTATTGACCACTTGAGGAGACAGTTGTGGAGCATCAACATCTTGTGCTTGTACCACCATTTGCTCATAGGAGATATGAGTATTTTCATTTTCTACTCTCCTATCTTTTTCACCATCTTGTGGCACACTTGATGATGAAGGTTGATCAATGACTTGTACATCATCTTCATCATCTTTTGGCTTGATGTCTCCAACCAGAATGTTCTTCATAGCCTCCTTTAATGGTTCATCACCTACATCATCAAGATTCTCATGTGCTCCTTGGGAGCCATTAGATTCATCAAATTCCACATCATATGTTTCTTCAACCAAGCCGGTGGCATGATTAAATACTCTATATGCTTTGGAGTTTGATGAGTAACCAACAAGAAAACCAATATCACAACGTCTTTGAAACTTCCCTAGGTGTTGCTGCTTCTTGTAGATGTAGCATTTGCAACCAAACACTCTAAAGAAGGAGACGTCTGGCTTTTTCCCATTGAGCAACTCATAAGGTGTCTTACCAAGGAACTTTTGAAGGAATAGGCGGTTTGATGCATAGCAAGCGGTGTTGATTGCTTCCGCCCATAGAGCTTTGGGGGTGTTGTACTCATTTAGCATAGTTCTTGCAAGAGTGATCAAGGTCCGGTTCTTCCTCTCAACTACACAATTTTGTTGAGGAGTATAAGTTGCGGAGACTTCATGCTTGATCCCAACTTTATCACAATAGGCTTCAATGTTTGTGTTGTCAAATTCTTTGCCATTGTCATTTCTTATCTTCTTAAGCTTCACTTCAAATTCATTTTGAGCTCTCTTGGCAAACTTCTTGAAGCAAGATGTAACTTCAGATTTGTCATGAAGGAAGAATACCCATGTATACCTTGAATAGTCATCAATAATCACAAGACAATAGAGATTCCCTCCCAAACTCTTGTATGTTGTTGGTACAAATAAATCCATGTGTAGGAGTTCTAGCACTCTTGTGGTTGACATGAAAGCTTTGGTTGGATGAGTATTTGTAACTTGCTTGCCGGCTTGACATGCACTACAAAGCTTGTCCTTCTCAAACTTCACATACTTCAACCCTCTCACCAAATCATTCTTCATAAGATTCTTGAGTGAGCTCATCCCAACATGAGCAAGTCTTCTATGCCATAGCCACCCAAGTGTTGTTTTGGTGAATAGACAAGTCTTCAAATTTGCATCTTCGGAGGTGAAGTCCACTAGATATAAGTTGTTGTATCTAAATTCATTGAATATCACTTGATTGTCATCTAGCTTGGACACAACAACCTCCTTCTCGGTGAACAAGCATTGGAAGCCAAGATTGCACAATTGTCCAATAGATAGCAAGTTGAAGCTCAATGAAGCAACATAGAGCACATTGGAGATGAAATGATCATTTGATATTGCCACTTTGCCCAATCCTTTAACCTTGCCCTTTGAATTATCTCCAAATGTTATTTTCTCTTGTCCATCTACCTCTTTATCTAGTGAGGTGAACATACGAGGATCACCGGTCATATGTTGAGTGCAACCACTATCAATAACCCAATAACTTCCACCAGTCTTGTAGTTCACCTACACACAAGAGATTCAAGCTTTAGGAATCCAAACTTGTTGAGGGCCCTTCACCTTCTCAACAAGTGACTTAGCCACCCAAATCTTCTTAGGCCTATTCTTGTTAGGGGGACCTAAGAACATGACTTTCATCTTCCCACTAGAGTCCTTTCTAAGCATGTAGTGAGCATTGAAGGCAAAGGGTCTAGCATGCTTGGGCAAGGGTTGTGGCGGTGGAGTTTGGCACTCATGAGCAAAGTGGCCTTCTTGTCCACACTCAAAACATCTCTTTAGCTTTGGCTTTGGCTTTGATTGTTGTTGTTGAACTTGAGCCTTCTTCTTCTCTACACTTGCCACATATCCAATGCCACTTCTATCCATCTTCATGATGGTGTTCATGAGTAGCTCACTTTGGAGGTGCTTGCCTCTAGCAAACTTGCTCAACCCAATCTTGAGATGCTCTTTCTCCAACTTGAGCTTCTTTTTTTCTTCCTTTAGAGCATCATCTTTCTTCTCTTCCTTGAGCTTCTTATTTTCTTCTTTGAGCTTCTCATTCTCAAGAATCAACTCTTTGTCATGATCAAGAGTTTCTAGCACAATGGTGTTGTGACTTTTCATTTCTTCAAGATCTTTCATGAGCTTCTCATTTGTGTTCTTGAGCTTGACATATTCATCATAGTCATTGCACTCAACCACTTGCTTGCCTTTGCCACTAGATCCTTGCTCAATGCTCTCATCAATCAAGTCATCACATGATGTAGCTATATCAATCTTAACAACATGATTAGTAGCATCATGTGGCTCATTTGGTAAAAATTCTTGAGCAATAACAAGAGTATCATGATTGATCTTAAGAGTTGTATATTCATCTTTTAGCTTGTTGTGGCTAGTGATGAGCTCATTGTGCACCCACTCAAGTTTATCATGTTTATCTTTAAGCTCTTTCTTAGAAGATTTGAGCTCCTTGAGTTTGGATGATATAGCATCATTTGTTTCTCTAAGCTCATCATTAGCCTTTTCCAATGTGTCGCACTTAGCTAAGATTGAATCATTTTTAGCATCAAGCTTTTCATTTGTAGCTCTACTCTTTCTAATGATCTTAGTGTATTTTCTTAGTATTTTGATAAGATCATCATATGTAGGTGAATCATCATCATCGCTATCGCTATCATCATCACTAGCTTGCTCATCATCACTACTATCATCATTCTTAGTTACCTTGCGTTCACCCTTGGCCATAAGGCATAGGTGTGTAGAGGATGATGGCGATGGTGGCGGTGAAGATGCAAGATCAATAGCAATGGCGGCCACCTTCTCATTGTCACTATCATCATCGGATGATCCACTTGATGAATCAATGTCCGTGATCCAATCACCGACAATGTAGGCCTTTCCACTCTTCTTCTTCTTGTAGAAGTCCCTCTTTTTGCCATCTCTCTTCTTATATGGCTTGTTCTTTTTCTTCTCATCTTCATCTTTATTACTTGAGTCATCTTTCTTGCCCTTGTTTTTGTTCTTGAACTTGTCTTTCTTGGGCTTTGTGCATTGATGAGCTAGATGGCCAAGTTCGCCACAATTGTAGCAATCCATCTCGAAGATTGGCTTTTTTCTTGAGCTAGTGAAGAACTTCTTCTTCTTGCCATCAAACTTGATGCCACTCTTGTTTAGCTTCTTTAGCATCTTGGTGGTCTTCTTCACCATGAGAGCAAGCCTTTCTTCATCATCTTCTTCATCGCTTGAGCTCTCATACTCAAGTCTTGCTTTGCCCTTATCTTGGCTAGCTTTGAATGCTAAGTCCTTCTCTTTCTTCTTTGTAGAGGATGAGCCATCTTATGGCATGATGTGCATGTACATCTCATGAGCATTGATCTTTCCCAAGATTTGTGTTGGTGTAGCGGCGAAAAGATCACCTTGATGTAGCACGGTCACAATGTGCCCATATTTGTCAATGGGGAGGACACTCAAGATCTTTCTCACAACGTCGGATGGTGACATTTGAGTAAGTCCAAACCCATTGACTTCCTCTACAAGAACATTTAAATGAGAATACATCTTATTATCACTTTCTTTGGGAAGCATTTCAAATGAATTTAGCTTTTTAATCACAAGATGATAGCGTTCCTCACGCTCACTCTTGGTTCCCTCATGGAGCGCACAAACATTCGACCATAGTGTATGGGCATCTTTGTGGTTCCTTACACGGTTGAACACGTCTTTGCAAAGGCCTCTAAAGATGGTGTTGCGAGCCTTTGCATTCCATTTTTCATAATTAACCTCATCCCCTTGTAGGTTAGTAGCATCCCGAGGTTTTGGGAAGCCTTGTGAGGCGGCTCTAAGAATGCCAACGTCTAAAGCTTCTAAGTACGCCTCCATGCGAATTTTCCAATATGGAAAGTCATCTCCCTCAAAGATAGTAGGAGGTCCATCCCCGTGAGACATCTTGCTCTAAGCGGTTAAGCTTAAAAATGTGAGCATGAGGCTCTGATACTAATTGAAAGGATCAAGATGCCCAAGAGGGGGGGGGTGAATTGGGCTAATTCTAAATTTTCTTGTAATAATCAAATCCTACAGTTAGCCCAATTAACCCCTTGTGCCTAGAAAAGTGTTTCTAATAAACTAACGCACAATGGACTAGCAACCTATGTTCCAAACTTACTCTAGCATGGCAATTCTATGAATGTAAAGACAAGTATTGAATTGCTCAAAGTAAATAGAGAGAGAGGAACACGACGATGTTTTGTCGAGGTATCGGAGAGTCGCCACTACCCACTAGTCCTCGTTGGAGCACCCGCGCAAGGGTGTAGCTCCCCCTTGATCTGTGCAAGGATCAAGTGCTCTCTATGGGTTGATTCTTAGACACTTCATCATGGCGAATCACCCAAAGCCGCTCACAACTCAAGTTGGGTCACCCACAAGCTCCGCTGGGTAATCACTAAGCTCCCAATCACCACCAAGCCATCTAGGTGATGGCGATCACCAAGAGTAACAAGCATGAACTCTCACTTGACCACGCGAAGCCTAATGAGAAGATGGATGCACACTTGTCTACTCTTGATTCACTAATGAGGCTACTCTCTTGGATTCACGAATCTCAATCACCTCACTAGGACCTTGCTCTTCTTGGCATTCACAAACATGTTTCTCAGCTGTTGGAATGAGCAAAAGTGACTCCACACATGAGTGGAGCTTCTATTTATAAGGCAACCTGAAAAACAAACCGTTATGAGCTTCTGCGGGGTGACCAGATGCTCCGGTCAGGTTGACCAGACACTCCAGTCAGTTCAACCCGTAATCCAGTGAAAATGTGTTGACCGGACACTGGCAGGGTCCGGTCACCACTGACCGGACGCATCCGGTCGCATTAAACCCTTACTGGAACCTTACTGTACTCGACCAGACGCTGAACCCCTAAGGTCCGGTCAGTACTGACTGGACGCGTCCGGTCACAGATTCCCTTCTCTGGAACCTTACTGGAGTTGACCAGACGCTGCCTCTTAGCGTCCGGTCACTTGACCTCTTCAGCGTCCGGTCGCACCGAATGCAGACTATTGATCAAATGAACTGACTGGACCCTGCGGCCAGCGTTCGGTCGCACCGGAGCCAGCGTCCGGTCAGCATTTGACCCTCCATTCACTTCCAACTCTCGATTATATGTGAATGAAGTTTGCTCCAAAGGATCTTAGGCATTCATAGGAGCTACCTAGAGCTAGTTTTAACAAGTGTGCACCATACCTAACTCACTAGACTCACCTAGGTTAAGCTACCTGTCCATACCCCCCTTAATAGTACGGCCAAAGGAAAAACAAAGTCCTAAACTACTCTAAGTGTCTCTCCAACTCCAATCGACACTTAGAACTAGTCATCCTTAACCTTATCGTCCATCCTTTGAAAACCGAAACGATTTCCATCATAGGGGCATGACAACCTTGATTGCCCAATTGATCTCCATTACCATGACCTAACTTAATTGCCTCTGCAAAACACACGTTAGTCATAGTAATCTTGTATTGTCATTAATCACCGAAACCCAACTAGGGGCCTAGATGCTTTCAGTCATCACTATCATCATCATCATCATCACTTGATGAAGCATCACTATCCCAAGTGACTACATAAGAACCACCCTTCTTCTTCTTGAAGGCCATCTTATCCTTCTTCTCTTTCTTTTCCTTTTTTTCCTTCTTCTTGTTCTTCTTGTTGTCATCATCATTGTCGCTATTGTATGGGCATTGGGCGACAAGATGATCTTTGCTTCCACACTTGAAGCACCTTCTTGACTCTTCTTTGTTCTTGGATGAAGATTTCTTTCTTCTTGCATGGTAGCCTTTCTTCACCATGAACTTGCCAAATCTTTTGACAAAGAGAGCCATCTTCTCATCATCATCATCATCATCCTATGAATCATCCTCTTCACTTGATGTCTCTTGTTTAGCTTTACCCTTGGATGATGTGGCCTTGAATGCCACACTCTTCTTCTTGTCATCCTTCTTCTCATCTTTCTTATCCCTCTTTTCTTCCTTCTCATCATCATCTCTATAAGCATCATCAGTCATGATATCTCCCAAGATTTGGTTTGGTGTCATTGTGTTCAAACCGGTCCTCACTAGTAAGGTGACCAACATGCCAAATCTTGCGGGCAAACATCTCAAGAACTTATTGGAGAAGTCCTTGTCCTCTATCTTCTCACCAAGTGTTTTGAGATCATTGACAATCACTTCCATCCGATGGAACATGTCCGGCACACTCTCATCTTCTTTCATCTTGAAGCTTGCAAACTTCTCTTTGAGAATATATGCCTTTGCACCCTTCATGGCTTGAGTGCCCTCAAATGATTCTTCCAATTTCTTCCAAGCTTCATGAGCCATCTCAATATTCTTGATTTGCTCAAATGTTCTCACATCAATTGCATCATGAATGGCACTTAGAGCAATGTCATTATTTTGGAGAAGCACTTCTTCGGCCGCGGTGGGATTTTCCGAATCCTCAATCTCAACTTTGGTTTCTACCACCTTCCACACCTTTCTATTGATTGACTTGATATATGTGGTCATTTTTGACTTCCAATAAGAATAATTTGAGCCATGAAATTGGGGTGGCTTCTTGGTGTTGTTGATTTGAGCCATTTTAACACCGAAGGTTGTTAAGCCTCAAATAACGGTGACCTCGGCTCCAATACCACTTGAAAGGTCCTAATGGCTAGAGGGGGGGGGGGGTGAATAGCCTAATAAAATTTCTACAACAACACTTAATAAAATGGTTAGACAATTATGAGGCGAAGCAAGTGTTGCGCTAGCCTACTCAAAATGCAAGCCACCTACCACAATTCTAGTTTAGATAGTGTCTATTCACACAAAAGCTATGACACTACCCTATGTTAGTGTGCTCTCAAAGACTAACTAAAGAGCCACACCAAGCAAGCAAGCAAGCTCTCACAACTAGCTACACTAAAGAGCTTGTCAACTAGTTTGTGGTAAAGTAAAGAGAGTGATCAAGAAGGTTATACCGCCATGTAGATGAAGAAACCAATCAATCACAAGGATGAAAAAACAATGAAGACCAATCACCTCAGAATCAATGATGAACACAATGATTTTTACCGAGGTTCACTTGCTTGTCGGCAAGCTATTCCTCATTGTGGCGATTCACTCACTTGGAGGTTCACGCGCTAATTAGCTTCACACGCCAATCCCTCAATAGGGTGCCGCACAACCAACATAAAATGAGGATCACACAAGCTACGAGCAATCCACTAGAGTACCTTTTGGCTCTCTGCTGGGGAAAGGTCAAGAACCCCTCACAATCACCACGATCAGAGCTGGAGACAATCACCACCCTCCGCTCAACGATCCTCATTGCTCCAAGCCATCTAGGTGGTAGCAACCACCAAGAGTAACAAGTGAAATCCGCAGCAAA
The DNA here is from genome assembly GCF_019320115.1 of Miscanthus floridulus. NCBI lineage: Eukaryota > Viridiplantae > Streptophyta > Magnoliopsida > Poales > Poaceae > Miscanthus > Miscanthus floridulus. Next base: position 15,851,210 of record NC_089583.1, read on the forward strand.
ACACGAACACCAAGTGCCTCTAGATGCAAACACTCAAGCAATGCACTTGGATTCTCTCCCAATTTCACGAAGATGATGAATCAATGATGGAGATAAGTGGGAGGGCTTTGGCTAAGCTCACAAGGTTGCTATGTCAATGTAAATGGCCAAGAGAGTGAGCTTGAACCGGCCATGGGGCTTAAATAGAAGCCCCCACGAAATAGAGCCGTTATACCCCTTCACTGGGCATAACGTGGGCTGACCGGACGCTCCGGTTAGTTGACCGGACGCTGAACACCCAGCGTCCGGTCGCTCATAGTCAACCACGTGTCCCGACTTCAACTGTCATCTGCCTTGACTGGACACTATGCCTGAGTTGATCGGATGCTGAACACCCAGCGTCCGGTCGTTTACAGTAAGGTTCCAAAACCGACTTTTGCTAACCGGACGCATCCGGTCATGCTTGACCGGACCATGCCAGCGTCCGGTCACACTATGACTTCTTACTGTGCTGACCGACAACACGACCGGACGCAGCCCTTTAGCGTCCGGTCGCTGAGCATCCCAACGTCCGGTCCTTTGACCGACGCCAGCATCTTTGCGACCAACTCCATTTCACCTCTAACTTCTTCACCCTTGCTCAAATGTGCCAACCACCAAGTGTATCACCTTGTGCACATGTGTTAGCATATTTTCACAAACATTTTCAAGGGTGTTAGCACTCCACTAGATCCTAAATGCATATGCAATGAGTTAGAGCATCTAGTGGCACTTTGACAACCGCATTCTGATATGAGTTTCACCCCTCTTAATAGTACGGCTATCAATTCTAATTGTGATCACACTCTCTAAGTGTCTTGATCACCAAAACAAAATAGCTTCTATGGTTTATACCTTTGCCTTGAGCTTTTTGTTTTTCTCTTTCTTCTTTCCAAGTCCAAGCACTTGATCATCATCATGTTATGATCTTCATTTGCTTCACCACTTGGAGTGTGCTACCTATCTCATGATCACTTGATAAACTAGGTTAGCACTTAGAGTTTCATCAATTCACCAAAACCAAACTAGAGCTTTCAACTGTACCACTAACACAATTATGAGAGATTACGCTCTCTCCATGTGTATTCAATTAATCGTGGATATGTCTATATATCCTGATTCTACAAATACCCTATGATGCTTTCATGTATTTAGTTGCATGGTTTCCAAACAGAAACTCAATACTAAGGAGTGATGATGAAAATCTACACTCTACTTAGTGCAACATATATGAAAACTAAATAATTATGCAAATTCCTTCCATATCATCTAGGATCAATCTCATATTATATGTTGCATACAAAATAATTTTCTCTCTTGACCCCATCAAGATTAGGCACATTTGCCTTGATCATTCTACATTCAGGATGATGAGAAAATTATTATCAATTCTATTGGTCTTAACATCAATATGAGCCACCAAATTTCTTAAAGAAATTCAAGAATATACACGTGACTCCATTTGCCATTTTATGGACCATAAAGATACTATGTAATGCACATTTATGCATCTACAATGTTGTCCTAAATGTGTACCTTACTCATAAGGTACCACAAATTTGCCACACTCATCGCTCAAATTCTTCAATTTAGAGCAAACAATCTTGGATGTAGGATCTAATCTATTTATATGGAAATGTTTGGTTTCTATGGACTACATAATTAAGTATCTTATGTTAATACACATAATGGCCCAACTGAATCTCTCGTCGAGAGAATCAAGCTTGTTGTTTGATGACCCAAAGTAGAATTACAATTTACCAACATCTAGTTGGTGGCATGCGGATTTACACACTGCATCACAAATCCAAATTTATCAAACTATAGTCATATGGCTCCCTCCGTTGCAGTTAGTACATGGAAATTTGTCCCTATTGCCAAAACATTTTCCATCTACGAATCGGTAACGTTTTACATGTACTGATATTGCCACTACAACATACACTAATGGGCTTTGGAGGTCTACACGAGGTATCATTATCCATCATTCAATAATACCTCAGATCTCATCTTGGGGATTCATTCATTGCCCGTACACTGAATACATCTTTGAGGAAGATTCAAGGCATTAGGGGGAGATACTTACCATACATAGAATGCCAGGAATCAGAAAGAGAGTGTCATTATTGATATTCGATCCCCATATCCATGTACCAAGAATATGAACCAACAACTCAGAATATCTTATATTTGCAACACATTACAAATAGTTTGCTTAATGTATTTACTTGTCATAAAGTCATCACCAGATCTGATTCCCGTTGAATGTGCTAGAAAGAGTGGATGTACCTAATAAAACCACTAAACTTCTGAATCTCAATAAGAGGGAGAGACGTATAGCCACATGGGGATACAATTTCTTGCAAGCATTCTCAGATTAGGGGGAGAGAATTTTCTAAGACAATACATGCATATCAACATGAAGTTGATAGACACTATCGATATTTACTATCCAAAGCCTATGGATGTTTAACATCCAAAAGCCTAGCACAACTTGTGCACTAATTTAGGCGTTGGGTCATTGGAACACCCTAACTCTGCTATTATGGGAAATGACATAGAGCTCAAGGGGTAAACAGTTCCACATGCTTAATTGGTTCCATTGAATCAATCATACAAAAGACTACAAATTGTCGACATACTCATCAAAATTGCCATGCACCTTATCTGGATTCAGACCACAAGTCCTAGGCAGAGTGTTTAAACACTCATATTGGGTCAAGTAAATGTGGCAATTAAGGAGAATTGCTTTCACTCATTAGTGAGAAGTCATTACCCTATGGAAGCATTATGGATTTTTCAAATCCATAAGGTGGTGAAATAGTGAGAGCTTGTAGCACATGGTTTCATGCAGAAACCTATCATAACATACCCATTGGTATGTGTGGAAATTATGTTCCTATATCGATAACTGGCAGATGAAAACTAGTTTGGATAGATTCGGATTATAAGTCCCAAATGGACTTAGTATTCTGAATCAAAACACAAATCACAACATACATTTGTGTGCAACTCAAGTCACTCCATGACTTGAAATAGTCAAGTTTATTGTGGTACAACTGACTAGGTGAGTTCCTTCACAGAAGGATATCTCCCATCTTGATGATTTCGCCTGTGTGATCATAATAAAATTCCAATTGGATTTTGTACATCTCATGACACATATCAAGCAGGTACTCATCATATAAGACGAAATTTAAGATGTAACATTTGGGTAAAACCAAATTAAGCTTAAGTCTATAGCTTAAGTGTGTACATCAGTCATCTAATATTCAATTGATATTGTCTATCAATATCCAAATAATATTGGACAATCATACTATCAACACTATTGGTCATTCAATCCCTAAATATGAATCAATATCCATTCATACCCTACAATGACAACCTTAGTGCCATAAAGCGCTTTTGTAACTTGCATATCGCAATAGGCCTGATATTGTATCTGCAGATACTTGCTATAGCTTGAAATAATGCAACTTCTATAACACTGAAAGGTGGGAGTCAAAGAGGATATCCACACACACACACACACACACACACACACACACACACACACACACACACACACACACACACACACACACACACACACAAAGGATCTTGATTTATTGTTATATGAATTAAGATATGATCATAGTTGGCTATAGAGATATTGGCTATTTAATCCCCATAGAGCCAGATCACATACTGATGTTATAGTGGTAAAGTTCCCATAGGAGTCATCAAACTTGACTCTAGTGGCTACTTCCATTCCTCATTATGAAGTATTACATGAACATGTATGACTTCATTGAATGGTCACTTTTGATTCCATCGAATCATTAGCCATTATCTTCAAAGATAATGCAACTTATGTTGTTTGGATGTAAATATGTCACATAAGAGCAATATCACTATATTGCCTTCTAGAAATGTTTTATTCTCACGAAAGTGAGGAGATAAACACCTTGCAAACTAAATCAAGTGATAAATCCACTAGATTTATTCACAAAGTTCCTACCAATTTCCACATTTCACAATGTGTTATTGAGATTGGTATGCTATGACTTTGAGAGTTGCAAGGTTCAGGGGGGATTCCTCTTGAAACTATAATCTGTTCAAAACATCATATTGTACTCTTTTCCTCTATAAGTTTTTCCCCACACAGGTTTCTCATAGAAAGCTTTTAATGAGGCAATATTAATACACGTTTATATGTTATATCTCTTATTTTCCTCACCAGGGTTTTTATATAGAGGTATCTTAGATATATACATGTCATATCTTCTGTTTTTCCCACAGGGGTTTTTGAGAGGGTATCAAAGACATGTAATTCTAGTTATGATCATGAGATCATATTTATTGTTCTCTAAACTTGATATGGGTTTTCCTTCTGAGTTTTTCCGTATAAGTTTACAACGAGACAATAATCAACATATGTCATATCATTTTCTCCTTATTTTTTCCACTAGATTTTAAGGAGTTTTAATGGCATATCCACACATATTTCTCCGCATTTTTCCCACAGGGGTTTTGGAGAAATTAGCCACTACATTGATCTAAGTGATGGACGACACTATTGATTATGGGGAGTGTTATGATTCACTTTATTAGTGATCAACCACTCTCTTATAAGGCACCCCTTGAGAAGTGTCCTTTCACATGTATATATATGTACATCCATGGATCAATGAATAACAAGAATTTACACTCTTTTTTTTTTGTCTGTCTTGCTTTACATCAAAGCACTCATGCACTGAGCATAACCGCCGCCCCCGGCGGTGGATGCTGCGGCATGAGTCCGCGGCCAGCAGGCAAGGCGGTGACGCAACGCCACGCCACTCATAGCACAGCAGACATGGGACTGGGCACGATCAAACCCATAGGTAAGGTGAATGGTGATCATTACATGTTGCATATATGTATAAATAAATTTAATAAAATTCACACTCTGCTATCTGCGTTATCAAACTTCACCGTATCTTAATCTATTTCCGTCGTCCAGACTAAATCTAGGAAGCATTGTAGGAGTAATTAATAATAATATTAAGAACCTAAATTCACAGGAACCTCAAATATTTACATAATCACATTTGCTAGTTTTCAGTCGCCTGAAATCTCAGGCGATTAGTTCATACACTGCCTGCTGCTTTTTTGCTGCAAAGCTGACGTAAGCAACGAGATGAACATAACCCATGGCTAGCAACGTCGCGTGATGGTTTGCAAAAAGACAGGCACCTTAATAATAGCAATCCCCTCGCGTAATAAGTATCATTGTATTAATAGTGAAATATACTATCATCATAAATTTATTGGAGACACAAAATATTGATATTATTTTTTTATATACTCGATTAAACTTTAAAAATCATAGGTTTGGCTATTCTAAAAATAAGATGCACATTTATTTTAGAAGGGAGGGACTACCGGTTAGGGCTTACGTACAAGCAATCGTGCTGCTCCAACCTATGACCCCCAATCCACCAATTGACTACACTAGTTTGATTATAACGTAACCACTAACCAGGAAAGGACAGAGAGTGCCTTCTGCCCCAGTCATATCATCCGATCAAATGAGCTGACGTGGATGACATAGACAGTTCCAATTTTATCCAGCCGAACCGCCTCGTGTCAGCTGGTTATGCCAAGGCCTTCCTTGATCAGTGCCTCTCGTACACTTGCATCGGCAAGCCATCTTTCATCCGTAGCGTGAGGGCAAAGCGCCAGCCCCGGGCACTGGTCCTCGTCGCCGACGAACCGCAGGGACAACCTCTCAAACACGCAGGCGACGATGGACTTCATCTGCACGTAGGCCATCTCCTTGCCGAGGCACGTCCTCGGCCCGGCGTGGAACACCGGGTATTTGAACGGGCTCTCTGGCCGGAACACGCCGCCGCCGTCGAACCACTGCTCCGGCCTGAACTCCTCGCAGTCGTGCCCCCACACGTCCGCCACCCGTGCAACCGCGTAGGCGGAGTAGGTCACCTGCCACCCTCTCCCCACGAACGTGCCGTCGGGCAAGAACTCGTCGCGCTCGAAGCGCCGCGTGTTGATGGCCACCGGCGGGTACAGCCGCATGGACTCCGTGATGGCGGCGTGGAGGTAGTGGATGTCGCGCAGCTCGTCGAGGCTGAACGACGTCGGCGTCGTCGTGCTCGTGCCCGTGCTGACCGCGTCGGCGTCGGCGGCGGAGCCCGACGACGACTCTCGCACCGTGCGGATCTCGCGCACGATCCTGTCCTCCACGTCGGGCCGGCCAGACACCATAGTTTTAAATAGCGGGCTAAGGTGTTTAGCGATGTACCTCTAAATCAGCTAATAGCAGAGCTAAATCAGGCTATAGCGGGATATAGCGACTAAATTGTACATGAACACAAATAGCGGCACCCTGTCTTAAAAGGCTATAACGAGAGATTTAAAATATCAGCGCCGACGAGGTGGTGTCGCGGCCGGCTAAGAGCAAGTTGGTTACCGCGTCCCGGAAGCTCTCGTCGCTGTGCTCTCGCCGCGCCGCGAAACGCGACACGAGATCGTCGCTGCGCGCCAGCCCGGCCTCCAATCTCTCCCTGCGCTCGCGGAAGATCCTGTTGGTGTAGTCACGGATCTTGCCGAGCGCGGCGCGCATCCGCCTCTCCGGTTCCGCGTTGAGCAGCCGCTTGACCCACCACAGCGACCTCGGAAGTGACATCAGCCGGACAATGAGGACGTTTTGCGCGTCGTCGAAGGCGCGCATGAACTCCACGGCGGAGCTCTGGGTGCCCTCATGGTCGGCGAGGCACGCTGGGTCCTCGTCGAAGGCAACGCTGCAGATGTTGTCGAACGCGAAGCGCTCGAACACGTCCTGCACGTCCAGAGTGCGCCAGTCCCGCGCCGCGCGGCCCAGCAGCGGCAGCAGCCGCTCGGCGACCTCGAACCGGACGGCGTCGGCGATGAAACTCCTCAGCGAGCGCGTGCTGAACTCGTGGCTGGCGTCCTTGCGCTGCTGCAGCCACTGGTCGCCGTCGGAGTTGAAGATGCCGCCGCCGAGGAGGTCCTCGACCATGGACACCGTGGCCTCGCCCTTGGGGTAGTTGCTGAAGTTGGTCTTGAGGATGTGCTCGATGTTGGCCGGGTTGGCGGTGATGAGTCTGATGACGCCGCCGCCGAAGCCGAGGGCCTTGTAGGACATGGTGTGCGTGGGGGAGAAGAGCCGCATGGCGATTCAATTTTTGGCGCGTGAGTGAGTCGAGTCGTGGAAATTGATGACACTACTACAGTTTTATTTATATTTACAGGGGCAGTTCATGCGCAGTGCGGTTTCACCGGCCACCACTACCACAAACGTGGCTACAAATGGTTGATTTATAGGTATGGTTCGTCAACTGTTCCTATAAATCAGATTTATTAGGATAGCTGATGATTTATAGGGGTGGCTGCATATAGAGCCTGCCTCTACAATACGTTTCCAAAAGTTCATGAATCCTAGAAAAAAACATTTTTTTAATCCCAAGAGGTCCTCACAGGTCATCCACCTGCCCACGACATTTTCTTTCTCCTCATATTTGGACTCCAAAAATTGCGCACTTCACGGCAATCGGGATTCAATCCCTCGACCTCTCCCTCGCGCAGTACTCCTCTAACGACTATACCTCACACTTAGCTGTGTCTATAATGGATTTTCTTTCTATCGTATTATCCTCAACCGAATTTAAATTGATTGTTTGAGACCCTAAACAAAATTAAATAAAAAAGTTGTCAACTACCAAGTTGTATAACTTTTTGAGATCTACAACTTTTATTTTTGCTGTTTGTCCATCCGAGGTCGTTTAAAAAATTCAAATTTTGAATGTAAGAAATTCAAATATAGTTTTCTCTGACAAGATAGCTTCAAATAAAAAAATTGTCAACTACAAAGTTGCATAACTTTTCGAGATCTACAACTTTTCTTTTTGTTGTTTCTCAATCTGAGTTCGTTTGAAAAATTCAATTTTCAAATGTGAGAAATTCAAACATAGTTTTCTTTGACAAGATGATCTCAAATAAAAAAGTTATCAACTACAAAGTTGCATAACTTTTCGAGATCTACAGCTTTTGTTTTGGTTGTTTCTCTATCCGAGGTCATTTGAAATATTCAAATTTTAAATTTGAAAAATTCAAACATAGTTTTTCCTTGACAAAAGGACTTCGAATCAAAAAGTTTTCAACCACAAGTTCTATAACTTTTTGATATCTACATCTTTTATTTTGGTCATCTTTTCATGTACTTTATTTGAATAATTCAAAATTTGAATTTCAAAAAATGACTACAAACAACATTTTGAAGCAGCAAATGATTTTAGCTGAAAAAAGTCATGAAAATAAAAGTTGTAGCACTCATTAAGATCTATAACTTTTATTTTGGTCATATGTTCATCCGACAAAATGGTAGTATACATTGTTCATAAATTTACATATCTCATAGTTTATGTGAAACTATACGAAAGATATGTAAATTCGTGAACAATTTTCGGATGAAGAAAGGGCTAAAATAAAAGTTGTAGATCTTGATCAGTTCTACAACTTTATGTTCATGATTTTTTTATTTAAAATCATTTACTATTTCAAAATATTGTTTAAAGTTGCCATTTTTTGAAATTCAAATATTGAATTGATAATACGAAGTCACATGAAAAGATCAAAATAATAGCTGTAAGAAAACAATAAATTAATAAAGCATGATTTTAGAAAACTTTAGGAAAAAATCATCAAATTTGAAGTTAGTACGAGGGAGAAAGACTAGTTATAAGTTTTAGCCAGAGATTAAAAAGGAGAAATTAGACTTATTCAATAATTTAAAAATTAAATTTCTAACAGTATTTTGAAATAGTAAATGATTTTAAATGAAAAAATTCTCAACAGCAAAGTTCTATAACTTTACGAGATCTACAACTTTTATTTTGACCATTTCTCCTTCCGATGTCATTTAAAAAAATTCAAATTTTAGTACTTAACTTTTATTATTCGGCGTCTATTTGTAGAGACGGCTCTATAACCATCCGATTTATAGGGGCGGCTTAGGGCCATTTTTTAGAGGCGCGGCGGTCTGCGAGCCGAGCTCACGCGTACGCGCGCACGGAGGTGAGGCCGGCAGCGAGGCGTCCTTGCACGCACGCGCACGTGGTGGCGCAGCTGGCGGCGAGGCATGCTCGTGCGGATGCCCACGGAGGCGCGGCCGGAAACGAGGCGAGCTAGAGCAGACGCGTGCTCGGAGGCGTGGTCCCGCGCGTACGCCATGTGGAGTCCCGGCCAGCGGCGAGGCATGCTCGCTCGTACGCCCGCATGGAAGCGGCCGGCCTGCTGGACGTCGGGGGCGGCATTGGCATCGCGTCGCCGGCCTCCTCCTCCTCCTCCTCCAGCTCTAGGACCTCCAGGTCGGCGAGCCTGGGCACGGCGATGACCACGAGCCTGTCGCGGACCAGCAGCGCCGCGGCGTCGCCCGAGGCCCTGAAGAGGGCGTCGTCGTCATCCAGCGGTGGGTCGCCGGCGGCGTCGGCGGCAGGGGACGACAACATCGACCAGCGCGCGGAGCTGTTCATCGCTAACTTCTACAGGCAGATACGGATGGGCGGCAGCTACCCGAGGGTTCGGTTCGGCTCGACCTAGGGGTCGATGGAAACACGAACCGCTAGTACCCTCTTTTCTTTGGGGTCGACCCGCCCCGACCCGTTGTTGATTTTGAGGAGCGGACAGTATTTGCAAATGGGTCGCCCCGCCCCCTTTGCAGATATATATTCCACCACTTTCTTAATCTTAAATAATTTAGAAGGTAATAAATGAAAGAGAGAGAGTAAGAAACGGGATGAGAGATTCATGGCCACCTCCACAAACCGATCTCCTACTCTCGTCTCTCGCAAGTCCGAACACAAAGGGCTTCTTGTGGGGGACCTTCACTACTGTCATCAAGTTCCTTTTTTTTTATGGATACGACCAGGCGTGGGGGGACGATGAGTCCCCACCTGATATATCAATCGTCACTAATATAATCCCAGTCAAGCTGGTGGTGGAGGGCCCTAGCCTAGGCAGGAAGTGCCTATGGTCAGTCGAGTTTCACAGGATATGAGAGGGGTAGGAGTTTACATAGGGAACATTTCACACCACATTTGTACAACAGGTTTCACCCTCGCCGGGAGGCGACACCTCCAGACTCTAGCTAGCTTCCTTATTGATGATGATGAGGCACGACTGGTATAAGCTAGTATGTATAACTGTGCCGGCCGTAACTAGGCGGACGACGGGGCACCAAGGTGCTTCACCGTTTTGGAGGTCCACCAGTTTGGCGCTGGTGACGCTGTCCACCTTGTCGCCGTTCTTGACGAAGACAAAGCTCGGCACACTATGCCAGAAAGCAACGGTAAGTCAGCCAGCGTCACGGATAAGTAGTACAGACGGTTGGGCACCCGTCACTAGTACTGTTCACATCACAGACGTAAATTTACATCTTGAGCCGTCACTAAGGCTATCCGCACCGCAGCCTGTAAACGGACCTGCGCGTCCGCACCGCGCGTCTGCAAAGCAGCCGGTAGCGGTAGCGTACCGGCTCCACAGGCCGCCGCTATTTCCAACGGCTGCGCGCAGGCGCGCTAAAACACTGTAGCGAGCTGAGAGAGAGAGAGAGTTAGGGAGAGAGAAAGGGGAGGGAGGGGAATAAAATATGAAGTAGTTGGTATAGAGTATGGGATAGAGATAATATGGGTGCGGGAAAAATGTGTATAGAGTAGAGAATCTCGATGACTAGGATGAATATTCCTTTTTAGAGATGAAAATAGAGGTGGACGAGTGCGAATAGCCTAATTTGTGCATGAGCGGTTATTGGTTAAAAAAAGAGAGCTAAGAATCACTTTGGTTCGGAGCACCACGAAGTTACTGGTGCTCGCACGTCGATGTCGACCTTCAAGAATACAGCACCAGGGTAGCTGCCGGCGTGTTTATCGAAAACCGGGCCGATCATGCTGCAAGGACCGCACCCGGTGGCAATGAATTCGATCACCGCCGGTTTGCCGGTGGCCTTGGCCTCCACCATCTTGCTGTCGAACTCCTCCTTGCTGCCGCACGAGATCACGCCCATCGTCGATCGGCCTTCTTAACTTCGTGCGGCTTCTTGCCTTTGTTACGATGATGAGCGGCTTAGGAGTCCCTATTTATAGCAAGGGAAGGACGCAAATGTACGCTCGCATCGTCCCTTGCTTCACCATATGGCCTGCTCCATTTGTTAAGGGCGCATGTTTAGTTGACATCTCTTTGCTAAAGTATCATGTCAAAAAGATGTGACTAACAATTTGCTCATCAATGTCAAAAAGATGTCGGCCCACCATTATTTTTTCGACGGGTTTGCCGTATGCTAGAGAGTTCGTCAAGCCAAACAGGCTACTAAGGTTTTGTGGAGTGAAATGGTGAGGGATTCCAAAGAGAGCATCGGGTAGTAAACAATATCCCCTCTGACCGAGAATAAACCTACATCTAGATTAATTTGAATGGGCAAACTAGTGTGGCTAAAAATTACACTGCTACCCTGTAAAGAGAGTTTGTCATTTATAGACCATGAAGAGTCTTAGTGCGGGGTGAACGAGGCATGCCTTAAATGAGTGGACGAGGGAGCTTCTGGTGTCTAAAGTAGCCTCCGTTCCCTTTGTTTTGGCCTTTTTCATCGACATTTTTATTTTATTTCGTGCATGGTCTCAACTTGTGGCTGTTAGGAGTTCTCGATACAGCTGCATATTGATTTGAGAGTTAAATGCATCAGAGATCCATTAACTTGTTAGAGGATTTCAGTTGAGTTCATCAACTTTTAAAGTGGTTTTTTTGAGTCCATAAACTTTTAAAATAATTCACTGCAGTCCATACATATTTACTTAACCTTAAATTCAAAGCACATTTATAGAAAACCCCTTACCATACGCATGCAGGTGTATGCACGGCTCTCTGCGCACATGCCCCAGGCTGACCAGGTTGCGGTGGCGCAGCCGGCTCATGCTGGCGATCTCCGAGACGAACTCGCGCAGGCCCTGCCGCGAGTCGTGGGACACTTTCTTGACGGCGACCTCGACGCCGCCCGGCCGCAGCGGGAGCACGACGCCGAAGCCGCCGCCGCCGATGACGTCGCGGAAACCCCTGGTCGCGGCGTGCAGGTCCTTGTAGCTGATCCGGTGAGGGCCGTACTCGACCTCCCAGTCCTCCAGCTCCTCGGCGAACCGCCGGCGGCGCCAGACGCCGCGAGGAGCACCACGACGGCGAGGAGGATGAGTGATAGGATCAGCGGCAGCTCCGTCGCTTTCTTGTGCCCAGACGGCGGAGGGAGCCGCGGCAGCCGCCGAGGCGGAAGCTCCAGCCAAGGACGTAGTGCGAACTCGATGCGGCGCCGTTCGCGGCCGAGAACCCGACGTACGTCTGGTCCGCCACCGCCGACGAGAGGTTGACTTCGCAGGACACGAGTGGGACTCGCGGCCTGGGCACGCGACTGCCGCCGTCGACACGGTCACCTCGAGGCGCGTGGTCGAGCCGTCGTACTCGATCCACACCTGCAGGAGCTTCCCGCTGGCCAGGGTGACGTCGACGGACCCGGCGGACTTGGACGCGACGGACTTGAGTCCGTGGACGTCGACGCCGACGTGGTTGTCGTTGATGTCGTCGAACTCCGCGTCCAGCGCCGTGTCGAGCTCGACGGCGACGACCTGGCTCGTCGTCCCGTTGCCCACGTTGTCCGACGTGTTCAACAGGCCGATGTACTTCCCCGTGACGGCCCGCGCCGGGCCGGCCGCGGACGGCGCGAGCGCGAAGGCCAGCCCGTGGCCGTGCGCGTCCGGGTACCGCGGCAGGATGGCGGCGACGAAGGTGGTGGAGAAGGAGAGCGGCGCGCCCGTGGCGGCGTCCTTGAAGCGCAGCGGACAGGAAGGGTATTTGAGGTGGTATTGATCAGTTCATTCAGTTCGGAAAATTTTAACGTGGCCGACTGTTTAGAAGCTTGCTGCCGCGTGGCCTCGCGCGCTCGGCCGGACAGGAAGGGCTCACCGGCGTCGAGGGCGGCGTCACGCTGCTCCAGCGCATGGGCACGACGGAGAGCACCATGCCCACGCCCATGCCACGGGATGACCTCGATCTGAGGGCCCAGCCACTGCTGCGACGTGCGGAGCGCGTACCTGTCCTGCTTCGGCTTCATCAGGGGGTCCAGCTCGCCGAGCTTCTTGACGAGCATCATGTAGGAGCTGCCGTCCAGGATGTGGTACGAGCTGGCGCACGCCGAGGCCAAGGGCCAGGTGCGGCGCGGCCACCGCGTGTGGCAGATCGGCTTCGGCTCTGGGTTCAAGTGCAACAGCGCCGTGTGGCGCGCGCTCCGCGACGTGCGGGCGCTGTCGTCGGCGCACAGAGCAAGAGCTCTTACGTACGATGACTGAAGGGTGAGTGCGTAGAAGATAAATAAAGGTAGGAGGTTTTCTATAAATATGCTTTGAATTTAAGGTTAAATAAATAGGTATGGACTGCAGTGAACCATTTTTAAAGTTTATGGACCCAAAAAATCACTTTGGAAGTTGATGGACCCAACTGAAACATCCTCACAAGTTAATGGATCTCTGGTGCATTTAACTCTTGGGGAAAAAATTGTGTAAAAGTGTGTTTATTTTGGAATGGAAGGAGTACGGTGCAAATGAGGGCTCCTACTTATATACAAGACATTAAGATTTATTTTGTGGGTCTGGAGAAGAAAAATATGTAAAAATAACAACGTCGCCAACAATCTGTAAATAAATTCGTTTGTGAAATGGGTGTTGCTTCTGCTCCTCGAAAGTACTCTGAGACTAACAAGGGTGGTAAGTTTATGGGTGATGCTCAGAAAACTTGTAGGAAAGGGGAACTGAGGAGGGCAGGGGTGACAAAGTCCAAATACCAGATACCTTTGAGGACTCTGATACTAAAAGAGAAACTCTGAGTGTTAGATTGAGAAAAAATGATGCTTATGGTGATGGTGGCCAGGGACGTTCCAAGGAAAATGATGGAACTCTGGATCAGCAAGTCTGGTACAGGGAAGAACGTACAGATGAGCTTCCTGATAAATTATTGGGAAAGCATTCTGCGGATGGTTGTGGAACTATTAAAGATTCTGAAAATGTGTTGGTTAGTAAAGAGGCTGATAAAGTTCCTGGTCAGAATTTGGGCACCTGAAATCTTTTTACCAGGTGATCACATTGTAAACACTCAGGAAAGTGTGGTCTCTGCGTTGACTGAGAGGGCTATGGTTGAGGATCTAGCAAAGGGTGTCATACAAGAGTAGAAGAGTGATGGTTAAGTAGCAGTTGCTGATGAGCATCATCAAGAAAGGAGAAGAAGTGATAGATTGAAGAAGGAAATTGCCATGACTGCTCGAGAAAAGATAGAGATTATGGCCAAGAAGAGGAATCTGGAAGGTTACACAACTGCCCATTCTATACTTTCTGATTTATCTCATGATGATTTACATGCTATGTCTAAAAAGATGGAGGTGGTTATTGAAAAAGATAGTTCTCATTCCTTTGATGTGCTTAAAGAACTAGAAACTGCAAGAATTAATTTACTTAATAAGCAACAAAAGAAACTCTTCTAATGTTCACGTAGAGGAAATAGTTGAGGAAAGAGATGATAATGAGTCTTTACAACTCGAGTGGATGCATGAGGAAACCTCTGAGACAGAGGAGTTTACTCTTTTGCAATCCAGAAAAAAAAAGAAAGGGTCAAGAAAGACCAAGAAGTTAACTCCTTTGAAGGTTAAAGGCAAACAAGCACAGGAAGATCCTAGCTTGCCAAAAAAGAAAGGTAAAAGAAAATATGATAGATGAATATACAAGGTTTAGTATGGAACTGAAGAGGCTTAAAAAGAAAAGGAGCCTCTACATTCTTAAAATCTCTAATCTGTCAATATCAATTTCACTTTATTGGTCTTTAAGAGACCATGTAAGAAGTTTGTGAGGACTCTCTGTTAAGAAAGTTTGATACCAATCAGGATTGCCTTTGGATTTGGAATACATCTAAATGTAAGTCTAGGGGTATTTTGGTTGGTGTTAGAATAGATATCTATGATGTTGTGTCTTTTAAACAAGGGGAGTTCATGATACAGCTGAATCTATGGGATAAACAAGCAAGAATGAAATGGAATCTCTTAATTGTTTATGGGGCTGCTCAAGAAGAGGGGAAAATGACTTTTCTATCTGAATTGTCCAACTTCTGCTCAATCAATCAAGAACCTATGCTAATAGGAGGTGACTTTAATATCATAAGATATGCTAAGGAGAAGAGCTCTAATAATGGTGTGGACAAGCATACTGGTCTTATAACACCTTCATCAATTTCCTTGAGCTGAGAGAACTAGAAATGAGTGGAGGGGTATATGTATACTTGATCTAATAACCATGATCCTCCCACAATGGAAAAGCTGGATAGAATACTGATTACTAGAACATGAGAAGATATTTTCCCACAGCCAATGGTTAGAAAACTCCCAAGGGAGATATCAGACTATAATCCTCTAATTATCTTTTCTAAAACAAGTAAAAAATTGCCTCATATTCAGTTTAAATTTGAACTTAGTTGGGTTGATAACCCTGATTTCAAGCTGAACGTTAAAAAGATCTGGAACACACCATGTAATGCCAAATCTTCTCGGGATAGATTTCAACAAAAGCTCAAACTAGTCAAACAATACTTTAAAGGATGGGGTTTCGGTTTACAAGGAGAACTAAGGAAAAATAGAAAACCGATACAAAGTGAGTTGAGTGAACTGGAAGAGCAGGAGGAAACTGTGGGGTTGTTGCCCCATCAGTTGGAAAGGAAAGTATGGTTGCTAGGGGAGAATTTGAAGTTGTTAGAACAGGAGGAAACATACTGGTATAATAGGAGTCACGAGATATGGCTCCTAAAAGGAGATAATGATACAAAATATTTTCACAAATGTGCAAGTGGGAGAAAGAGAAAAAACACAATCTTTTTACTTGGAAAATGAAGGACCAGAAACGGCGACCAGAGGAGGGGGGGGGGGGGGGGGGGGGGGGTTGAATGGAAGCCTCAAATTTCTTTCGAAACTTTAAGCCGTTGTTCCAAAATCATGACCCAAGAGCAAAGGCACTAAAGAACGGTACGATCACATGCCAACGGGTGGCTGGAAACCTTTGGCAACGACCAAGAGGTACAACAGATCAACCGAGAACCGACGAAAACAAGTGCTCGAAAGAACGAGAGAAAACAACACAATCTGCACAGGCTCGGACTGTCTGCCGTAGGGAGTCCGGACCATCCGCGGGTCAGGTCCCGGACTGTCCGGCGTTCAACTCCCGAAAACTGAATGATGAGAAACAATTCTAATCTAGGCAGAAAGAAGAACGGCGGACTGTCTGCAGTTGAATCCCGGACTGTCCGCAAGTCAAACACCAGAAAACGAACTTGCTGAAACAGTTCTGGACACGCTTCAGCAGCAGCCCCGGACTGTCCGCGGGTAGGCCCGGACTGTCCGGCGTTCAGAGCAACAAAGCACGACCAAAAGAAGACCTTCTGCTCGTGATGTGAACAGTAACAATGGACTGTCCGGGGGTCAGGGGCGGACTGTCCGCTAGTCGCGAAATCATCACGAACAGAGTCACCCCAAAAACGCCCGAACCTATCCCGATTTGCGACCAAATCAAAACCAATTGCAACCAAATTTTAACCACATGGTCACAAGGCAATATGTGAGCTACCTCTAGGAGATCATCGACCAATTTGAAGGTAATCAACGGGAAATTAGATGAACACGAAAAACACCGGTTTTCCAACCCTAGAGCTTGATTCGCCCCTATCTATGAACTCGTGAGGAATTAGATGAAATTCCTCGGTGGAAAGGCTCAACTCACGTCCTAGTTCATCTCAGTGCAAAAGGAACAAATCAAAACGGTCTCAAAACGACGAATCAAACCACACAAGAGAAGGGAGAAAGGAACAACGCGAAGAACACAAATGTGATTCACAAGAACAACTCACAAATCAAATCCCAGAGGACACGAGGAGGTTAGGGCCTCCATTCCCGCTGCAATCTTTGGTTCTTACACAAATTCTCCAATTTATGGACCTCTCTCACAAGAAAACCTAGGGGGCAAACCTAGAGAAGGATGAAGAAAAATAAAAGAGGTGAGGGAGATGGGAGCTCCCTCATCATATTTAACAGGGCTATTACACAATCCCAGTTTTGTCCTTAGATATTTTTGAGTCGAATCACTTAACCCGAGGGCACTATGGTCCAACCTGAGGTAATCTTCATCCGACAGCCACCGCGC
This sequence comes from Miscanthus floridulus, assembly GCF_019320115.1. Lineage (NCBI taxonomy): Eukaryota > Viridiplantae > Streptophyta > Magnoliopsida > Poales > Poaceae > Miscanthus > Miscanthus floridulus. Next base: position 15,868,495 of record NC_089583.1, read on the forward strand.
CCTTCATGAGATAGCTTCGCCTCGACGCGAACTCCTCGATGCCGCCACGTGCCGTTCGTTCCTCCTCGGAACCTCCACCCGGGTTTTGAGGCCCAAACTCGTGAAACCGGCCACCGATGGTTTTGAGGCCCAAACCACCAAACCGCCCACGAGTAGCGTACTCCATACGCATCCCCCGCCACTCAACACGTGCCACCGCCGTCCTCGACCGGCCGGCCACCAAGTCCTCCTGAGCCCCGCACGACTCGCATGTCTGCCGTCTTGACTCGGTCAACATGGTCACTCCCATATACACTTGCGCTTGTCGATGTCCCAGATGTCAGCCACCACGGCTGGTCACCCGGCCTCCTGGTCCCTCAATCCAAGCCTCACGTCCATCCTTCATCGCTCCTGGTCCATCGGCACGACACGTCCCTACTTGACCTTCACCTCGCCGTCGACCACCGCCTCCGAGCTCCACACCTGCACACCACAAGCCAAGAGACATGTTGCATAACACACTCACGCCATGGTTAGTGGCAAACTCAACCTAGGTCGTGGATCACGTTGACAATCACTTATCACAAAACGAACTACAAGGGCACATATCAACCTTGTGTTCGTAGAAAAAGATGGTGTTATTATTCAAGGGGTGAGAATCTTTTAAAACATGCTACTATAGAGAAAGGTTAGAATCTCGAGGCAACCCATATCTAGGCACAGGTATATGGAGGTTTGCCCTAGGTTTTACATGTGGGTACAGTTATACACCTCTGCTGAGTTTTCATCAAAAGCATGAATGTTCTCGGACGATGTTTTGGTTGTTTTACTTCTAATTTTAGAGAAGTGAGAGCAAACGGTTAAATCACAAATACCTATTAATCACCTCCTTTGCATCCACCAAACACTTATATTGGAATAAGCCCTATGAGTACAATCCTATTCACGATACTACCGTTAAGTTGTTTTTAGGTGCTAAAGACTTGGTGATCACTCAAGCCAAACTTGAGTGAAGTCGACGGTATAGCAGAGCAGGGGGATGGACATCCTCCAACAGCTATGGTTAACTCTGATGTAGCGAGCATACGTGAGCGGAACAGTAGAATATGTGTTGTGTATTTGAGTTGGGACCATTAGATTTAAAGGTTTGATGATACTTGATGGGAGTGTACATAGTGTGTGTATCTACGACTTGATCCCACTGTTAAGCTGCGCTAGTATTGTTCATGGGTGATGACTCTATGCACTAGTAGAGAAACGACCTTTCATTCCATGGCCAAAAAGTATTTAGTCCCGGTTTAAAAATTACAACCGTGGCTAAAGGGAGGACTGGACCTTTAGTCTCGGTTTGTAATAAAAACTGGGACTAATTCTACCCTTTAGTCCCGGTTGTAACGGTTACCGAGGTGTGTCAGAGGCACGTCAGTGTGAGAATCTTTAGTCCCGGTTTGAGACATGAACACAGACTAAAAGTGTGACTTTTAGTCCCGATTTGAGACACGAACCTGGACTAAAGATACCTTTAGTCCCGGTTTATGTCTTAAACCCGGACTAAAGGCGTCTCCAAACTGAATTTAAAAGGAAAGCGTATCTTATCTAAGTTAGATGTGTGGTGGTAGGTGAGATGGTAACACGTGCAAGAGCTGAAGTGGGAGGTCATAGGTTCGAATCTCTACAGCTGCAACTTTTTTTTACCCAATAAACACCTCTACTCCCGGTTGGAGGAACCGGGACTAAAAATCAAGACCTTTAGTCCCGATTGCATAGTCCCGGTTTCAAAACTGGGATTAAAGGGGGTTGAGAACCGGGACTACAGCTAGGTTCTCTACTAGTGATGGATCCTTCTACGACCATCGAGTTAGCGTCACGTTGGTCGAGAAGATGACACATGGTGCTAGCTAGATGGCTGGGGTGGAGCCCTTGCTGGGCTCACCTTTGTTACTAACTTTTGTGCCTAGTGGTTGTGAATTTTTATGGGCTATTCACCCCTCATCAATTGGTCCGTCCAGTCGGTCATTGAAAGGATGAAAAGATGATGAACTACCTCATTTCTCAAACCAAACATCCTATAACACTGGTAGAGAACATAGCTTTACTCCCGGTGGGGAACCCCCTCTAGTCCCGGTTCCCCACCCGGGAGCAAGCATCCGGGACTAAAGGGGGGTCCTTTAGTCCTGGGTCAGGAACCGGGACTAAAGGGGGACCTTTAGTCCCGGTGGGTAACATCAACCGGGACTAAAGGTGCCTCCTGACATGCCACGATGGCCGGTACCCTTTAGTCCCGGTTGGTAATACGAACCGGGATTAAAGGTTTTTTTCTTTTTTCTTTTCTTTTCATTTTTTTGTTTTCTTTTCAAAATAGGTTTTCGAAGTCGTATTGTACGCTACTAATTATACATTTATACACGCGTATAGTATATTTCGGTTCAAGCACAATGAACGTATTAAATTACACAATTCAAGCATAGAAATATATATATATATGCATGCATGCATCATATATATATTTACATGCATGCATGCATATGTGTATTTTACATTATATTATTTTATGTGCATATATTACAAAAGATTGCATTACAGTTGTTGTGATATAACAAGTTTCCTCTCATCCTCTAGCTTGGCTTCAATGGCAGTATTGGGTCGAAGTAGAACTCGCCCTTGGAATCGATGACCTGCTCATTAAAAAATCCGGCTATAGACTCTTGAATTGCTTTGATTTGGTCTTGCCGTATGACCTTTTCCTCCAACCATCGAGCCTACAGGTTTGAATTAAAGGAAAATAAATTAATATATGTACAAAAAAGAGAGATATATATATATAAAGACATAGTAACACAATCAATAATAATAATTAAATGAATATATAATTTATTTTTAACGTACTTTGAGTCTCTTTGTAGGAGTTCTTTGGGAGACCACCTTGATAAACTTGCAAACATAGTAACCACAGTAGTTGTTTCCCTGTTCCTGCCTTAGACACCATTTTACGAGAAAAAGATTTGTCATCCAATCTGATGATCTGGTGAAAGCTATATGTTTAATTAATAAAGATGATGCGATTCAGGGGACTTACTTTCAAAGGGATTACATTCAGTGGCGCTTTGCATTTTTCCATGTGTTGCTTCTCAATAAAGGTTTTCCAAACACTGCCCAATAAAAAATTTGCCACGTCATCAGATATAGTTAATCATCATGTTTGTGTGTATATATAGTTGCTAGAGATACCGAAATTACCTCTGGATAATATCTATCATATCTTGTTAGTCTTGTTGTGGTTTTCTCATCGAGTCATAGATTATCAAGTGACTTTTCACCAGATCGATGTCCATCAATATCTAGTGATTGCTGCCTGTGTTTATAGGATATAACGCATAACACTCATTAATTAACTAGAATCAACATATGAGCCATTAAGGATAATCGACATTATTAACACTCACTTGAAGTTGTAGGAAAAGAGTATATCCTTCTTGTGGCGTTGGTTCACTAAGAAGTTCATGAGGTTACTCTCTGACTCAGACTTCCAATTAGTCTTTGGAGTAACTGGGTCTTTGAATACTATATGGGGATCAACAAAACTAATTTCATTGCAGCCTTCCTTTCTGAGCTCTGTCATTGTAAATCTGCATATATATAGTACTTGTTAGGATAATTTATATGTATATACACACATATGATGAGTTTAATAATAGATCGAAAGAATTATTACTTACAGGCAATAGCAGCTAATGATAACTTTGTCCAGAGAGGTCAGGTAGCATAGTTGATGAAATTCTGCAAAGTCAACATACATAACATCATCGCCACAGAACCAATGTTCGTCTCTAATTCTGACACCAACACAGAAGTCTCCACCGGTAGACGCCTGCATGTACCACTTGTTTAGCAGGTACATTTGCGTCCCCAGATCAGATAAGGCTTGAGGGTTGTATAGACTCTGGCCTAGTACAAATTTTTTCTTCCAAATATCAACCTCCGCCACACTCTCAATGTTTCCATCACCAAACATCTGGTAAAGGTCGAGACCAGTCTCATCAATAAATTCACCAAGGTGATCCAAATCGACATCCGGAGGTATGTTTGCCTGATGCATTAATCCTAAATTCGAACCATATTCATTACCAACAACTAGCGGGGGGACTGATTGGTGTGATTGTTGTCCGAGTTATGCAACTCCTTTCCCTGCCCGCTTCTTTTTCTATGCCGCCTCAATTGACTTGGTGAGAGTGCGGTCATAGTCCGTTAACGTTGATTTGGACGGCTTACGAGATTCTCGTTGTTGTTGCTGGTAAGAAGCCACCTTTTTTCTTAGAATATCTGGAGCTACGAAGAAGTATGGTTTCTCCGGGTTTCTCCTTGCTTCTTGATTCTTTTTAAGTTTGTCATAGAATCTGGACATATCTTTTTTATATGCATCAGTTACTTCTTCCTTCTGTTCAGATATTATTTTGGGAATAGCCCTTGGTTTCACGGTGGCTTTCTTTGCCGGCGGGGACTGGTTCTTCGTTTGCGGGGCTGGCCTCTTGGTACTTGGCTTCTTGGTAGGCGGGGGCGGGGGAGGCGTTGGAGACCTCCTTGGAGGTGGCGGCTGCGGCGTTGGAGACCTCCTTGGAGATGGTGTGGATGCAGCCTCGCCTTCCAACACATTGTCATCGTACAGAGCACTATGATGATCTGGCGATTGAACAATTGGATTTAGGTTGGGGGAGGATCTGCTACAAAAAAAGGAATGACATATTATTATGAGCAGATTGTTAATTATTTAAGCCAATATAAATTAATGATGTAGTGTTTTCATCCGTACCTATGGTGAGGTAGTTCAGGAGGAGGTGGAGGCGACATCCCGGGAATGATGATGTAGCGCTTGCGCCATAGAATGAATGTCTTCTCTGCTTCTCCTAGAGTCTTCTCACCATCACCTCCAGGAATGTCAAGAGGCAAATCACTAAAACCTTTTCAGCTTTATCTACCGAGATGGTAGCATATCCTTCTTAGATTATATTCCCATGAATCCTTGGTGTCTTGGTTCGGTCGATAGGATTAACAAGACCGATAGCCACCTTGATTGTGGAATTCCCCTTCGGAATGTGTAGCTCACACGATGTAAAAGGTTCAGTGATGTCATCCACAGGGAAGCGCAGTCCTGTGTCCCCTTGATTTGGTATCTCTGTGGAAGCGCAGCTGCTTTTCAACTGAACAGATTGGCTAATGTTGATTCCTGGCTCTGATGTCTGCTTGCTTGCACTCACTGCTATTTGCACTTGCGTTCTGATTTCCTCCTGCATTCTCGCTTCAAGGTTTTTTTCCCGCTCCTGTGCTTCACGCACCGCTTCCTCCAACCTCTGGAGCCGCTGTGCCTCTTCTTCCTTCTTTCTCTGGCGGCTTCTGTAGGAAGGTCTGTCCTGAGGGAATCCATGCTCCCACGAGACACTTCCTTTGCCTCTAGTTCGGCCACCGTGTTCAATAGTCCCGATGGCGTATGTCAGTTCATCCTTCTCTCTGTTGGGCCTGAACGCACCACTAGAAGTAGCTCTCTGAGCATAAAACAATCTTTCTGCTGCTTCTTGTAGTCTTGCGGCATAAACGCACTTCCCTGTCTCCTGGTCTAGTGTTCTCCCATGAGCGAAAAACCAATTCTTTGCACGCTCTCCCCACTCGAGTGATTCTGGTGTGATACCCTTGGCAAGAAGGTCTGCTTCCATTTTGTTCCACTTCTTCATGGCAGTCGGGTAGTCACCTGATCCCAAGTTATGGTGGTATGTCTTCTGTTGGGCATTACGTTGATTCTTTATCACCCGACTCACACCCTCTTCCGACGTCTTGTACTGTACAAACTCATCCCAATAGGGCCTCTGCTTTGAGATCGGGCCTGGGACAGTAAAATCTGGTGCTATGTTCTTCTTGACATACGTCGTGTATAAGTGTTTCTTCCAAGTCTGAAACTGGGTGGCCATCTTCTTCATTGCCCAATCCCTAACTCGCTCCTTCAATTCATCACCATCTATTATATCACCATAACCATCTATTTGGAGCGTGAAATGTTCCAAGACATCATTCCTAATTAACGTCTTGTCACGATCGGAGACAAAACTGATATGAGGAGCATTGGTCTTCTTCTTCCATTCGTGGGTACTGATCGGGAGCCGGTCCCGTACAAGGTAACCACAGTGGTACACGAATTTCGTTTTATTTGGCCCCCCCGGTTCGCCTGTATCCACATTGAACTCCGAGATGATGAAGCGGCCCTCCAATGGCTTTTTGGGACCTCGAACATTTTTACTCTTCGTTGTAGTTGTTGATGTCGATCCAGAGGGCTACAAAACATAAACATTATTTTTAATGTCATGAGCACACATAAGACATATGATAATATTTATAGCTAATAATAAAAAATATATACTTGGCCAATATGTTGTTGCTCATTTTGTTCAAGAGCTAAGTACTAACTCCCGTCATCTGCATCCTCTTGCACGTTATTGTTAGCACCATCATCGTCGGCAACTTGAGTGCCAGTGTTGATCAAATTCATCATCAACTCCTCCTCATCCATGTTTCTCGGGTCGGCCATCTAGCTTCAAAAAACAAAACCAATATATAGTACGTCAAATCTTTGCTTACATGCGTAAAATCTACGAACAATATGCATTATTAAATCTTGCCCCTCGGTCACGGACGCAATTCGCCACACTAGGGTGAACTGCGTCGGTACTAGGGCGAATTAGGGCTATACATAAACGGCCGAGGGCGAATTGCGTCGGTGACTAGGGCGAACCACGTCGGTGACATCAACAGCGTGGTTCGCCCTGGTGTGATTGTTTAGCGTTAACGATAACGATAATACGAATGTTGATTGACTAGGCCACAAGAGAGGGCGGTGTGACAAGAGTGGCGGTGCTCCACTCCGCCGTATATATGTTTGTACACATGGGTGAATGAGGGCGGCGGTGCTCCGCCATATACATAGAAACGCATGGGGAACGAGGGCGGCGGTGCTCCGCGACGTATATATACATGCATATGAATACAAATGACGTATATATACGTATCGGCGCGGGGGCCGGTGTGCTGACGACGACGACGTGAGGTGGGCCGGCGTGCTGACGACGACGACGTGAGGCGGGCCGGGGCGGTGTCGGTGCGTGATGTTGTGATCCTATGTACCATGTGAACCATGTAGTCATTCATCATATGAGAAAATTCTATGCTGATAATGTAAGTATAAGTCATTATGAAATGTAAGTATATGTGTCTTATTGCTAATATAACCATTACTATTTCTGAAATGATAAGAATTTATTTTCTTCTTCTACAGGCACAGTACTTCGTCTCTGATGCTATGATATAAAGTTTGAAGATAGTCTTCCCGAAAAAATATGTAATGCTCATATTACTTTAGCAACATTAATATATTATATATGTATTCAAAGTTCACAAATGAAGAAACGTTGAAGTTTTCCTTCATTTTTATATGATATTTGCGTATATAAAATCTAGGACATTTGTAATTTACTTTAGAACATCTATATTCGGTATTACAGCAAAATATAACATTTTTTGAAGTTTTCCACCGTCTGAGAATGTACAGAGAGATGAACTAATCACCTCGGCAGTGGAGGGCCTCGGACGCGCGCGGAGGAGGGCGCGGTGGAGGGCCACGGGCGCACGCGGAGGAGGGCCACGGGCGCGTGCGGTGGAGGCCGCACGAGGAAGAAGAGGGTGGTGGTGTCACAGAAGGCGAACGGACGGTGGTGCGAGGAAGAAGAGGGCAGCGGTGTTCGACGAGGAAGAAGAGCAGTGGATCGATCTGCGCCAGGCGCTGGCGGTTATATACTAGGGAGATTTACTCCCGGTGCCAGCCACCAGCCGGGAGTAAAGGTCCTTTACTCCCGGTGCGTCTTACCAACCGGGAGTAAAGGTCTTTTTACTCCCGGTGCGTGTTACCAACCGGGAGTAAAGGTATACCTTTACTCCTGGTTGGTAACACGCACCGGGATACCTTTACTCCCGGTTGGTAACACGCACCGGGAGTAAAGGGTTTTTTTGGCGGGCCACGAAACTCCAGCCCACCTTTACTCACGGGTGGGCTTCCCACCCGGGAGTAAAGGTGGCCTGCAGTTTCGTTTCCCGCCTGTTTTGAGCAAACTTTTTTAATAGAAATATGGATTTTCTTGTTAAATACATAGTAAATTAAATAAAAGGCATAAAATTATTTTGTTAAAAATATGGATTTTCTTTTTCTTTATTGCACATAGGAAAAATCTATAACCTAACTTTTTTTATTTTTTGTTATAATTGTAAAACATAATGTAACTAATATTTATTATTTCGTTAATGCAAAAATGTAGTGTTTAATTAAAATTATTAAAACTATTGGTTTTGGACAGGAAATTTGTTTTCACATCATTTTAACATTAATATTTTAATTTTTCATCACTCAATATCATAATTTTACTTTTCGAGAGAGAAATCCCACCAAATCAAACATTGATTTAATTTGAAACACGACATAATAAACATCTGAATTCACAATTATTACATAATATCTCAAACACACACTACATTAAATCACTATATCATCAAGTGGGCACAGCAGTGAACTTCTTCTTTATGTATGTCCCTTGGTTATGATCGCGTTGTAACCATGTAGTGTCCTTATCATTTACCAAGATGCTAGGGTCTTTGTAAACTTTGAAGGGCGGAATTCAGTCATACTTTTCATAATCTTCTGACATGTCCGACTTGTCCTCAATTCCCATGATGACTCTTTTCCCTGAAAGAACTATATGGCGCTTTGGCTATTTGGTTGAGTCATTATCGTTTTTCCCTCTTTTTGGTTTGGTAGACATATCATTGACATAGAACACCTGATTCACATCCTTGACAAGGACGAATGGTTCATCTTTGTACCCAATATTACTAAGGTCTACTGTTGTCATTCCATACTCGTTGTCTACTATTACCCCGCCTCCGGTCACCTTGACCCATTGGCACTTGAACAATGGGATCTTCAAAGTAGGTGCATATTCTAGTTCCCATATTTCATCTATGCGGCCATAATATGTCTGCTTATTCCCATTCGGGTCTGTGGCATCTATGCGGACACCACTGTTTTGGTTGGTACTCCTTTTATCTTGGGCTACTGTGTAGAATATGTTCCCATTTATCTCGTACCCTTTGTATGTTACGATATGCCATGATGGTTGCATAGCCAATAAATACAGTTGCTCATGGATGCTCTCATCACCTTGACATTTTTTTCGCAACCAACCACCGAAAGTTTCCATGTGCTTACGCGTAATCCAAGCTTCAGTCTTCCCTGGAAACTCGGATCGTAAGAGATCCTTGTGTGTTTCAATATACGGATCTACCAAAGAGGAGTTCTGTAGAACTGTGTAGTGCGCTTTATTGAAATAATCATCCTCCATACCAATATATGTTTTCCTCCCTAGTGTCCCCTTTCCGCTTAGTCTCCCCTCATGTCTCGATTCAGGAACACCAATCGAGTCAAGGTCGAGAATAAAGTCAACACAGAACTCAATGACCTCTTCTGTTCCATAGCCCTTGGCGATGCTTCCTTCTGAGCGAGCACGGTTGTGAACATATTTCTTCAGGACTCCCATGAATCTCTCTAAGGGGAACATGTTGTGTAGGAACACAGGACCGAGAATGAAAATCTCCTTGACTAGGTGAACTAGGAGGTGTGTCATGATATCAAAGAAGGAAGGAGGGAACACCAACTCAAAGCTGACGAGACATTGAACCACATCATTCTGTAGTTTAGCTAGATCAGTTGGATCAATTGCCTTCTGAGAAATTGCATTGAGGAATGCACATAGCTTCACGGTGGCTAGACATACATTTGGAGGTAGAATTCCTCTTAATGCAACTAGAAGTAATTGCGTCATGAGAACGTGACAGTCATGGGACTTTAAGTTACAGAATTTCTTCTCTGGCACATTTATAATACCCTTTATATTCGAGGAGAATCCAGATGGTACCTTGATGTTGTTTAAGCATTCAAACATGATTTCCTTCTCCTCTTTGCTTAGAGTGTAGCTGGCAGGACGTAAGTAATGGCATCCATCATCTGTCTTCTTTGGATGCAGGTTGTCTCTTTCTCTCAAACAACGCAGGTCCTGTTGTGCTTCAAATGTGTCCTTAGGCTTTCCATACACACCCATGAAGCCTAGCAGGTTCACACAGAGATTCTTCATCAGGTGCATCACGTCGATCGAGCTGCGGACCTCTAGGACTTGCTAATAGGGTAGGTCCCAAAATATGGACTTCTTCCACATGGGTGCGTGACCGTTAGCGTTGTTCGGAACAGGTTGGCTGCCATGTCCTTTTCCAAAGACGACTTTCACATCATTGACCATATCGAGTACATCCTCACCGGTTCGGTTGCGAGGCTTGGTCAGGTGGTCTGCCTTCCCTTTAAAATGCTTGCCTTTCTTTCTTACGGGGTGATTTGCAGGAAGAAATCGATGATGGCTAAGGTACACGACCTTTCGACATTTTTTCAAGAATACACCTCTAATATCACCGAAGCAGTGTGTGCATGCATTATATCCCTTGTTTGACTGTCCTGAAAGATTACTTAGAGCAGGCCAATCATTGATTGTTACGAACAACAATGCTCGCAGATCAAAGTGTTCCTGTTTGTACTCATCCCACACACGTACACCTTCTTTATTCCACAAAATGAGAAGTTCATCAATAAGTGGTCTCAGGTACACATCGATGTCATTGCCAGGTTGCTTCGGGCCTTGGATGAGCACAGGCATCATAATGAACTTTCGCTTCATGCATAACCAAGGAGGAAGGTTGTAGATACTTAGAGTAACAGGCCAAGTGCTATGACTACTGTTCTGCTCTCCAAAAGGATTGATACCATCTGTACTTAAAGCAAACCTTAAGTTTCTTGCGTCATTTGCAAACTCTGGGAATTCTCTGTCGATTGCTCTCCATTGGGACCCATCAGCAGGGTGTCTCAACATATTGTCTACCTTACGGTCTTCTTTGTGCCATCGCAACAATTTTGCATGTTCTTTGTTTCTGAACAGACGTTTCAAGCGTGGTATTATAGGAGCATACCACATAACCTTGGCAGGGATTTTCTTCCGCGGATGTTCGCCCTTAACATCACCAGGGTCATCTCGCCTGATCTTACCGCGATGCATGGCATACCGGGCATGCATCCAATTTCTCGTACTCTTTGCCACGGTACAGCATGCAGTCATTAGGACATGCATGTATCTTCTCGATTTCTAGCCCCATAGGACAGACAACTTGTTTTGCTTCGTAGGTAGTGGCGGGCAATTCATTGTCCTTCAGAAGCATCTTCTTTTGGATTTTTAGTAACTCTCCAAATCCCTTATCAGATACACCATTCTTTGCCTTCCATTGTAGCAATTCTAGTGTGGTTCCCAACTTTTTCTGCCCTACATCACAAGTTGGGTACAACAATTTGTTGTGATCTTCTAGCATCCGCTCGAACTTGGTCTTCTCCTTTTCACTTTCACATTCTCTTTGTGCGTCACGAATGACCTGACAAAGATCATCAGCAGGCTCATCTTCTGTGGCTACCTCTTCTTCAGCTTCTCCCATTGCAGTATCATTGAAGCACGCACCATCGGGAATAATATCATTGTCGTCCCATTGTTCTTCTTCACCTTCTTCCATTACAACGCCGGTTTCTCCGTGCCTCGTCCAACAAATATAGTTTGGCATGAAACCCGACTTGAACAAGTATGAATGAAGAGTCCTTGAGCAAGGATATTCCACCGTATTCTTACATATGGCACATGGGCAGCACATGAAACCGTCGCGTTTGTTTGCCTCGACCGCACGTAACAAAGAATGCACGCCGTCAATGAACTCTTGGGAGCGGCGATCAGCATTGTACATCCAATACCGGCTCATCTGCATTACATGACATAAATACCATATTAAAACCTAGATCATAATTAATTATTTATACAACATGTGTGCCACCACAAAAGGTACAAATTTATGAAAGCATCGCTACAATGTAGACAATCCCAACTACAACTAAAAGAACTAAAGCTAAAATACATTTCAGGAGCACAAGGATTTCACGACCAATCTCAACTAAAACAGACAGATCCCCTGAATGTGCAACATCTTTGGGCTTCTTCGGCTGGATCACTGCCTCATTAGCCGCCGTATCTACCTGTTGTGCAAGATATTTTTGCACGAGTTCAACATACTCTTCCTCCCAGTAGAAGCCTGAACATCGTTCACTACCATCCCACTGAAATTAAAACAAAAAATTAGAACTTTAATCACAACCATCATGAAAATAGGTATAAACTAACCATAATCATTAAATACGATAAAATAACTCACATTGTGATCTGGACACTTGTAGAAGATATGATCCTTGTTGGGACCCTCCTTCTTCACTCGGTACTCCATCACAATCTTCGTCTCATCACGACACTTGCCGCATGGAATGAGAGGGAGGCCCGGCCTAAGTCGCTTTGGAAACCCATGAGAGGCCGAGGACCCGGAAGCAGTTGCCATCTACTCTCTATACTCATTTTTTAATACACTATAAATTTCTCATTTTATAAACAAATAAAATTAAGAAACTATAAAATTATCTATATCTCTATGGAGGAATCGAAGAATGGATGGAGAAAGAGTAAGAACACTGCTTAAATTTGAACTTAAGCTCTCGGGCGGGCTCGGGGAGGAAGAAGACGGGCAGCAGGATTTATAGCTCAAAAACATGTTTTAATAAATAACCATCCGTACTAGTTGACCTTGCTTACATGATCATCTCGGCGAGCATTTCTCCACCGGACGGCACCGTACTTGGTCAAGGAAGAGCTCCGATTCTACGAGGAAGGGAACACGGTCTTCCACGACCGTTGCCGCTCTCCCTCGTAGAATCAAAGCTCCTCCTTGATGTCCGTTACCGCTCGGCAGAGAACATGCTGGCCGAGCTGAACATGGTCCGCAAGTTCAACTAGTACGAATTTTCTATAATTTTCTAACTATTTTCTAAGTTTTTCATTTCATAAAAAGTTAAAATAAAATGTTTAGTCGCGGAGTCCATAGAAATGACCATATTTTGACCTAGCAACGCATTGTCAATTGTCATTGCATTGCATTGCACCCCGGACCGGACTCCGGACAATAAAATACTATGGTCGATCGATGCCGTTCTTTGTCGTACAGTCGCACGGCGACGGCTGACGGACCCGTTCAACCACCAAATCTGTCAGGCCCGGCTGTTCGGGCGTATCGTCAAAAGAGAACGGATTTGCTTTCTATTGCACGGCCTTGCATTGCATCTGTCATACCAGTCGGAGGCACTAGTCCCTATACTATTTTTTTAATACACTATAAATTTCTCATTTTATAAACAAATAAAATTAAAAAACTCTAAAATTCTCTATATCTCTAAACAATGAAGTGTGCTATGCATGCTACAAATGAACGGTGAATACTAGTTTTTAATAGCTACTTTAACCTTCCTTCATGTAAATATGCAAGCTTGAAGTGATTTTGAGCTCAAATTGCTTACAAATGAAAAAAACCACAATAAAGAACCATATATATATAGTGAACAAAATGAGATAAGACAATGGTGAAAAATGAGAGTATGAGATTTGTAACCTTTACAACTGAAGAATCGACGGAGGAATCGAAGAAATCGATGGAGGAATCGAAGAATGGATGGAGGAACAATGGAGGGAGGAAGCAAGAACACTTGCAGTGAGCTTCAAAATGTGCTGAGCTCGGGCTCGGGGAGGAAGAAGGAGACGGCCGATATATAAAGGGGGGACCTTTAGTCCCGGTTGGTGGCTCCAACCGGGACTAAAGGTCCCTCCCAACGGCTCCTGCGCCAGACAGAGGTGGCAGAGACCTTTAGTCCCGGTTGGAGCCACCCACCGGGAGTAAAAGTATACCTTTAGTCCCGGTTGGTGGATCCAACCGGGACTAAATGTCCCCTACCACTGTGCCGAGCGCAGTAGCCGTTGGGCAGGGACCTTTAGTCCCGGTTGGAGACACCAACCGGGACTAAAGGTCTCTCTAGTCCCGGGCGCAAAAAATGCCGGGACTAGAGCCCATTTTGGCCTCGGATGAAAGGTCTGTTCTCTACTAATGTAAGTAAATCGGACATGAGGTAGCAGACAATTGGATGAGATGAGGGGAAATTGAATTTGTTAGATGGAACCCATATAACTAGTCTAGAAGATATAATTTCATTCTTTATAGAACAGATTTTAAATGCTAGAATTGCATTTGTTGGGATGGGGTGAGTATTAAACTATGGAAGGACTTAGATACTTGGCCAACCTGTTGAAGAGTTTATACTTTTGCTTAAAGTGAAAGAAATTTTGCCAAAGAATAATCTCTCCTTCCCAAAATATAACTATATTAGGTTTGGCTGAATTTGTACTCCCTCCGTCTTAGAATATAGTGTATAGAAGCGTTCAAAAATTATACCAAAATATAAAAGATTTGGTAATAGAAGGATAATTGTGTTTAAAATAGGTGCATAAATTAGTTAGCCAATATGGGCCTGTTTGGTACTGCTCCATAAACTCTATTGTGGAGCAGCTCTACAAAAAACTATAGTTTCTGGAGCACCCCTGGTGCTCTCATAACTCTATTTTTTTTTTCTCGAGTAGGGTCTGTGGAGCTGCATCTGTTTCGTTGAAAACGCGAAGCGGAATAGTCCCCAACAGGCCCTATATTGTTACTTGTCATTTATGCAAACAACCTCATTTAATCATGCGGATAACAACGCCTATACATTGGGAATTATTTTTTTAAAAATGAAGTAAGGGTTATTGCGTCTTTGTATTTCTTCTTAATCTATCTTTTTTGTGACTTCTTAATCTATCTTAAAAATCTTTAGAATACACTATATTTCAATATGAAGGGAGCATGAGAAAATATCAACATCTATGACTAAATTAGCACTATATGGATTATGAAATAAATTCTCACAATGTACTAATTTAGTATCACAGATGCTAATTATTATTTGGTAAAATTGTGTTCTTGTCCGGTACTTCAATTGTGATTTTGCCTCTGTTTTTTCAACTTTGTGTTTTTACCCTTGTTATTTTGAAATGAACTATCCATTTATCCTGCTTTGGATGTCAGTCACATGGAAGGAATAAATGAATTAAAAAATTCAAAACCTAAAAAGAAAAGGCCAAATGACCACACGCATGGGGAGCGGGCGGCGCGGTGCCTGGCGACGGTGCGCGTGGTGCGGCGGCTCCCGGCCTCTGGCTCGTGCGCGGTGCGGCTCCTGCTCCGGAGCATGGGGGCACACGCGCGGGGGGCGGACGCAGATCTCGCTAGGCGGTGGCGGTGCCTGGCGGCGGGTCTCCTGCGGCGCCCGGCCGCGGCTCACGGCGGCACCTACCCACCCGCCGTTCTTCTTCTTCTGGGCTCGGGTCAGGGGCACCCGCCTCTTGCTCTTCTGGGCATGGGAGAGGCGTCAAGGTGCACAGAGAGCCGTGTGTCTGCAATCCTGCTCAGTGGATGGCTGCATTCTGTTGCGACTCGTGCTCTTCCTCGCCCGCGCCTCGCGAGAGCCTGCCCAGGTCGCGGCAGCAGAGGCAACAGCACCCCGGTGGCCGTGGCGACGCTGTCGACCCCGTGGGCTTCCTCCCCAAGCTCGGTGTCTCGGACCGCGTCTTCGCCATATTTCTCCGCGACCGGCACAAGGCCTTGAAGGACTGAAAACTATTGCCAGGGGAGGCCATTTAGGGCATGATGATTTTGGGTATTTTTAAATATTAAATCTGAATTGAAATAATTACAAGTTGTGCCAAATATATTTGACCAAATTTAATCAATTTTGTCTACATACAATGTAAATGTCTAATTCCAAATCAGGGGTAAAATCACAAATAGGCATAACAAATAGGGGCAAAATCACATGACCATTTCTGTCTTTTTATATAAAATTTAATGCCCTTAGTGGAGGATGACGGAGTAGGGGTAAATTGGTGCTTCGTTTTGAAATCACAGGGGTAAATTTACAAAGTCAAAAAACAGGGGTAAAATCACAATTTCGATACAAAACATGGGTAAAAATGCAAGAGCCCCTTATTATTTCTATAAGTTTGGTTAACATAAAAAAGGTTTGACTTAGAATAAACAAAAACTCGGTGTATTTTGGGATGGAGTCCGTTGAAAATAAATCGCTACTAATTGCCTAGTCTTAAAATAGCAGGATATCATTTGGTATCTTGTCACAGACATAGCTCAAAATAAATAAAATCTAACTAGGATTATATATGTATGGCCAGTGTCTCTCTGTGATCAATAGTTTCCGGTTTTGTCTAAAATAAAAGGAAAGGATTTAAAACTTGTCACAAAAGTGTCAGGAGATAAACCACTACTAACTTTGGAGTAGCCTGTCTTTGATCAATACTACTTATCAGTTACTACTTACTAGGTTTCTCATCTATATATATGTACTGCGTAGAACAAGCCAGCATTGCATATGCGCTATAACATACATATAAACTCTTCTAGGATCGCGAGGAATTTCTTTGTTTTTCTTCCGACATGGTGAATTACACAAGGCGCGTGGATGCGCTAGTGTTTTTCTCGTTACTTCTCCTCGGATACTTCGCTGCTCATGCGCAGGGGAATGGTAAGTGAAAACTATGTGTGCTTAGGTAGATGTAGATAATTTTAGAAGATACCGTATAGATCTTTGCGAATTATTGGCCATATATCATATGTGTTAAATTACTCAAATAATGCGGACATATATATCTGCAATAATCTGTTGCTAAAATATTTTACAACTATTCTCAACCCATCTGTGATTTGTCTATTACCTTTCACAAATAGGTCATGGCGCAGATCAAGTGGGCGCTCCTGCTCCAGCTGTAGATGGAATTATGCAAACAAGAGCACAATGTAGACAAGTATTGTTTCCTTGCAAAGATAACAAGTGCTACTGCTGTATTGGGGGCGGAACTCGTCGGTGTTTTGCTACACAAGCTGGGTGTAGACATGCCTGCCCCTAAACACAAGTTCATTATTATAGTATAATGTAACGGTAGGCAGTATTTTTGAATAATATATGGTGGAATTAAACATGATATAAACAATTCACAAAAACAAATTAGAAAGGATATACTCTCCTACGACCTTTTCCAGGTGTGTCTCTCGATGAATAACGTCGCAAAGACTCTGGGTCTGTTGATCATGGGCGATGACATTGCCACACCTTGGTGCACATTCTAATCATGTCACCGATCTTGGCCTGGCCCTCTCATGAAGGAGGGACTTAATCACTTAACAGCGTTGTGTACGGACGCACACGCGTATGTGTGCGTGTGAAGTGCGTTTGTTGTGTGCATTCAAGTTGTACCGATAAAGAAACGGAGAGATTAGCGTCCGGATGTCCTGACGCCCGCGCCTGCTGCCCATCCGTTTTCATAAAGGATGCAGCTCGTGCTCTGCTTCGCCTCATGCTCCGCGACTGATGCCTGCCCATAGATGAAGCTTCGTGCTCCGCTTCGTCTCGTGATCCGCATCTGCTGGCCATCCATGGATGCAGCTTCGTGATCCGTGCCTACTGCCACGCCCATGCATACAGCTTCGTGCTCCGCGCCTGCTACCACGCCCGCTTCGCTTCCCGTGCGCATGCGGGGACTGCTGTGCTCGAGGGGACCACCTTCGCCTGCGCCCCTTGCCGCGTCTGCTCATGAAACACTTGCAACATAAAGTATTTGCTGCAACATATGTCTGAAAAAGGTTACTCATCAACTTATAAAAGGTCTAAAACGCTCAGTGCTATGCAGTAAGGAGAGATCCTAAGGCAGAGCTCTTGTTGTGTTGCCATGAGACTGATAACCAGCTTTTTTTTAGATAATGGAGGAGACTGATAACCAGTAGGTTATACAAATTCTTTGCAGTTGCATCTGCACATATATATTTATGACATATGAGTGCGTCGTGTATGTATTTGCCCACACGATGTGGTGTGCAGAGCTGCAGGTGCATATAGAGATGAAGACACGCGTTCTGCCTTGAAGCATGACCTGGGGACGTTTTGTTAGAAAGCCTGTTATCAATCCTTCTCACAACTCCATTTACAAGCACTGAACCCGTACGATCTGATACAATATGGGAGGAATTAGAGTGAGGGATATGCAACAAGCACGGAGTCAGCAGATCAGACTAGCTAGGCTGAAGGTACATGGAACTATGGAAGCTTAGATGGAATATCTTGGAGGGAAGAGAATAAACAGTAGAGAAGCAGCCGAGAGAAGACGACGAAGGTGGAAGAGGAGAAGGGCATCGATGCCCTTCCACCGAGGAGAAGGGCATCGAGGAGAAGGGCATCGATGTAGACAGGATTGATGTTCCACCTACTCCATTTACGCGGACATGATTTAAGCTCGCAACACCATCAGAGAAGGGCATCGATTTGATGTTCTGTGTTTTTGTCTGATGGCATTGCGAGATTAAATTGACACCTCCACCAATGGCCACTGCTCTGACAAAAAACGATGGGCCGCTGCCAAGTCCAGGCATCCAGCCTGCATTTCCTTGGCCCATAGTGGATGCAGCCCACAAGAAAACTCTGACAATCCTCCCTCCTCAGAATTCGGCATTACGCCCAAGCCGATAGAAATGTAACCACCCGAATCCCATATTCCCATGTGGATGCAGCTCGAACAAGGCCAAACCACTTGGTCCGGAGCTAACCTGCAGTTGCCGTCGTGTTTGGTTTGCGTCGCCGTATGATCCGGAATGATCCGATCCAAAAACCAAAGCTAGCCGTGCCGTTTGGTTTGCCTTATTGTACGGATCCATTCGTCACCGACTAATCTATGTGCAAGTTATTTCCTGTGACCATCTAGCTCCTCAGAAAGAAATCAGCGGACGACCACGTTCTCCGTATGTCCGATCCTAGTCAAGATGAACCCACCGGGATCAACTCATTCCTCATGATATGGTTCCTGAACCAAACACGCTGGGTTCATAGCAGCCCAAAAGAAAAACCGTCTGAAAGTCCGAGGATCTTTAGTAGCATACCGAACCAGCAGCCTTCGCACCAAGGGAGGACCGCCCTGTCCCTTTCCTTTTTTTTCATTCAGCCTACTTATTAGCTTTGTTTCGTCAGTTTAAGGCAAAGTCCATGACGAAGATCTTTCTATTTGTTATAGGGGATAGGATCCATCTACTCTCTCTCTCTCTCCCTCTATTTTCTTTAATGCAATTTAGAGAGAAAGTGCATTGCGAACTAAAAAAAGATATTATGGAAATGGTTAAAAAAAAGATACATACTCCCTCCCACTAGTATAGAAAACTTAATGGAGGCAGACAAAAACGATTAATGGGGACGGGCAACGCAACCGCTTCCAATCAAAGGCCTCGGTAAATCGCGAACTTCCGAGATGGTTGATATACCTGCCCTCGGTTAATCAATAAAAAAACCAAAAAAAAATCCAGAGAGCACGTCGATGAGGCCCTTGAGCCCATTGACAAGCCCACCGAGCCCTTCCGTGCGTGCGTCATCGCCGCTCGTCGAATCCGCCTCGACAGTGCCTGATCCGCCACGCCCGAGCCGGATCCGCCGCTCCCGAGCATGAGCTCGCCGTGTTCGCCGCCGACGAAGCCACAGAGCTAGATCCGCGCTGCCACCGAGTGAAGGAGGGAGTTTGAGCCCGCGCCACCGTGCCGAGGGAGGGAGGAAGCTAGGTCCGGCTGCAGCCTCCGAGGGTGGGGACCGCACCACCGTGGATTTGGGCCGCTGACGCAGGTGGGGGCCGGCTTGCCCTGGATCTGCTCCGCGGGAGAGAGTTCACTGACCACCTTCTCTGCCCTGGATCCATGGCGGCCAGGGCACAGCAGCTTGGCTTCACCACGAGGGAGGGACCTGCGATGGAGAGGGGGGACCTGCGAGGGAGAGAAGAGAGATTGAGAGAGGAGAAGTGCGGCTGAGGGAGGGTGCGCTGACGACCTACGAGGGTGGGACCGAAAGGGACCTGCGAGGGAGATAAGAGAGACTAAGAGAGGTGAAGTGCGGCTGAGCTAGGGAGAAGTGAGGGAGAGGTGAAACCCTAACCGGGTATATATAAGCCAGGAGGATTGGATACGGGTTTTGCTAGGCTTGGAGCTAGGCCAGGATTTTCCCAGGCGGGCCTTATAGTGTGCCCGCCTCCGAAAATCAATTTACGGAGGCGGGCACCTTAAGACGACCGCCTTCGAAAATAGAACATATTTGGAGACGGTTGCTTTAAAACAACCGCCTCCGTAAATACATTTTCAGAGACGGGTATTTTCTGACCATCTCTGTAAATAAAAACAACCGCCTCCATTAATCGCCGGACATTAACCGAGACGGTTGGGTTTTGTGACCGCCTCGGTTAATGTTTGGACAGTGCCTCACAAATCATTATTGTAGTAGTGTCGGTAAAAAAACACAATTCTAGCTTTGAACCTGTACACGGCACATGTCCAGATTCAAAGCTAGAATTGTGTTTTTTTAGGGAGGGGGGGGGGGGAGGGGCGGAGGGAGTAGAGAACTAGAGATCAAGGCGGAAAGCCCAGTGCTTATTGATCAAAGAAGCGATAGGGGCCTTCTTAAGAAGAGTTGCTTTGATGAAGAGAGTGTAGCCATGATGGCAAGTCAAGGTGGGGCCCATGTTGGCGTGATGACGAGAGAAAGGAAATGACCTTGAACAATAGCTGTCTGTAGCACACCCTGCAATGACTTCGACCAGCGGACCAGCCTATTTAAAGTGTAAATTCGTTGTGGCCAGCTCGCGAGGCCAGCATGTCCACAGTAGTAAACGAGATGGTGGCCGTTCGATGCCTGGTGGGTGGCCGTGATCGCGTTGATCAGCAGCTGGATCAGAGCTCGGTCAGCTGGTATGTGCCCTCTTTTTGTTGTCGATTCAGGATTGGCTGAAGGAGCCAATGTGGGCCTGTGAAGCCTGGGACAGAAGGCTGCTGTCGGACACCCATTGGCGAAGGAGCCTGTGGGTCCTGCCACAGTCTCAGCGCGTCGCAGTCCAGTTTCCCGCACCGAAGATATCTAGCTAACCCGTCTCTCAAGCTCCTGCTTTTTTCTCCGCTCCGTCTCCTCTCCCTCCGGTCCCTCCCTCGAGCTAGATACCTAGCGCCGCCGTCCGATCCCCGGCAATCTCTCCCTCTCTTTCCTGACGCGGCGGCACACCGGCGCGGGCGCGGGGCGAGGACGCGCCCTGCGACACGGGTGCGGGCCGACCAGGGTGAGGGCGCCCACCGGCGCAACGCGTAGATGGGCCCCGACGGTGGGTGCGAGCGCGGCGCACCGGCATGGGTGCGGGCCGGGGTGAGCACGCTCCCCGGCGTGGCGGTGCGGCGAGGGAGGGTCCCGTCGGTGGGCGCGGCGTCCGGCGTGCACTTCAGCGACTCCGCGACCGGGATCCGCCACGCAAGCCACGACGGCATGGATAAAGACGCCGCACACGCCTCTGTTCTTTCTCACCTTCCGTCCTACCGGCTGCGCGAGGTGAGTCGCCCTGGCCTATCCTGATCCTCGCTTTTTCTTCCTTTAATTTTCTTCCTTTTTTCCGTCCATGGATTGCTGCCTTCCTGATGGCCTGCCTCTCCGCGCGGCTCACCGCGCGTGGTTTCTAGGTGCTGAACGAGGTTGAAGGGGGGGGGGGGGGGGGGGGGGGGGGGCGCTAGATCTGTGGTGTGGAGGAGCTGCAGTAGACCTGCGCCAGGCCTGCGGAGGAGCTTTGCCGGACCTGCAGCGGAGCTGCGCCCGACCCCTCATGTTGTCTGCATTTGCGCCGGTATGGTTCTTCGACAGTGGCAGTGTTACATTTGGTAGCTCATGATGAGATTGCCGTTCTATAGAGCCTGACATTTTGATGACTTTTCCTTTTTTTTTGCCTTGTTTTTCTTGCCTTGTTCTCTTAGTAAAGCTGACGAAGTTTCCTGGTTTAGCTGAGTTGTTTGGCTTGCTTTGTTCGCTTGGGTCCCATATAACTGAAGCTTTTAGTTCATTCATACAGAGAAAAGAGAATTAAGATGCTGGTGCTCGATTTTCAACATTATGAATGTACGTGATATCTACAAAAATTAGTAAAATTAGGTGGAAGTTTATAGCGTAGCCGTACATGTTTCCTAGATTTATAATCCGACCGTGACTGAAATAGCTGAAATGAAAAGATTAAGTTTGTCAGTTGCTTCTGCTGGTTAGGTACTCTAAATTGGGTTCAAGTTAATTTTTGTTTGTTGCAGTGGGGAATAGTTACATTGGATGGATTTGGTTATTTTTATGCCAATCATTTTTATTCTGAGCTTCTGTAGGTAAATTTACCACTAAGCTTATGAATAGTGGCTTAATTGCAGAGTTGCACACAGTGACAAAAATATAGTCCTTTCACATGGGTGCAGGCCAGGAAGACATGAATACACAATAAGGTAAATGTCATTTCCTTACTTCTTTCAATTTCTAATTTCTATACGACTTTAGAGAAAAAACATTAATACTCAGGGTTGATGGTCTGGTTGGCATGAAGAAAAAAAAGAAACTTTAGAACATTGCTCATGTAGTGTCAAAACCTAAAATAGTTTTTTACATTGGCTATTTGGCTTCTTTGTTTTGCTGAGAAATGTGATATATCATATTAAGCAGTACATTGGCTTCTTTAGGGCTACAAGCCTCGGGGTTCGGCCAAAAGGTACACACTTGCTCAAAAAAATACTTACACCATCCACTCTAAATTTATGATTGGTGTCACCAACATTTGGTCCAGTCATTATGACTCTATGATGTTTCTGGGTATGACTACTCTGAAATTTCAATGAATCGAGCTCGCTTTCTATTTCTGAATGGAGTTGGCCATGCGGTTGCTTCTATTTCCATCTGATCAGATTTGGTCAACACTAATTTTGAATAATTATGCCACTATATGTATTTGCAGATAAGATGATCATTGTTAATTATTGGCTTCTTGATTAGTGCATATACTTAGATGATTCTAACCAGCATAGACCTGGAGACATGGGTTTTGATTATTTTGATAATTCCTCTTTTTTCTGCAAGATTTGTTGTTTCATAGTTTTCTCATATAATCTGTTTGACAATCATCATCATTTACTAAGAACATGTTGCTCTTTGATATAAGTAGTGAGACATAATGGTGAAAAAGATCTGAAATGTACATATGATGTAATTCTTTGTTTCTTGACCTATGAGATTGATTCCCCAGCCATGTTGCTTTAGCAAAGTTGTTGCTCACCTTATGCTTCGGATCTATGGCTACTTCCTACTAAAAGCGCAATGATGATAGCTTTGATGTTTCAGTTCCCCAATGGCATCTAGGCTTGGTCTGTGACTTGATGCCATCTATAATATTTATTTTATACTATTGTTTATGCCATTGTTAGCTTACTCCTAGATTAGCTACATCTTCTGGTTTACTGTGTACAGAGGACCTGCATTTCATATGAAGGTTTATTAGTTGTTTTATTTTCTTTATGTAGCCTGACATGTCTAGTATCTTCTCTGAGCTTCAAGAGTAATTATCAGTATGCAGTGTAGCTAGCTTTTTCGGCCACTACTGCTTATTTGATAATAAGTCTCCATTTGCAGGTACCTGTATTTGAGCAAATTAGTGAAAATCAGTGGGGCATCAGGTGCCATTGCTCACCTTATACTTGATCAGGTCTGCATTTTTCCTTCCCCCCTTTGCAACCCCAATGACAGATTTATAGCCATGAACTTTGCTTCCATGTCCTGCAATTTATTTGTGTCTATAACTGTTGCTTCAGTGGGACATCAACTGTTGTATTTTTATGGCAACATCTTGGTATTAAATTTGAGTGTCCCCTTCCACGATAGCATTGCATCACAATGGAGTTCAAACATTGGCTTCTTGTAGCAGATTTCCTTGACCAAGCCATTGTTATAGCTTTCCTCAGTTGTTGACCAAACTGTGTATTGCAGCTCCACGTGAACATCTTTGGACGAGGTGCATACCATGTCTCAAGATTGGCAATATACTGTCTAGAGAATCCTATGACAAGGAAACAAAAGAATTTTCTGGAAATTTGGCAAACACAAAAAACTATCGATCACGCTGCACTAAATTCCCCTGAAAACGAAAAAATGGTGAAAATTGATGACTACAACGCCGCACATGTTTCTGAACTCAAAGAAGACCTTTTTGCTCTACCTCATGGTCCATGTTGTTTGAAGATGAGGCGACTAAACTGAAGAACAACATAAAGGCAAAAGATGCAGCACTCCGTGGCTCCCTGACCTTCTTTGATTCGGTCTGTCAGGAAAGTTCGACCGCCGTTCCACTGCTTACTGTCGCTGAAAACCACGTCGGAAAATCACTTCTGTTGCCAGCAAGCCAGATGCTGCATCGATTCTCTGCGGGCTATCACAGTCCTTAGTGAACCTCCGTGGTGAGCTGTTGTCTCTTCTTGAATATCCAGTCTTGGACAGCGCCATGCTTCCCAAACTAAAGCAGACTTCGGCCAAGAGAACTGATGCCCCAGCGACTGTTGAATAGTGTTGCCATTCCGTAGCCAACTATGTATTTTCTTCTCTTTTGTTACTATTCCCCTGGAGAAATGGCTGCATGCCAAGCAACCATGTACGTGTGTCCGTGCAACTGCTATCTTTCAGTGTTCTGAACTATGCAAGTTTGTTCTTCAGACTACAGCTATGAGTATTTTATTTCCCATGAACGATGCCTTATCTGTGTGTTTCAAAAACAAGAAAAAAAATCCACCGTTGTGTACATGCTTTCTATAACACGCGTTATTCCATTTGCCAGATAGAACTACGGCCATCACTCGCGCGCATGGGCGCGCGCAAATCACTAGTCCAATACCCTACGCCATGCTTGATGGCTTGGCCTGTGGCTTTGTTGACCAGTGCAAAGGTCTGACAACCGTTCAGAGAGTCGCTGGAGAATGGCTGATAAGCTGGATTCCCTCCTTGCTTTACCTACTTCTTTTTTTTTCAGTGACTGCTACTGATTCCTTTATTTCCCAGAGGAATGAATGCACCAGGGAGCTCCAAGCCTCCAGCAGTTGATATATCCCTCTGATGATCATACGGACAATAGAGAAAATTCCCTCACAACAGCAATCTGTACTCCCTATAGTAAACTTGAAACAATAAGCATCTGGCCAGTTTTGCCCATGTAACTGCAGCAACTCGAACATATGTAGCAGGAGCTGATCGATAATAGTTTTGCTGAGGGCCATTAAGTGCAGCATCTTTGAAAAATGGCAGGATAATTGCAGTTAGCAGAACTTTCAATGCAAATAAAGTAAGCCACATGATGGTGCTACTCTGAAACTTTGGCTTCTTTACGACCAAAGCTCTTATTCATGGCTTTTCTTTCTATCAACTCAAGTTGAAGAATCAATCCAGTGAGCACTAGCCAAAACAAAAGTGCATTGGTATTATCATCTGACCTTCTTTTTTAGAAAAAAAAGAGCATCATGAAAATTGGTTCTGGGCATTGGGTTCTCCCGTGATGCACAAGTAAGCTCATGAAGGACTTCACTGTTCTGCATATGAGTTAGAATAGATAATTGGTACTTGTTTGTTATTACCAGTTCCACTGAAAACTTGACCTGATATTCGTGTGGCATTTAAGCACACTTGTGCTGCCTTGGATCTCATTGTTGGCTCACAATGTATCCATGGAGCTACCACATCCTGTAGAGCACTTAATTCCAGAACAGCCATTTCAGCTTGCAAGGAAGTCAGGTTACTAAACTTGAACTCGGATGCTGCCACACTGCATATTACTGGAGTATAGTTGTATCTTTGTGTGATACTAGTATACCCTTGGGCCTAAGCTGCACTTTCACTTCATACCAGGAACTTAAATCTGCAAATTGTTTGGCAATGAAATGTCCAATTAGCCAGATGCTTGAGCACACTTGTAAGATGTGATAGACCACAAAGCTTTATTTGAATGATCAGTCAGCAGTCACGATCTCCGTATGCTCCGCTAGAGTACAGGAAACAGAATAGTACAAGTCACCTCGCCAGGGAGGTGAAAATGGTAGTACTCTTTGCAAGCACCATGATCTGGATGTTCAGAGCACCCAATATTCACTGACATCACCACAATGCATTCCAGTTCCAGGTATTCTGCAGTTCCAGCATGGGAGCACTGCGCACCTGATACTTCCTAGGCCTGGAGGTGGCCTTCAAGGCTGAACCTGAACTCAAATAACAACTAATAGAGTCCTCATCAATCATGTTGAGATGGCCATGGCGTTGGGCGCAAAGCAAACCCATCACTATGCTTCGTAGGTAGGTCGCAGGTGCAGAGGCCATAGCTGCTAACCAACTCTCAGCACCGGGCACAACACAACCACAAGTCCACAACACCAGCATACTCTCAGTTTCTCATTGGTCGATTCCACTGAAGGTTGTTCTATGGGCATGAGTTGCCAGAGACATTTTGCAGCATATCCAAACCAGTACAATGGTTGCAGGAAGACATTAGAACCAGGCCGCATTTCCTCGAACAGATGTTGTAAGCAGAATTGCGATATGCTTTTCAAGGCTGGGTAGAAAATTGGCATCAAGTCTTGTATGCTCGACTCATGGATGCGAATGCGGTAATCACATCACATCCGACACTGAAAATGCTTTTCGTGTCCACCGCAGGTTCAGTTGAGTCTATGCTTCACTAAAGATAGCTTCGAAGTATAGAGAGCTGCAACCTGCAAACGCCAGCGTGTACACAGGAGATCAAAATGTTTCAGCACCACTAATACTCCGCTCCATCTGAATTTTAGCCATGGTACTAGATCTCTACAGATCTCCTTTCCTTGATCTTTCTGCTAGCATTTCATTTGGCAGTGGCCATGGGCAATGCAGCCAAAATGAAAAATGAGAACAGAACTAGAGACATCAAACAAAAGACGGGGATAGATTTCCATGACATCGGCAGTGTCAAAGAAAAAAAGAATTGTTGAGATTGTGCAGATCAACGTGATCACTTCATCGTAAACATTACTTTAACATAAACGCAGAAATTTATAAAAATTTATATACAAACTTTGCAAGAATTAGTTGATTAGTTAATTTTCACAGAAAAAACACATGAAACAAAATCTCAGTTTCAGACAGGGCTTATACAGAATTTGCCCACTAGTTTCATTGTAAATGTATATCCATAAGATCATTCATGACAGGAAATCACTGTCACCATAACCTATTGCAGGGGTGAGCAGCGTTGCCATCACCATGTGGCTCATTACTCCAACAGAAATGAAGCCAGACATCCAAATTCCAATTCCAGTCACAATCACAACTCACAACAAGTATCCATAGTTAAGGTATTCAGATTCACACGTGAGCCAACAGATCGCCTCCGGCTAGAACGAACATATATCTACTGGTTCACAGTCGCCCACAAATGACAAAACCAAACTGATAAGGACAACATTTACAGCCATGCGCTGGCCCTTATTGACGACGACAGACTATCTCCTTAGGCAGACGCAGACGCGGTATGCTTCTGGATCAGGGCCAGGAGCTCGTCCTTCCTGGCACCGACGATGGTCTCGACCGTCTCCCCGTTCTTGATGAAGTGGAAGGTCGGCATCGCATCGATCTTGTAGGCTGCGGTAACTTCCTGTGGAACAAGGGGACCAGCATCAGTACACAGTAATGGAGGAGGCCAAGGGAAGTGGCGAATCGCTGTCGGGACACCGTGCTCTCACCTTCAGTTCGTCCACGTCCACCTTCAGGAAGACGGCCTGAGTGAACTTCTTGGCGTGTTCAACAAACAGTGGAGCGATGGCGCGGCAAGGACCGCACCAGGAGGCAGTGAAGTCAATGACCACCTGAAAGGTTGCACAAGTTGACAAAGCACCATGTTAGAGGCTGTAGATTTGTTATATATTATACTGTAGGAGTATATTCCTAAGGTCGAGTGTAACGCAGGTCAACTGTAACATCAGAAGAAAACAACAAGAACAACAACTCAATTATGGTTGAATTATACAGCATGGGCACATACAGTATGTAGCATTGGAAACCCTCACCAGCCATGTCCAATTTCAACATGACTTCCTAGCAGATCTCAACTGCAGCCGTTGAATTCTTCCCCCAATTCCAAATTACTCCCCTTGAGTGTACAAAATTTCAACATGACATCAACAGAGGACATCTGTAACTGCTAGGCTTTCCCCCAAATTTTAAACGAGCTCCCTAAGTGTTCCAAATTTCAACATGACATCATGGGTTCATAACATCTGTAACTGCTAAGTTTCCCCCAAATTTTAAATGACTTCCTATGATAGCTAAGTTTATTCATCTACTACTTCGTAAATTAAGTGGAAATACAGAACTCCAAACAGAACAACCGCCAGCTCAAATCAGTGAGACAAAATTACCGCAAGGCTCATATGGGTTTCCGGTTCAATATATAGAGATCAGCCGTAGGCAAAATAATTTAAATCACGCCTATGACTACTAATATATAAATAACCACCAGAGATTCAGCTACAAATTGGGGATCGATTCGAAAAGCATGTGCAATAAATTCGTTGCATCCCCATATCACCACTCCACCAATAAATCTGCGCACACCGTGGCCATCCAATCCTCTTAGGATACATCAATCAACAGCATCCCCTGGATTGTACGGAGTATTTGCCAAAATCGGCAACGACCAACCAAAATCTTCCCCACTACACGCGCCACACCCTATAAATCGCCCGAACGCGAGCATCTCAGATGCGATTCCGAACAAATTTGAACACGGGGGGCGACCGCATACAAGGAAACCAAAGACGAATCGAGTAAAACCTAGCCGTTAGCGCGCGCGACGAATCACCTCAACAGCTTTCCTCCAAACAAAAACACGGGGGAAATTACAAGGAGACGACAGATGAGGATCGGGGAAGACGAGGCGCGGGGGGCGCGTACCAGCTTGCCGGCCTCCTTGGCCTTGGCCATCTGGGCGTCGAACTCCTCCTTGGTGTGGCACGCGATCACGACTCCCTCCTCGGACGCCATTTCTGTCTTCTTCCTCCTCGTTGGGATCGAAAGCTTCTGTGGATTAAGGTTTCTATCGAGGGCTGGATTGCAAGATTTCGTTGGTGGCCTCATCCGGGGCGCGTGCACGCAGCATTTATAGGCGCAGCGACTGGGATGGAAAATGACCGAAAAGCCCTGGCGGGTCCACATTGCGGGGCGCGTGCGCGGGGCTACGCACGCGGCACGTCACCGCGCTCGTCGGCCGGCTGCCGTGAGTTTCAGGAGTCGGGACGGTTGTGCTTGTCGACGGCCGCCGTGGTGCAAAATACTCCGTATGTGCGACAAGAAAAAATCGTGTTCCTACATTCCACAAACGAGCCGGTCAACGTATTTGAAACTTGACCATTATTATCTTTTTGATTGTTTTTAAAAATGGTTATTTTTTAGCAAATACGGTTATAATTTTCTTTTAAAATGTTATAAATTGCCACAACTCATGCGATTTGGGGCTGCTATCCAACTACTGTGGTTGCAACGACGGCCAAATAGTCAGTTTGATCGGCTGCTACTTCACAGCCTAGCTACTACAGCCAGCAAGAAGAGGCTCATGCAGATGCAGCCGATTTTGAGCGTTTCAAATTCAAAAAGAATAGCAAGAATATAGAATAATTCCAAGATTACAATCACTATACATAGCAACACAGGAACAGCAAGGTGTTATTCCATGATTACAATCCCATTGCACTTTAGCATTCTCATAAATTCATATTGAATTGGACTCTTCCACTTGCTGCCATGGGGACATGCAGCATGTTCGCTCGTTGGTTTCAGCCAGCCCAAACCAGCCAGCCAACAGTGTTTTCCTCTCACAACAAACCAGCACCAGCCAGCCCAAACCAGCTTAGAAACCAACCAGCGAACATGCCGATGATCTCAAAATTTGCATTTCCTTCGAGAGTTAATCTCAAGAGTATTCAAAATATCCTTGTTAGTAAAACATATGACTATATGAATTACCAGTATGTATATGTAGCCTATTAGACTACTACAAACTCCCTTTGTCCACACAGTAATAAAACTATTGAGATTTGTGCAAGCTAAAATAGTTTAATTTTGATCAAATTTATAGTGAATAGTATTAACATTTATGCCTCCAACTTAGATTTACTATGAAAATATATTTCATAATTAGTTTAATGGTACTTGTTTTGTATCATAAATGTTACTCCCTTCATTCCAAATTGTAAATTGTTTAGCTTTTCTAGGTATGTAGATTTTTTTGTTACGTATCTAAAGATATATTATGTTTAGATACATTTTTTGCGAGAAATTATGTCTAGATACATATAAAAACTATGTCCGAGAAAGACTTAAAATTTGGAATGAAAGAAGTATTATTTTTTTATATAGCACTAGGAGTGGTCAAATATTTAATCGCTTGGCTCTTTGAAAAATAAAAACTAGGGGTGCCTCTGCTAGGGGCGTCCAGCAATCCCGTTAATAATATTATGATATGAATATATGAGGCAACTAACGTCCGGATACCCGGCTTCAGTGGCGTGTCCGGATGCACCTAATCCACGTAACGTTTTGATTCCGACCGCGCCTTGTCCTCCCGCCGCGCCCTACGGGACCACCTATCCGATACGAATAGAACGAGCGCGCCCCTGCGTCTGAAAACGAGCGCGCCCCCGCGTGCGGCCCGTCCATCGCTGCGCTGTCGTGCCTCGTCGCGTCGCCATCCCCCGCCGTGCCGCCATCCCCTCCCGTTGCCCTCCACGCTCCATCCCCACCGTGCTCCATCACCTTTTAACACGGAGCCATCCAAGATGCAAACATCAGAAGTATTACTTGTTTGCAACATTAGAATAAGTCATCAGAACAAGGCGTTTGCAACAACAGAATAAAGCTACTGCAATGTGAGATGCAAGATCAGAAAAAAGAGACTAATGCAACAAATAAATATTACTTATTGCAACATCAGAACAAGGCTATTGCAACAACAGAACAAAGCGCAATGCGAGAAAGCAACATCAAGAAAAAGACTAATGCAACAAAGAAATATTACTTGTTGCAACATTAGAACAAGGCTACTGCAATGAGAGATGCAACATCAGAAAAAAAAGACTAATGCAACAAAGAAATATTACTTGTTGCAACAGCAACAGAAGCCTACTGCAACAGAGCTCGCCGGAACCCTAGCCACCGCCGCGTCCCTCAGATCCAGAGGAGGAGGTGGAGTTGGAGGAAGAGGAGGAGGGCTCAGATTCAGAGAAGAACCGACCTACCTCGTTGGAGCCACCACCGTCGTCCTCGTCTTCGGTGGAAGGAGCAGAAGCCATGTCGCTGGGGCCACGGGGTACCAATGGAGTCGCGAGAGGGAGGGAGGGAGCGCCGGCGGGTGGACGGGGCGACAACGACTGGGCGCGGTGTTCGTCCCGGTTGTGGGAGTGAGCGAGGAGAGGAACGACTGCGAGAGTGAGCGAGGAGAGGATAAGGATGAGTGCGGGAGACAGCGTCTGATAGACGGCGTGCGGTAGGGGCGGGTCGGTTCGGCGTGGCTTTGGGTGCGTCCGTTCCTGTCCGGACGATCGTCATAGGCCCTGTTCGTTTCGCTGAAAAACAAGCCGAAATACTGTTCCGACTGATTTGTTGTGAGAGAAAACACTCTTCCGGCTGAAAAAATAAGCTGAAAAGTACGGATTATAAGAGAAGCGAACAGGGTCATATATCATTATCGTGTGAATATATCATCCTTAATTTGTACTGCATCTTTATATATGGGTCTTTGATATGTATTTAGTTGAAATCTAAGTTCAAGTTGTATAAGTATTATATCTTCTTATTGTATCATTTCTGTGACATAGCGAATTCATATTTGGTTTTCATCTTTTGATCTTACTAGATGATAGCCCGCGCGTTGGGCCGAGAATTTTGTATCACTATACATGATCACATAGGAAGAAATATTCCTTTCATTTGTTTTAACACTTTTAGCTTGAGATATTAATGGAAAACAATGATCCATCTTTAGTAAAGCTTGATCGAATACATATCTTGATGAACAAAATCCATGTATGTATCTTTTTCTTGTGCCGTAGCCCCAGGGCCGGCAAAGTAGTTGCAACTACTTCACAGCCTAGCTACTGCAGCCAGCAAGAAGAGGCTCATGCAGATGCAGCAGATTTTGAGCATTTCAAATTCAAAAAGAATAGCAAGAATATAGAATAATTCCAAGATTACAATCACTATACATAGCAACACAGGAACAGCAAGGTGTTATTCCATGATTACAATCCCATTGCACTTTAGCATTCTCATAAATTCATATTGAATTGGACTCTTCCACTTGTTGCCATCGGGACATGATCTCCAAATTTACATTTCCTTCGAGAGTTAATCTCAAGAGTATTCAAAATATCCTTCTTAGTAAAACATATGACTATATGAATTACCAGTATGTATATGTAGCCTATTAGACTACTACAAACTCCCTTTGTCCACACAGTAATAAAACTATTGAGATTTGTGCAAGCTAAAATAGTTTAATTTGGAATGAAAGAAGTATTATTTTTTTATATAGCACTAGGAGTGGTCAAATATTTAATCGCTTGGCTCTTTGAAAAATAAAAACTACATTCTTTTGTGTACGGAGGGAGTAATTAGGAAGATTAATGCCCTGTTTGTTTGGCTGATAAACAACAACCGAAAGTATTATTGGCTGATTTGTTGTGAGAGAAAGATACTGTTTGTTGACTGAAAAAGTACGACTTATAAGCAAAGCGAACATGACGTAAATTGTGTGAAAACCGAACAAGGAAATTACGTCGATTGCATTCCTCAAACTTGCTGATCGGCAGCCTGAGTGTCTCGTTCCCGTGGCCTTGTGGCCAGTACTCCGACTCCGGTGTGCCAGACTGCCAGTCCCATTGCCATCCGTGTGTCCGTTCGAGCGTCCAAGGCCGCGGCGATCAGCGAGGGTGACTTCTGTTGCAGTGTCGCGAGCGTGCACGCGTCAGGGAACTGAAGCGATGCGACGGATCACGGATGGAGTGAGCCAGGGGAGGCCCAGGACAGGGCAGCAGAGTTCGCGCGAATGTTTCAAGTTTCCTGCTTGGGCTCTCGTCGGCTTTGGGCACTGGGAAGGCCATATTTGCTAATGGCCTATTGGGGGTTGCATACCTGGGTTTGGGCCTCTCCCTGGACTGGGCCCAAAGCAGTCGCACCCGGTGCACCTCCCCAGAGACGGGCCTGGTTGTGGCTTGCCATCCGGTTCCATTTGTTCCAATTTCTTCATGAGCCCACTAGGCCTAGCGCCCACAAATCACTCCAAGCCAACACTAGCAAGGCCCACGAGTTTAAGAATAGATCTACTGGCTAGCGTTGTCATTGGTGAATGGTGATTAGAGTCTATGAAATTGGTGGCCGGATCTTTGCGCCAAAAAAAAAAAGAGAACTTGATGGCTAGATCCATATGAATTTATTATGAGAATTTTTAGGCTTCATACTTTTTTCCCCTAACGAGGTCTCTCATAGGGGGTGACGTGGTGGGGTGCCTTTGCTAGGGGCGTCCAGCAATCCCGTTAATAATATTATGATATGAATATATGAGGCAACTAACGTCCGGATACCCGCCTTCAGTGGTGCGTCCGGACGCACCTAATCCACGTAACGTTCTGATTCTGATCGCGGCTTGTCCTCCCGCCGCGCCCTACGGGACCACCTATCCGATACGAATAGAACGAGCGCGCCCCTGCGTCTGAAAACGAGCGCGCCCCCACGTGCGGCCCGTCCACCGCTGCGCTGTCGTGCCTCGTCGCGTCGCCATCCCCCACCGTGCCGCCATCCCCTGCACGCCCGTTGCCCTCCACGCCCTATCCCCACCGTGCTCCATCACTTTGCAACACGGAGCAATGCGAGATGCAAACATCAGAAGTATTACTTGTTTGCAACATTAGAACAAGTCTACTGCAACATCAGAACAAGGCGTTTGCAACAACAGAATAAAGCTACTGCAATGTGAGATGCAAGATCAGAAAAAAGAGACTAATGCAACAAAGAAATATTACTTGTTGCAACATCAAAACAAGGCTATTGCAACAACAGAACAAAGGCAATGCGAGAAAGCAACATCAGAAAAAAGACTAATGCAACAAAAAAAATATCGCTTGTTGCAACATTAGAACAAGGCTACTGCAATGCGAGATGCAACATCAGAAACAAAAAAAATAGACTAATGGAACAAAAAAATATTACTTGTTGCAACAACAACACAAGGCTATTGCAATAGAGCTCACCGGAACTCTAGCCACCGCCGCGTCCCTCAGATCCAGAGGAGGAGGAGGGCTCAGATTCAGAGAAGAACCGACCTACCTCGTTGGAGCCACCACCGTCATCCTCGTCTCCGGTGGGAGGAGCAGGAGCCGTGTCGCTGGGGCCACGGGGTACCAATGGAGTCGCGGGAGGGAGGGAAGGAGCACTGGCGGGTGGACGGGGCGGCAGCGACTGAGCACGGCGTCCGTCCCGGTTGCGGGAGTGAGCGAGGAGAGGAACGGCTGTGAGAGTGAGCAAGGAGAGGATAAGGATGAGTGCGGGAGACAGCGTCTGATAGACGGCGTGCGGTAGGGGCGGGTCTGTTCGGCGCGGCGCGGCTTTGGGTGCGTCCGTTCCTGTCCAGACGATCGTCATATATCATTATCGTGTGAATATATCATCCTTAATTTGTACTGCATCTTTATATATGGGTCTTTGATATGTATTTAGTTGAAATCTAAGTTCAAGTTGTATAAGGATTATATCTTCTTATTGTATCATTTCTGTGACATAGCGAATTCATATTTGGCTTTCATCTTTTGATCTTACTGGATGATAGCCCGCGCGTTGGTCTGGGAATTTTATAGCACTATACATGATCACATAGGAAGAAATATTCCTTTCATTTTTTAACACTTTTAGCTTGAGATATTAATGGAAAACAATGATCCATCTTTAGTAAAGCTTGATCGAATACATATCTTGATGAACAAAATCCATGTATGTATCTTTTTCTTGAGTCTACAAAATCCATGTATCTGTAATTTTGGTAAGGTTTGAGACGACGATCATTCGTTGACAGGAAATCACTGTCACCATATTGCTTAGTAGCTTATGTGCAGGGAAAGGGATGATGAGCCTGGGACAAATAAAAGATACAAGCTTAGCGCTGTCATCGTCATGTATTTCATTCTTCATTCAGTCAAACTCGAAGAGAAATGAAGGCAGACATCCAGATTATTGCATCCCCAGTCACAAGTATATCCATACATATTGTATTCATCAGATCGATAACCGGTCCAGCACGGGAGCCAACATATCGACTCCGAGCTGAACATAGTACACAATTACTACTTAATCAGATAGACCAAACTGCTGATCGATAATGGCGATGCCTACTGCTAAGTGCTAGCACGCACGCCATTTATTTGTTGGCCCTTATTGACGACGACTGGTGATGCTATTTGCCAGTAGTACTATCTCCTTAGGCGGACGCCGAGGCAGGAGCTAGCGCCGACGACGTAGTACTTCTTGATGGTGTCCTCGAGCTTCTCCGGATCGGCACCAACAAAGCTCTCGAGCGTCCCACCGTTCCTGATGAAGAAGAAGGTCGGGTAGCTATGGATGTTGTGTTAGGATCGAATGAGTATATCTGTGTGTAACCGTAGATCCGGATGGACATCTCTTTTAAGGTTTCTCTACTCGTCCTTGGACAGTAGCACCGCAGCAGCGTAGGACGCCGGTACCGCGGCGTTGTAGGCGTCGTGGTGGCGATGCCGCGAAGTCTAGTGGCGACCGTGGTGACCCTGCAGAGGCGACGGCGGTGGTGGGGTATCCCGTCGCTGGCAGCACGCTTTAGATCAGTTTAGATTTACTGTGGGTGGGATGGCGGCTGCTCCGTTGAACCTCGTAGTGCGAGCCGTGATCCCAACCTCTCTCTTATATGTGCTGTGCGACAGGGGCCCACCAACCATATTAGGGTTGGGCTCCCCCGATAAGGGAGCAGAGACAAGGGTCCAATAGGCCGTTGGGCCTATTGGTGGAGATCAACTAACATTCTCTCCCTTGATCTCACTACCATATTTCAATTTCATTTACTTTTGTTCATTCCATTACAGATTAGCGCATAGAGCATGTCTCATCGTCACGGTCCATTGCCGGTAGACTTAACAGCTACAACACACTACTCTATTCTGAAATAGATACTTATCTTTGGGCCTTCTTTTGTCTAAAAATTTTAGGCTTTCCCTTAAACCCATGCTAGCTACATGTTCTCTGAACACCATATTCTCTGAACATATTGGGTGGTAAGCCTTTTGTAAGCGGATCCACAAGCATCTTTTCTGTACTTATATGCTCAAGACTTATGACTTGATCCTAGACTTTATCTTTCACAACATAATACTCTATGTCAATGTGTTTGGCAGTACCACTTGACTTATGCTGTGAGTATACTGTACTGCCTGATTATTATCGCAGTATCACTTAAGTGGTCTATAAATGTCGTCAACCACCTTTAAATCGGGTATGAACTTCTTTAGTCAGTTCACCTGCCCCGTTGCCTCATATCACGCTACAAAACTGTCATATATTGTGGACGATGTAGTGACGGTTTGCATTTGAGCTTTTCCATGAAATAGCTCTCCTTTTCCGAGAGTGAATACTATCCCATCATGGATTTTCTATCATCTCTCGCATAATCAGAATCTGAATTTCCCACTATGTGGAGTGAATCAGATCTTCTATACGTCATCATGAGGCCTTTCGTTCCTTGCAAATAATGCAAGACTTTCTTTACTAATTTTATTGTTCTGTTCCAGAATTGCTCTGGAATCTGCCAAGTAACCCGGTAACAAATGTCAAGTCAGGGCGCGTACATACTTGAGCATATTGTAAGCTTTCGATAGCTAGAGCATATGTAACCACTTTCATTTGATTGAGCTCATATTAGTTCCTAGGGCATTGAAATTTTCCATATCTATCGCCCTTGACTATAGGAGCAAGTGAAGGACTACATTTGTGCATACTGAATTTCTTTAAGATTCTTTCTATGTATGTCTTTTGTGACAGTCCTAATACCCCTTTACTTTTATCTCGGTGAATCTCGATCCCTAGAATAAACAAAGGTTCACCAAGATCTTTCATATCAAATTTTGAGGACAAAACTTCTTTGTTTCCAGTAGTAGACTGACATTACTACTAGCAAGTAATATATCATCCACATATAGGACAAGGAAGATGAACTTCCCATTCTTAAACTTTGTATAGACACAATTGTCCTCTATATTTTCTTTAAAACCCTAAATTCTTTATTTGCTGATCAAACTTCAAGTACCACTGTCTTGAAGCTTATTTTAATCCATAAATGGATTTCTTTAGGCGGCATCCCATTCATTCTTTTCCTTCCATGACAAAACATTTCGGTTGTGCCATGTAAACATTTTCCTCTAAGTCCCCATTGAGGAATGCCGTATTTACATCCATCTGATGTAATTATAAATCGTAATGTGCCACTAATGCCATTATGATTCTGAAGAAATCTTTACATGAGACCGGAGAAAAGGTCTCATTGTAATTAATCCATTCTCTTTGCATAAAGCCTTTTGCACAAGTCGCGCTTTATATCTCTCTATATTCTCTTAAGAGTCAAGTTTTGTCTTGTAGTCCCATTTACAGCCTACTATTTTTGCTCTTTTAGGAATTATTTCTAAGTCCCAAATTTTATTGGCATTCATTGATTTTATTTCATCTTCCATGGCCTCAAGCCATTTTGATGAATGATTACTTTTCATGGCTTATTCAAATGAG
Source organism: Miscanthus floridulus (assembly GCF_019320115.1). Lineage (NCBI taxonomy): Eukaryota > Viridiplantae > Streptophyta > Magnoliopsida > Poales > Poaceae > Miscanthus > Miscanthus floridulus. The sequence continues at coordinate 15,906,317 of NC_089583.1, forward strand.
GTGGTATCATCCTCCATTTGAAATTCCTTAGTGTTGTACACTTCATAATCAGCAGGAATAGCTGATTTACTAACTCTTTGAGACCTTCTAGGGGCCTCCACATTTGGCACATCTTCTGTTTGAGACTGTTGTTGCTCCCCTTCATGTGTGACAATAGGTTCTATAGGATCCTAAAGAACAGGTTCCTCATCGTCATTCATTATTGCCACATGTGGGATAACAACAGGTGCTGGCACCACAGTATCTAGCACTATCGGTGCAACGACAGTATATAGTGAGAAAATTGACTCATGAATCATTGGAGTGGGCGCATACACCCGCTTCACTTCAAGGTTAATTTCTCGAGCTACCATGCTCTCCCTCATCTTTTTATCCTCTAGGAAAACAGTGTGTCTTGTTTCCACAAACTTTGTATGTTTCTCTGGACAGTAGAAACGAAAAACTTTTGACTTTTCTGGGTAGCCAATGAAATGGCAACTTATTGTTTTGGGATCTAGCTTCCCAATGTTTGGGTTAAATGCTTTAGCCTCAGCAGGGCTCTCCCACACACACGCAAGTGTTTAGTGAGGGTACTCTTCCTATCCACAACTCATACGGTGTTTTGGGCACCGACTTACTTGGTACTCTTTTAAGAATATGAATGGTGGTTTTTAACACCTCCATTCATATGCTCAACTGTAAGGTGGAGTAACTTATCATACTGCGTACCATATCCGTTTATTTTACGATTACGTCTTTCAACTACTCCTTTCTGCTGAGATTCGCCTGGTATAGAATACTGGGCTACTTTGTCATTCTTCTGTAAGAACCTTGCATAAGGTCCAGGAACTTTAACCATACAGGGTATGTCGACCGTAGTACTCCCCCACGGTCAGACCTGACTATCTTAATCTTTAAATTGTGTTGGATTTCAACTTTTGCCTTAAATATCTATATTTATTCAATGCCTCTGTTCTTTCTTTGAATGGATAAATGTAGCCATAATGGGAGTAATCATCTGTGAATGTTATGAACGAATCTTAACCATCCACACTCTTTACAGGAAACTGACCACAGATGTCTGTGTGAATAATCTATAAAATTCCTGCGCTTCATTTGGCATCTTTCTTAATCTTCTTTATATACTTCTCTTTTATGCATTCTCTGCATTATGCTAAATCTGAGAGCTCTAATGGAGGAAGAATATTATTCTTAACAAGTATTTCTATTCTCTCCCTCGAAATATGGCCTGAACGATAGTGCCATAATTTCGACGACGCATCGTGAGCTCTCTTATGCCCCTATTTCTAGATTAACATTCTGTCACTAGCTGCTTTATCAGCTGGGTAGCATATGTCTTTGAAGAGACAGTGAATTGACTCTTTATTCTATCGAGGTAATCGGTGACCGTGTCACACTCTGGGATTGAGCCCATAATTACAGGTTCAATCGTGTTCTTTATCATAGCCAAACATTTCTTGTTGGTAGCGAGTCACTTCCTATGCTCATAGTCATAGGACATCTTTTGGGATTTAAAATCCCTCTCTTTAGTTGCCCAAGTGGCATCATTCTCATTTGTCTCCCTCACCGGTGCCACATGATCAGTGGAACACGGTGAGGTGACTACCCAGTCCACCTTAGACAAGATGACAACCAGGTCAAAACTTTTTTTAGCATAAAAATAACACCATTTGCATGCTTTGATTCCAACGTTGGTCAAAATCAAAACGTACAACTATTCTTACACACTAATTCTATATCACCGTTGGGCAGAAATAGAATTAATGCATAAAACATTAACTTTCATAACTGTTCTTACACACTAATTCTACATCACCGTTGGACATAAATAGAATTAATGCATAAATCATTAAAATTTTCATCTGTTCTTATACACTAATTTTACATCACCGTTGGCAGAAATAGAATTAATGCATAAATCATTAAAATTAACAACTTTTCTTATACACTAATTCTACATCACCATTGGGCAGAAGTAAAATTAATGCATAAATCATTAAAATTATGATATTATTATTAACAACGTTGGTCAGAAAATAACAACATCATAATCATGTCAAATCTCTTTTTCTCCAATTAAATACCACATTGGTTCAAAATAATTGGAGAATCAATATTTTCTTTAGCAGCAGAAAAACTCTCTTTTTCTCCAATTAAATATCACATTGATTCAAAATAACTGGAGAATAAACAACTTCTTTAGCAGCGGAAAAACTTTCACTCAATATCTTGAATTTTACCCACAGGGAAAAATTACTTTTTCTATTTTTCTTTTGAGCCAATTTGCATTTTCAATTTTCCAGGAAAAAGAAAAAAGCGAAACGGGCTCATTCTTTACTCTCGGCCCAAAACCGACAAAAAGCAACCTGGGCCTGGGCTGGCAAAGTGCCGCGGCGCGCTCGCCCGCCTGGGCCAAACGGCGGTCCAATCAACTGGCGCCGTTGGATCAGATCCGATGGTTGCTCAAGGTTCTCGGGCGAACAAAAACAGTGATCGGCGCCGCTCTCCTGAAACCCTATCTCATTCTCCCCTCCCTCTTCTCTCTCTTCGCCTCGTTCTTTTTTCTCAGCGCAGCGAGCACCGAGCGTCGAACCGAGAGCGAGCAAGGCGATGGAGCGACCACGGTGCCGTCGCCGACCCCCTCGCCGGCGCGCGTGCTCCCCAACGGGTGAGCACGCCGCCGTCGAGCGGCCTGGCGACGGCGCCCCCTCGGCCGAGTCCGGCGAGCAGCTGCCCCTGGCTCAGCTCTTCTTCTCTCGCACCGGCGAAGGGCCATCCCGACGCACGGCGAGGTAGGTCCATTCTTTTTCTCCCTTCTCCAATTTGGATTTCTCTTCTCTTATCCGAACCTGAGGTGGGGATTAGGGTTTAGATCTAGGGTTTAGGGTTCCTTTTCTAATTCGATTCGACCGATTCGGTTTTTCTCTTCTTTGATTTCTTTTTTTGGGAGTTCATTTGAATCAAGATCTAGGGTTAGGGTTCGGGTTCCGACCCCTGTTCTTCTTCTTTCTTTAGTTTTCCTTTCTTTCTTCTCGGATTCAACCGATTAGGGATGGGGATTCGTTCTAGGGTTAGGGTTTCACTTTTCAATTGATTTCTTTTCTTTTCGAATTTAGGGTTCGGCTCTGTTCATCTTAAGGCCGAAACCTTTTCTTTTCCTCCTTTCTTTAACCCTTCCTATTCTTTTTCCCTGAGTTGTTTGCGCGGGTTAGGTTCTTGAGATCCTTTCCCCTTTCTCTTCTCTGATCCTAACACGGAATGTTCTTCTCTTATTTTCTTGCCGTGCGCCGGTGAGGACGGCGGTGTGGCACTTTTCCCCCGCGCGGTGGCGGTGGTTACCGGTAGATAGTGACGTCCACCATCCCTGTCTCACTTTCTCTTTGCTTTTACCCGGTTAGGGTTAGGGTTACACAGTGGCAACCTGGCTCTGATAACAATGTTAGGATCGAATGAGTACCTCTGTGTGTAACCATAGATCCGGGTAGACCTCTCCTTTATGGTTTCTCTACTCGCCCTTGGACAGTAGCACCGCAACAGTGTAGGATGTCGGTACCGTGGTGTTGTAGGTGTCGTGGTGGCGATGCCGCGAAGTCCAGTGGCGACCATGGTGACCCTGCAGAGGCGACGGTGGTGGTGGGGCATCCCGTCGCTGGCAGCACGCTTTAGATCGGTTTAGGTTTACTATGGGTGGGATGGCGGCTGCTCCGTTGAACCTCGTAGTGCGAGCCGTGATCTCCACCTCTCTTTTATATGTGCTATGTGACAGGGGCCCCAACCATATTAGGGTTAGGCTCCCCCGATTAGAGAGGCCCAATAGGCCATTGGCCTTATTAGTGAAGATCAACTAACATGCTGTACTTCTTAGCAACTTCCTGTACGTGTAGTGTAGAACAAGGAAACACAGCATGATCAGTACGACGGCGTAAGACGAAGTCGTTGGGTTGGGGTTGAAATCAAATACAAGATTGGGTGAATCGATCGCCTATGTGTAGGGATTCTTCAGGACACGTACTGCGCTCGCTCACCTCCAGTTCCTCAGTATTAACCTTGAGGAAGACAGCGGCAGGGTACTTCTTGGCGTACTCCACGTACACCGGTGCTATCTCTTGGCAACCATGGCACCAGGAGGTCATGAAGTCGATGATCACCTGAGGGGCAGGTACGGTAAAAGAAACAGGTTGACAAATTAAGCTCAAAATGTTAGAGGCTGTAGAATTGTTGCAGGTGCAAAACGTCGACGCAGATCAGCTGTGCCATCACAGGAACAAGATGGTGATCGATCAGGGCCGCCCGCGTACGTACCAGCTTGCCGGCCTCGTAGGCCTTGGCCATCTGGGCGTCGAACTCATCCTTGGTGTGGCACGCGATCACCGCCCCCTCTGCGGCCGCCATTCCTCTTCCTCTCTAGGATCGAAAGCTAGCTTCTGATGCTGACCAAGGTTCCTCTAGGGGCCGGGGCTGCCTCGCAGAGATTGCGTTGGTGGTGGCGGTGGCTTCATCTGGGGCGCGTGCCTTGCGGCTTTTATAGGCGCAGCGACTGGGAGGTGGGAGGTGGGAGGTGGGAGCCGGGAGGGGCGCGAGTGCGTGTCGGCCAGTTGGGTCGCGTCGGGGTCGGGGGAGCTTTGC